>NW_008340643.1:1008717-1060532 GCF_000622305.1 Nannospalax galili
TGCCTAAAACACATATGATGTGGATACTCATATTGCAGCTATTTCTCATCAGCTATCATGGATTATAAGGTCTGGGATTTAGGGTTTAGATCTCCCTCCTCCTCCTTTCTCCTGCTTCTCCTCCCTCCTCCTGTCCCTTCTCCCCTCTCCCCCCCCATCTCTCCTTCCTCTCTCTTTTTCTCTCCAAGGTCCTGCTAGGTTGCCCAGGCTGGTCTTGAACTTATGATCCACCTTCCTCAGGTTTCCAAGTGTTTGGACTATAGGAGTATGTCATCAGTCTCGGTTCCAGTTTAGCTGAATTGGATGAAAACCAGTAATTTTTTAATCTAGCATTAGCTTGGGTTGCTGGTGCTTTTACACAACCTCAGAGACACAAATGAGATGCTTCGTATCTGGAAAACTGAGATGGTACTGTCCTGATACAGGTGTCCAGGGAGAATGCTGCCATAAGATATGGCAAGTTAATGTTTGCAGAGAAAATGCTGTTCTGTTCTTTGCATGCTCTCAAAAATAGCACATTGAAACTAGACAGCCTCCCTCTCCAATTGCAAACGAACTTCCAGTCCTTGCTTTTGATAAGTGAACCTTGAGTCCAACATTGATTAGGTAGCCAAATGTGATCATGAGGCTTTTTATTAGATTTTAATATAAGCAAGCAATTCACATTCATATTTTAAAGTCAGAATTCAGTACTGGAACATAACCGACTTCTCTTTTCATTCCAATGGCAGTAATTTATTTGTAGTGAGATTTCTGCACCCCTTTTCTCTTTACTCTGAGGACCAGTGGCATTGATATATGAAGTTTTGCATTGCTCTTTAGCACAAAGTTAAAATATTGCATCTATTTTTCCCTCAACTATTACAAGGATTTGATTTTAGCTGTGTCCACTTCTTCATCTCTGCCTACATGTGGTAGTCTCTGTACATCAATAGATGCTTATTGAAAATATAAAAAGTGGCCTCAAAGGGGTGGAGAATGGCAGAGCTTCCATTGTTACTAGAACAGGAGACCTGTCTGGTAAGAGGGCACTGATAGAGTTAACTAGAACCAGACCCAGATGATAGGCTACTGTGAAAATAACTATACAGAGACTATAAACAAAAGAAAGGCATTAAAAGATGCCAGGCATATACAAACCAATCTCTAGCTAGTGTTGCTTATCAGAAAAAAAAACATGTATTGACCAAGGATATACTCCAACTGCTGAACATCCAAGCCTCTTAGCTTTGGAGAATGGGGTATTCCATCAATCATTTCTCACGGACAGTAGATGTTTAAAAGGAGAAAGAGCTTAAGGAGAAACTGGTATTTTGACAGCACATGAAACTATATCAAGAACTTGCAAAATAATAGCACTTGCAAATATGGAGCACCATGTATAATATACCCAGAAAGCTATTAACTACATAGTTATGGATGACGTGGGCCATGAAGTTAAGCATGGAAATAACAAGCCTGCAAGAATTGGCACACAATTGAGAACAAATTCTCCTT
This sequence comes from Nannospalax galili, assembly GCF_000622305.1. Classification (NCBI taxonomy): domain Eukaryota; kingdom Metazoa; phylum Chordata; class Mammalia; order Rodentia; family Spalacidae; genus Nannospalax; species Nannospalax galili. The sequence goes on from NW_008340643.1 coordinate 1,010,215, forward strand.
CTTAGAAATTACTAAGTCTTCCTATGTCACCCCAGGGAACATTGGGATGGAATACTACGTATAAACCTCTGGAGCCTGTCAAGCCCTCAAAAGGTCCTAATGACTACATAACTAGTTCTGCAAAGCTGAGAAGTCAACATAGTCTAGTCAGGGTGACTTCTTTAAATCAGCCACCAAACACACACAGTAGAAACAGTGGAGGTCGTGGAAATCCAGACAACAATGAAAGCAGTAGTACTGGCATTCCCACTGCTGTGCTGACACCTTCACCATCCACTATTGGATCAGTTGCTGATGGCCCCGCTCCACCACTACCACCTTCACAAGATGACATTCTCATGTTGGAAGATCTTCCACATGCCCCACCTCCTCCTCCAGTGGACTACGATGATGAAGAAGTTGCAGGATAATGATCCATATGCAGATGGGGACCCTGTCTTGGGAACTCCAACAACTATATTGAGAAAGTTGTTAAAATATATAATGATACAACAAATGAGCTATCATTTATGGAGGATGCAGTCATTTATGTTACAGAGAAGAATACTGATGGTTGGTATAAAGGAGTCTTCAATAGAATGACTGCTGGTTCATCATGTACTATAATGCTTAATTTTTCATTTTACTTTTAAAGTAGGTTCTTATTATTAATCATACTATAGGACTATTATGGCTAACAGAGTAAATGGGTCCATGTTTTCAGGTCATGTTGTTTCACTGGTATACTTGAATATCTACTTGTGAGCATAAATCTTTGAGACAGCTTATGATGTGCAAAACAGCAATTTATACAAAAAGCTGCCCATAACTGATTATGCTTATGTTCTTATACACTGATAACTTCATGACTAGTCTAAATATTCTGGGGATGCAAGGTATTACATTGAAAAAACCATGCCTCAGATTGTACATGAGTACAAATGCTATATCAGACTAATATTAATCAGAAAACTGAAATGCAGGTGCTGATCATCCTTTTCGCTTAGATTCTCATTTAACAATATATTATTTGTAGCTGGGCATCGTGAAGGCCTGGGACTATGGCTGTGACTCAGTAAAGTGCTTGAGGACACAAGCATGAGGACTTGATTTCAAATCCTCAATACCCACATAGAAAAGTACAGGTGTGACTACATGTGCCTCCAATCTCAGTACAAAGGAGACAGAGACATGGGAGTCTCTGGATCTTGCTGGCCAGCTAGTCTAACCAGGTGGGTAAGCGCCAGGTTTGGTGACAGATCCTGTATTAAAACATATGATGAAGCTTGAGAGAGGAAGACACCCCATATCACACACACACACACACACACACACACACACACACACACACAGAAAAACGAACACCCATACACATACACACACAAATGTATGCTCTGAAATATACTTGAAAATTCCAAGATGCTCCCAATTTGTGCATCACTTACCTGGAGTATTCATACTTGTTCGATTCCCTAAGGTCTCCATATGAAACAAACAAAGGATTATCCATAATAAGTTTCTTAATGAGTGAAATTTTCATTATAATTTCTCATAAATACATAAGTGAACTAAAGAGTTTTTTTCTTTCCTTCACTGGTTCATTTAAAAAGTGCAAAACATGAAAGTAGATTTATTGTGGAATTATGGTCTCATTTGCTCAATATAGTAACTTGAAAAAAAATAGCCTTATCCAAATCTGTCCCCAAAATGCGATAAATTTGCAGATTTAAGATATGAGTTATTTACAAGTCAGTGTACCAAATTCCTTTTTAAAGCGCCCTTTGAAGCTAAGACAATGTTTCAAATCATTCACATCATTCTGTAGGTAGATAATTGGAAAAGAAGATAGGCCATGTATTAACCAGTGAGCAGAAATAGAACTAATGGATTTGTTTTGTCTTTTGACATAATTAAAATGTAGCACATGTACTTTGTGTGTCTCCTCTTAATTTAAAGTGGGGGTTAGAAGATGCGTTCTCATTCTTGCGTGTAACTCTTGCTGCTTAGGATATGAAAGTAGAGCACTCAAGTATGTCTGTATGTTGAGGATTTATTTGGGTTTCAAATTAAACTCATGTACTGAATATCACAGACTTTCAATAGCATACTGAATGGTGAACCTAGGGCAAAACTTTTGTTTCTGAAAATTAAAGACCAACTGTTGCTACCAAATCAATCAATATGACTATTTCATACGCATTTTACCTTTGTTCATTCTAAAGCATCACTAACGATCAGTTTGCTACCTTCTGCCTTAAAAAAATGAGACAAGATAGCTCAGACTGGCCCCAAATGCCCTACGTAACAGATGATGACTTTGTACTTCTGATCCTCTTGCCTCCACTTTCTAATTGCTGGGCTTACTGGCCTTGTTTGTGTGATGCTAGGGATATAGCCAAGGGCATCACATATGCTAGGCAAGCACTCTACCATCTTAGTACAATCCACAGCCCCTGCTTTTCCTTTTTGAAATGGAATAGTCTCTTAATTTGTATATAACCTCTTGTGTCAAGCTTATCTATAGTCTTTTAAAAATATTTTATTTATTACTTCATTTTATGTGTATGAGTGTATTGTGTGCATGTATGTAAGTGCACCAGTGTCATATAATGCCCGAAGACGTCAGAAGAGGGCATCAGATACCCTGGAATTGGAGTTATAGATGGTTGTTAGCTGGCATGTGGGTGCTGGGAATTGAACCCAGGTCCTCTGCAAGAGCAGCCAGTGCTCTTAACCACTGACCCATCTCTCCACCCCCTCTGTGGTCTTTTTTTTTAAATAGTCCATTCTCCTATATGAAAATTTGGAAACTATTAAATATAACTAGTGTGGATTTAAGTACATGCTTCAAAATTTTCTGACCTTTACTCATATTGAAACAAGAGAAAACATTTGAATTAAAAAATAATACATTTATTTATCTATTGGGAGGGGCTATGCACATCACAGTTTGTATGTGGAGGTCAGAAGACTACTTGCAGCAGATACTTCTCTCCTTCCATCATGTGGTTCCTGGGATTAAATTCAGGCTTGGCAGCAAGTGCTTTACCTGCTGAGCCATCTCACCAGCCCATACCATTTGGATTTTAATGCTAATTATTTACTTGTGTAATGGTTTTATGTAGAGATTTTAACAGTGCAAACAATGCCAACTACAACCATCTGGATGCCTTGAGAATTTATAGGACTACAATGATAGGTTCAGGTAAGGTTTAATTACATTTCTTTTAAGTTTTCTGGAAGACTTTGTCAATAAAAATGACCATTAAGAAGAAACAGAAAAAGGAAACATAAGAACAACAGGAATTTAATAATTAGCATCTCCAGGACTATGGTGCCATTTCTTCTCCCTGAATTTTCACTTCTCTTCATTTCTTGTCATGGTTTGTTTAGCTGATTAAGAAAAGCATTTTTTGATACAGGGTTGCACATTATCCCAGATGGAAATGGTAACCAGATTTTGCAAAATAAGGACAAATTTGGGCCTTCAAACTAGAGTTACTCTAGGTGTCCCTAGCAAAAACAATCCCCCCCCACGAAGTATTCACAGCTCCACCCTAATACTCTGTTTTGTGAAGTGTTGGGTTCATCTCCTCAGGCCCTCCCTGTGTTCATAAGCTGAATTACATCTATCCCAAATTCATATGCTGAAGCCCTAACCCCAAGTGCCTCAGAATATAGCCATATTTAGAAATGAGATCTTCATAGAGGTCATTAAGTTAAAACAAGGCCCTTACGGTAGGCCTTAATCCACCCAGAAAAAACACTACAAAGGGTGGCCATCTGCAAGCTAAGAAGAGGACTCAGAGGAAACCAACCTTGATGGCACCTTTATCTTGGACCTCCAATTTCCAGAACTGTGAGAAAATATTTTCTATGGTTTAAGCTACCCAGCCTGTAGCGTTTTGCTCCAGTAACTATAGCACACTAATCTACCTTCTATCCCCCTGGGTATATGAGGTTTAACATTCCCATGCCACCCCTCTTCACTCTGACTCCCATTGTGAAATCTGTTTAATGAATCTTGACCATCATAGTAGACTGAAATAAAAGCAAATGAAACATAACAGAATGGCACAGAAGAGGACAGAGCAAATTTGAGAATGCCAAGCTTTTCTACATATTATTAATAAAGGTATCACTCTTGTGAAATCTTTATTTCCATTATATGTAAAGAGAGATGTATATGAGCTGTATATGTATATGTGTGTGTATTTGGGTCATGTTATAAACTGAATTTCATCATACTATGAGACATGGAAAAGTAAGTGGCAAGCCACTGATCTGATTGGACCCCAAATTTGGTCTCTGTCCAACTCCCAAATTACTTTCATTGTGGCCCATCATCAACAAGGTTCACCATGAACTTAACCTCCTCTGAATGTTCTGCTTCTCTGCCCAAAAGAAAAGTAAAAACAACACAGGTTTCATAAATAAAATTTAATTGTTCCCAGAATAGACACTATTAAATATGCCTTAAGCAAGAAGTCTGGTTCATTTTGACCTTCCCTGATATAGAAGAACTATGTGTTCAATTTTTAAGGAAAGAACAAAATTAAAACTATTTCTGAAAGGCTCAAAATAAATCATGCAAAATTATATATAATATTAAAGAAGACATCTTATAATTTAACTTGATTTTCTCTTTTCTTAATATGTCATTAATTGCAAATGCTTTAAGAGTAAGAAACAAACACTATAGAGTTGTGCTATCCAATATGGTAGGTACTAGTCATAGGCGGCTGCCTAAATTTAAATTAATTAAAATTTAAAATTCCATTCCTTGGTCTCACTACCTACATGGCAAATGCTTGGTAGTTACATGTTCTATACTATAGAACATTTCCATCATTGTTCAAAGGTCTACTGCATAGCATTGCCATAGTTTTTATGAATGAGGAGTGAGAGGAAAGGTTTCAGGATAGCTATAGTTTGTGGAAGTACTGGGCAACAGTTCTTTTGAGGGAAATGGGTCTTAATATGTTGCACATGTGGGTTGTGGTTTTGTTTTATTCTTGAATACTTCAAGAGGAGAACATAAAATTGGGATATCATAAAAGAGGAGTCCTATAACAATAGACATATCAATGCATAACAGTAATTGCAAGCATTTTATTGAGCTTACTGTTGCAATGTACTGCACTGAGTCCTTTTCAGGTGATCTATAATTACAACTCTAGAAAGAATTAACCATTTTCACAGATGGGGAATTCGAGGGTTAAGGATTGAGGGACTTCTTCAAGAACTGATCAAAGAGTGGCAGAACATGGGTTTGAGGCCAATTTCTAAGTCTTACTCTTCTTCAATAATGCTAACATTTCTCAACTGCAGATTCAACATGATGACAGAGGAAGTCAAGAGGTACATTCATCATTACCCGGACTGATCGGAGAACCATGAGCACACCTTATTCCCAGAAGACCTTTTCTAAAGGCCTCCATATCTGCTTTCCCCCAATATTCTCTCCTATCGTGTCTTCTGATCGTTCCCAGTCTACAGTTCTCAGAGGACCATAGAACTGAGGCCAGAGGGATGTCATGAAAAAGCTGTCCTTGATACCTATGCCAAAACCTCTAAATGAAATGTAGATGAGATAATGTGAACTTATCAAAACTTCCCAGATGATCCTCATATGTATCCTCTATTTTTAAAATTGTATTATATCAATAAAAAACTGAGCAGTTAATTTGGAAGTGAATTATATGTTTATTTACATGAAAACAATTGTTTTGAGTATGGTTCACAACTGTGTTACTGAACAGAGGATTTAAAACAAAAGGCTGTTCAACAATTAATATGAACTCCCAAACAAAATCATGAACAGGAATACTTGCATAATAAATAGTGTATTAATTGTCAAACTTTTAGGAGCTCAGATTACATTAATAAAGATAGAAATTTGTAGGAAATAAGAACAAACAGAAATAAAACCTACTTAATTGTTAATTAGACAAAAACCATGCTTTTACTATTTATTTCAAAACTAGAAAAATACAGATTAAGGGCTACATTTAATAAACTTAATGGTAAGCACATCAAAAATTTAAGAAACAGTAACTAGTATCAGAGTTAAGAATTACCTTGTAGGGGCTGGAGAGGTGGCTCAGAGTTTAAGAATGCTTAATGAATAAGCATAATATTGAGAAATATTCCTAGAATCACATCACATTTCTAGTTAAATCAGTATTGACGTTGTTATGAATATGTATTGTCATCCTATCATTGAATAAAGCAGTATAATACAACTCCAAAACAAAAAAGAATGCTTAATGCTCTTGTACAAGACCTGGGCTCAGTTGCCTGTCGCCCCATGGCAGCTCTCAACCACCTGTGACTCCAGTTGTGGGGGATTCCACACCATTTTCTGGCCTCTGCAGCTTTCTGTGATTCATGGTGCACACAAACTCATTCAGGCACATACACATACACGTAAAATAATAAATAAACAAATATTTAAAAGATTTGCCAGAAAGTGATAGTCTTTAAAAAAAAAAGAACTGCCTTCTAAATTACTACTGAAGAAAATAAATAAGTAAATAAATAAATAAATAAATAAATAAATAAATAAATAAATAAATAAAACAAAAAACCAAAAGGCAAATACCATACACAGTACAAATGAGTCCTTATGGTGGTCATAAATGTTTGACATATTATAAATAAAAACAGAGATGAGCTGCAAAGCATGATTATGTGCTGCCTATAAAGGACCATATAAAACAAAGCTACACTGAAAGGATAAAATAAAAGGGCAAATTAAATATCTATCAGTCAAGTCTCTGTGAGATCACTCAACTGATAAAGGTGCCTGCCACCAATACTGATGACCTAAGTTCAATTCTCAATCCACATGGTGGGAAGATAGAACCAGGTCCTGCAATTGTCCCCTGACCTCAGTGTACATATTCCATTCAATGCATACAGATAAAAAATGTAATAAAATTATACCAGAGAAAGATGGTAAAAAGAAAGCTTTAACGACGATGTTATTGAACAGAGGATTTGAAAACAAAACACTATCCAAAAAGAATATTTATCTAACCCTGGAGTTGGGAGGGGGAACTTCACAAGCTTCAAAGAAAAATGTTTGAGGGAGGATTTGTTTAGACAGGATTGTATGTATCCCAGGATAGCATCAAAATAGCTTTGTAGGTGAGGTTGACCTTGAACTCCTCCTGATCATCCTGCCTCTACATCCTAATTGCTGGTATTGCAGGTGTGTACCACCACACCTGGCTTCAAAAATTTCTTAAAAATCTTTTCACAGGGACAAAGTTTGCTAGATTTACTAATAAAATTTTTAAATAGATATTTAAAAGAACACAATCAGATTGAAAATGTAAGTTAAGTATTTTGAGCAAAAAAATTTTAAATATTTTATTTATTATTTTTTTCATTTTACGTGTATGAGTGTATTGCCTACATGTATGTAAGTGTACCCATGTCATGCAATGCCTGCAGAGGTCAGAAGAGGGCATCGGATCCTCTGGAACTGGAATTATAGATGGTTATTAATCGCCATGTAGGTGCTGGGAACTGAACCCGGGTCCTCTTTGAGAGCAGCCAGTGCTCTTAACCACTAAGTCATCTCTCCAGTCCCATTGAACAAATTTAATAGGTGACTAATATCTTTAATAAGTGAAGAGTTTGTGTAAATCTCTGAGGAAAATACTAATGCAAAGCTATGACATTCAGAATGCAGGAAACTCAGTATAAGTCAAAGATATTAGGCAAAGGAGCAGTGAGATACCTTGTTTCCCTCACATTAGCCTTTTTTGAAATCTCATTAAGAGTACTGTGGAAAGCCAGGTGTGGTGGCACATGCTTACAGTCCCAGAACTTGGGAGGCTGAGGCAGGAGGATTGCTGTGAGCTTAAGACCAGCCAAGTCCAACCTGGATTTATAATGAAACCCTCCCTCACCATCTCTCCCCCCTTCTCTCATCATCTCTCCCCTGCACCCTCTCTCACTATCTCTCCCCACCACCCTCAAGAAAGCACAGTGCAACAGTGGAGATGAGAATGAACAAAATAGGTTCTATGTATGTATGAAAATGGCACAAATAAGCCCATTCGTTTGTATAATAATTGCACATTAATAAAAAGTAAAGTAGAAAAAGTGCTAGTGGAATACAGATTGCATAATCTTATTCGATCGAAGGTGATTCTGACACTAGCTCTCTGCAGATTTTAAAATGTTCATTCCTTTTGAAACAATAACTCCACTTCTGGGAATCAAGCCTATAGACAAAAATCAGAACTGTCAGACCAAGATTTATGAACAAAGATGTTTGGGATAATACCCTTTATTAGAGGGAGTTTTGAAAGAGCTGGAATATGAAATGATGGTGGAATATTTTAGAAAAGTATAATATATCCATAAATCAGAACATTATGAATTATTAAAATTACATTTGAGATGTTATATAAAATAAAGAAATGATGTGTGGCATAGTGTTAAGTTAAAAGCAAAAGCATTATGCCAAATTCTATAAACTGGATACTAAATTGCATAGATTTCTCAGCTAAATAATGTTTGTCTTCAAATAACAGGGTTATCAGGTTGACTGTTTCTGTCTTATTTTTCCTGCTTCTGAAGACTTTCTACATTATACATTGTCAGTCTTCTACATTGAGTACAGAATACTTTTATAATCAGAACTATTTTTTGAGCAGAAACAAGTCACTGAATTATCTTTAAGGCTTTAGCTATAGCCTTATTTAATCAGGATCCTTGGCTGCAGAAAACACAATGGCAATCTTGGGCAAGGCTTAATTTGTTGCAAGGATTTGGAAGAGAAGAGTGCTGTGATAACTAACCTGCCTTCCTATGACATCACTCAAGCTTCAGCAACCAGGGAGAAGGTTTCCTGTCTTGTGGTCACATGTAGGTCACCTGCATCATGGTAAGGGAGTTGTCACATTAATGCCCACTCAAAGAGGAAGTCACTATTTTCCTCTAAGGCAAGCAGTTGGAGAAAGGTGAACCCTCCGAAACTATTAGAGTGAGGCTAAGAAGGAGTCCTTCAGTAAATTTGCTTCTCAGACATCTCCATCATTCGTTTCCTCTCCTAGCCCTTCCCTTCTCCTCCCTTTCTTCTTCTTTCCTTCCCTTTTCTCTTTTCCCCTTCCATTTTTAAATTAAATTAAAATTTTAGATTTTATTTGGTTTAACAGTTGAGAACATTTATTTATTTGTGTGGGGGGTGGTGTGCACACACTCTGGCTTACAAATGGAGGTCAGAGGACAACTTGCAGTAGTTGGTTCTCTCCTTCTAGCATGTGGGTTCCAGGAACCGAGATCAGGTCATCAGGCTTCGCAGCAAGGCAAGGAAGGGCCTTTACCAGTTGAGCTATCTCACTGGCTCTCTTCTCTTTTTGAGACAGGGTCTTACACCTAGAACCAATTCACAATTCTCTCCAGCCTCAGCCTCCCCAATTCTGGGATCCTGGTGTGCACCACAACGTACAGCTAGCTACAAAGCTTTATTTCTTACATTATATGCTCACCAACATTAGAAGTAAGGACTATACAAACTGCAAGCCCTCAGAGCTACAGAGGAAAGAGCCACCATGCTTGGCTCCTATTCATTTTCTGCCACCTTGAAGTGCATGTCTCTTTATTGTGTTTCAACTTTCTTACTCAGGGCCCAATAGAACTGACTGTAAAATAGAGTAGATGTTTCTAAGGCCTTATTTTTCTAGATATCTTACTTTGAGTTCCCCTAAAGGCAAAATCTGAGAAAAAAAATTGGCTATAAGAAGTTTCTTTGTCACGCCAGGTGTTGTAGCACACGCCTGTAATCCCAACACTTTGGAGGCAGCGTCTGGTCGATTTCTATATGTTCCAGGCCAGAAATGAAATGTGTCTAATGAAAAAAATTAGAAAACGTTTCTTTGGAGGTGATCCTAAGCAACACTGGTAAGGGAGAAGAACATGGAAGAAAATCAACACAGCTCTTGTTATCAAGAAAATCACCAGTATACAGAAGTGGGGTATAATATTGCCAGGGAACTCTAGGAACTGATGTAGAATATGCATCTCAGTTACATCACCCAAAGGCCAAGGGAGCTGGAGAAGTTATACACACCAACTTCCGTCAATCTTTGGTTGAGAACTATTTGGATCCTCTGCTAATTTTAGCTTGACTATCCATGGACAGAGCATTCTCTGGAAGCTGGACAAAGTCCAGCATCAAAAAGATGCCTTGGAAGCCTGGCCAGATGCACTGGAAAGGGCTGAGGGAAAACATATGGGTCACCCGATGATATTTGCTTTACTAGACATTTCTACGTGCCATTTCAAATTGCTGATGACTTCCAAAACCCTTTCCTTTGGATGCTGACCCCACTTCGTTTGCTTTCTGTCCTTGTCACTTGCTGCTTCGCATCATCTTCATAGGTTCCTTGTTTATTTTCCTACACTCAGATGTTGGGAAGCAGCCCACTCTTGTCTTCTCGTTTCACACTTTGCCTTGGAAACTTCAACCCTATTCTTGCCACCAAAGCCCAGCTATAGGTGTCATCTGATCCAGACTGAGATTCCTAGCTTCTCTCAAGTTTGTAGTCTAGTCCCCTTGGCTTTCCTATGAGTACCTTACCCCGCAAAGTTTAAAGTTTCCATCTCCATTCCTGTCCTCTCTTTATTCAAATGCTTTCTCTCAAAAGGGTAGCACCATCTACTCAACAAACTAGAGCCAGGCATGATGGTATTTGACTTTAATCCCAGCACTCCAGAGACAGAGGCAGAGGCAGGTAGATCTCTGAGAGATTGAGGCCAGTCTGGCCTATATGGTAAGTTCCAGGCCAGCTGTGGCTACAGGGAGACCCTGTCTCAAAAAATCTGAAAAGAAACCAGGTTAACAAACTAGAGACCTGAAATTGTCTTTCTCTCCCTTTTCCTCATTCCTGATGTCCAAATGGTCACCGTCTTCACAACCCTAACCTCACATCTTCTCTTTTCTGCCCTGTCTACCGTTAGAGCACACTACTTTCACGCACCATGATAATAGAAGCAAGGCTTTGCTCCCAACCTTCTATTTTGCTCCTTTGGGGCTCATTCTACGTCCTCTATTTTTCTTGGCTTCATTCTGGCCCCTTTGGCTTAGGAATAGCCTCAGCATCCCTGGCTCGCCACCAAGTGTTTGCTAGAGCCATAGTCTCTCAGGAACTTCTACCTTTTGGCATCATTCCATATCAGTTAGCATCCAATTCAACTGTGAATCATGGAAATCCTAAATAATTGGATCTTAAGTAAGATAAAACTACATTAATTTTTATGTTTAAAAAAATCCAACGAGGGTGGTAAGATGATGGGTAAAGCACTTGTCATGCAAGCCTGTAAATCTGATTTCAAGCCCTAAAACCCAAAGTGGAAGCAGAGAATTGGCTCCTGAAAAGTCCTCTGACCTCTATGTTGCATGCACCTGCACTCACACATAACACACACACACACACACACACACACACACACACACACAAAACAACATCAATAATAATAATAATAGTTTTAAAATTTTTAAATCCAAATAACAAGGTCCTGGGATGGGGTCCCCATAATATTTCAAATTGTTTCCGATTGATTCAAATTAAAAACTTCCTGGAACAGAATTTGTTAAAAAGTTGACTAATCTCAGGTGTACATAAATCTGAAGAAAGTGGAACTTGACTCTGAGAGGCATCAGAGATGTTTCAGTGGAGATGTTTCTTCTTCTGGAGCTCCCCAGAACCCATCTACCTACCCATAATTCCAACTACCACCCTCTCAATGATGATGCTTTTTAGCCTCCCCCTTTTCTCCTCAGGCCTAGAGCTCAGCCACTAGATCACAGGCTTTTCCCAGATCATGACCAGGCTCTCCATCACACCTGTTAACAAAAGATGTCACAGAATTGTCAAGGGCTTAAGGCTAGTGACTAGAAACATTTTTGATGCTAAGTGTTGATAATGGCTTCCAGAGTTAACCCAGGAGATATATTTGCATCTCAATTGGGAACAACACTGAAACTTTGCTTTTTTTTCACACAGGCTTCTCAGCAAAACTACTTAGCAGACTAATATCCTAGGGCAGACAGAGTTGGCTAATGGCTGTAGGCTACCAGTGCCAGGCTCCTAGTCACTATGAACTCCAAGATTTGTCTTAGCCCTGCTTTGTGGCTGCAAGGGCTCATAGGGGGCCTTCATCTCAGTCACATATGTAATCATAGCTATCACCTACACCAGCACCTCTGGGAGGTAAGTCACCTTATATCACTCAGGAAAGGATGGTGTCACCAGGCTACCCAGGGTGCAAAGGCAAGATGGAAAAATCAATGCCTTAAAGGAGGACAATGTGCTTTCAAAACTTTCTTTTAAAGGGAGATAATAAATTAATTTAATTACAATTCTAGAGGCTGTGAAGTTCAATTGCATAATGCTGGCATTTATTTAGCCTTTGGTGAGGGTCTTCCCATGGCATTATCCCATGGTGGAAGACAGATTGGCAAAATGGGAGGCCTATTTTTTCAGGAACCCACTTTTATAATACCGCTGTTTTAAAGACTTTTAATTGAGATTTAGAAGTAGAGAATGCAAGCAAGTCCTTCATCCCCATCATCCAGATTCAACAACCGCTATTAATTACTTTGTCATAGTCACTTTATCAAGAGCCTAAGTGTTCCCTCCTGTGTCTTTTGCTTCCATGAAACAAATCTCCATTGTCATGTAATTTACTTCAATATGAACCTGAAAGAGAGCGAGCGAGTGAGAGAAGAAAATAATTTTTCCTATGTAACCATAATGCTTATTTCAGAATTAACAAAAATTCATATCTATTGCTCAGTCCACATTTAAATTTCTAGACAATTGGGCAAATAAAAAGCACATTTCCAGTGGAGAATATTTTACTACATCAGAACAGACTGATGTGTAGGAATGAATTGAAGAGCTTTTAAGGGTCAAAAAGCCTGTGGCAGTCCTAACATGCTAGGCTTGGAAACCTGTCCTCAATATGTTAATTCAAGAGACAAGTAACAGAGAAAAGCAGAGATAGAAGATTTATTCACTGTGGCCACAATGGGAACAGGAACAAATAAAGGAGTCCAGTGACTTCCCAAGTCAGGGTTTTTTTGTTTTTTTTTTTTTTACTGTGTATCAGGAGAATTTTTTTTCCCCTTTATTCCCATAGTTCTTTTTATAGCCCTTCTCCCCCCACCCCAGTCCATTTTTATGGTACTAATATGAGGTTTAATTTTAAATAGAGGGCAAGAGGTATGTATAATTAAACAGTCCCGATTAAGTCTGTTCTGAAAGGTGGTCTGATAACTTGTCAGTACTGTGTGAAATCTCTTCCTTGGAGGCTAAGGTCTTCCTTTGGCTGCATCAGGCTTCAGCCTTTCTCATCTCCCAACATAAGATTTCTGGGGAAATGTTATTTCTTTAGAGTTTATTGTTTCAAAAGCTTGATAGCACAAGTGTCTCTCTTTAAAATACCTTCTCTCCTACCAGGGTGATTACAGAAAGAGGGATTGACCTCAGACCCTCTGAGAACATCCAGGTGACCCAGACTATAATGAAGTCTTGCTAAACTACAAAGGCAAGTTTTCCCCTATAATTAATCTGTCCAATAAAAAGGAAATATTCTGGTTTCACCCTGTACTTCTAATAAGAGAATTCAGAAGGTACTGGAAGGATATTTCTACCCACCTCAAAGGGCTCATACTGGTCTTCCTGTGAAACAATGTGAATAAAAGACTCCTTGTACATTCGAAAAGGGAACATTACTACAGTGTTCACTTGCCATTCTTTATATCAAAGGTTTGGGAAGAACAATGATCAGGTTTTGTACATTTGTACACAAGCCAGGCATTGTCCATTAACTTTGTAAATGGTCATAGTCTGTTGAATATGGAAGACCTGCCAAGGATGAAACAGCTTTTCATGCTCAACTGGAACTAAAAGAAGCAGGTTTGGGACAGAGGGTGACAAGTTGGGGAAGGATAAAAATTATCACTACTCCTACCAGCTGACTTAGAAGAGCCTTTGCTTTAATCTTATCTGATCAAGCATTTGCTTGCTTGAAAAATGAGTGTTTTTCAGTTACAGCTCCCATTTCTCAGCTTTCATTATAGCTCAGGCATTATTTGGGGAACAAAGCTAAGTCTTAGCTCACTTCATGTTTAGAACCTTATGGGATAAGTATAACTATTAGTCTCACTTTTTAAAAAATATTTTTATTTTTATATTTTTATTTTATGTGCATGAGTGTATTGCGTGCATGTATGTAAGTGCACCTGTACTGTGCAATGCCCATGGAGGTCAGAAGAGCGTGTCTGATTCCCCTGGAACTGGGATTATGAACGGTTGCCAGGTGACATGTGGGTGCTGGGAATTGAACTCTGGTCCTCTGCAAGAGCAGCCAGTGCTCTTGACTGTCGAGCCATCTCCCCAGGCCCCAATTATTAGCCTCACTTTTATAAATGAGGAAATCGAAATGTGGAGACATTAAGACATAACTCATCCAAGATGGCAGGGGTGGGAATTGAAAGAGCCAGGGCTTGAACTAATGCCATTCATCTCTAGTCTGCACTCATGACCACTGTGTGATACTGCCTTAGGATGAAACACTGTGATTTTCATACATGCTATCATTGTCTCTGCTCCAACACTTGTTCCACTATCATAATTGGTGTCTGTGGATTCGCCTATCATTCTAAATGAAGCTGAGCTCCACAGTGCTTATCAACAACTGATGTTCATTAGCTCTACATCATAGGACCAGCACTCAGGAGAGGAAGATGAGCATGATGTTGCGTGCAAACTGCAGGACCAGAAAAAGAAAATTCAACATGATGAATAATGTTTCAAGGCAACTTTAAACAATCAGTATCAGAATTAGTAACAGCACTATGGAAAACCATATTACAATCCGAAGCTAAAGGGGAAAATCATGGTGATACTACCCTACCTTTACTTAAAATGGTGATATTTTGTGCAGCATAGATTTTTTTAGCATTGATTTTTTATTTTAAAATCATTGCATTCCCACATGGCAGCTAACAACTGTGCATAACTCCAGTCCCAGGGGATCCGACAGCCTCTTCTGACTTCGGCAGGCATTGCACAACACGGGTGCACTTACCTACATGCAGGCAATACATGCATACACATAAAATAATAGATTTAAAAAATATCGCATTAAAATGTTCTTTTTCTGGGGCTGGAGAGATGGCTCCGTGGTTAAGAGCACTGGGTGCTTTTCCGGAAGACCCAGGTTTGATTCCTAGCACCCATATGGCAGCTAACAACATCTGTAACTCCAGTTCCAGGGGACTCAGATGCTCTCTTCAGGCCTCTGCAGGTTTCTCACAACATGGGTGCACTTACATACATGCCAGCAATATGCTCATAAACATAAAAATAAATACAATGAAATATTTAAAATATTATTCTTCTTTTTCTTCCTTTTTTGTGAGGGAGGAGCTTATAAACAACAGTAATTTAGCTCTCATAGAGATCCTATGTCTTGTCTTTTTAGGGCACTTGTCATGAGTGTTCTTTTTCTCACCTGTTTGAGTGACTTACTTGCCTTACCCTCTGCTGTCTAGTGAATAATTGAATAAATGAGCTCATAAACCAACACTGATATATTACAGATAAGAAAATGGAGACAAAGATACAGAGAAAAGGGAAGCTTTACTTGAGGCCACACAACCCAAATGTGTCAGTTCTTCAGGAATTGGAATATAGACCTCATCATTTCTCATTCTTCAAACTTATTGTCTTAGAAACGGTACCTAAGGAATGGAAGCTGAGAACAACAAATGGCACAGATAAATGAAACAGGTAGGCCCAAAATGGGAGCCAATGGTTTAGGGGTTATTCTACCCAATGCATTATCAATTGCCTCCTTAAGATAATAATGAAGGGGCTGGAGAGATGGCTCAGCGATTAAGAACATTGGTTGCTATTGCAAAAGGCCCAGATTCAAATTCTAGCACCCACATGGCAGCTAACAACTGTCTGTAACTGCAGTCCCAGGGGATCTGACAGCCTCTTCTGACCTCCGCAGGCATTGCATGACACGGGTGCACTTACCTACATGCAGGCAATACACGCATATGCATAAAATAAAAATAATAAATAAAATTTTTTAAAAAGATAATAATGAAAGACTGTAGCCCAACTGCTACCATTTAAGAATAATAGCAATTAATTTATTCAACTGGCATTTATTCAGTAACTAACATGGAGATTTTTGTCTTTTTCTTCCTTTTTAATAAAACTATTAATGAGCCATAAAATAACCCTCAATCCTTTGGTAATCAATTATGTATTAGATTAGCTATTGGATAAACCAACATGAAATGGCCATGTGTTTTATTAGAAAAAGAGAGCAGAATTGCTATTCTCAATGAATAATGGAAAATACAAAGCAACGTGCATTAAATCAACTGGCTTCAAATTTTTAAGTGAGATATCATTTCGTGGAAATTCTTCGTGTTTTCCTGACTCATCTCAAACTGGTTCTCTGTTATTTTAAGGTTAATAATGAGGCTGCATTTGCCAAAAGTGTGACAAGCCCTTGAAAGAACACGTCCTGCTAACAATGACTCATTCATGAAACTGACATTCACTGAGTATCTACATGTATTAGTGCTACGTTCTGAGTGCTGTGTGCCCCTAAATTCAGATGTTGAAATTCTAACCACTAAGGTGATGGTATTTGGAGGTGGAGACTTTGGGAAGTGATTAGGTCATGATGGCAGAGCCCTCATGATTGGGATTATGCCACTGTAAAAAGACTCCAAAGATACCTCACTCATGTGAGGGAACAGAGAGATGGTATCATCTATAAACCAGGGAGCAGCCCACAGCAGACATTGAATCTGCCAGCACATTAATCTTGGATTTCCCATTCTTTTGTGAGAAATAACTTCTGTTGTTCATAAGCTACTAAGTTTATGGTATCTTGATATAGTAACCTGAAAAGACCAAGATAATCAAGTTGTGTATTACATGCTAAGAATATAGAGATGCAGAGTTAGGGCCCCATTTTTAGGTGGGGAATAATGGGAGAAGGTCCAAAGAAAGAGTTCTGTGTTTCCATATATCAACCAGAAGGGATTAGGGTAGGCTTCTCAAGGAATCCAGAGGCACACAGGTTTGGAGTCACAGTACTGAAAATGGCTTCTACCTGAGAGCTGAATCACTAATGAACTATGACCAGGAAGTTGACAGAGACCAAAATACTATCTTTATCCTGACACAGTTGACATTGGAGACCATGGCTTACGCCTGCCAACAGGTGAGCTTCCTAATGATGCACTCTCAAATGAGATGAGTCACCCTCTCAGCATCTCAGGACCAGGGTAGACCAGGTAGACTCTCTATGGGAACAGAAACTTCCTCTGAAGGAGTGGAAGAATAGTGACTCCAGGGGAAGGTTGTATCCACAAAGGATAGACTAGACAATGCATGCTTGCATGATGTCCATGTGTATGATCAGTGTGCTATAAATGTGTGTGCACATATAAATTAATTTTAACTCCTAGAGGTAGATGCTCAGTGTCTGAAACATCTACTCAGGAGTCCTCATCTAAGAGATATTTCAGAACTACAGCTATGGACATATATATATATCCATGCCCAGAGAACTTGTTCATGAATAAATTTGAAGTAATTTTCATTGGTGAAATGACTAGTGTTAGAGAGAGAGAGAGAGAGAGAGAGAGAGAGCTCAGAGAGACCTCATTATCTGTAGTGGATTGGTTCCAGGACCCTCTGTGGATACTAAAAACTGTAGACATGAAGTCTCTTACATAAAATGGCATAACATTTTCATAGTACCTCCACCCATTCTCCCATAATCTTTAAATCAACTCCTTGGTTAGCTATAATACCTAATACCTTGTAAATGCTAAAGAAATACTTATTATACTATTTTTGTTTAGAGAATAACGACAAGGAAAAATAGCTGTAAATGTTCAATACAGATGCAATTTTTTTTCTTTGCAATCATTTGACTTATTTCTAAGCAAGAGACATAGTTCTAATCACTTGGCAGTCTTCATTTAAGTAAAATGGCTAAAATTTTATTTAATGTTCAACTAATGGAAATACAGTAAACTATTTCCTCTCACTAACATATCTGATTCGGGATGTTCACAATTCTTGGATTTTGTGACTTATTTAGATTACAATGACTGATTATTAACTTCCTAGATGCAATTTTTAAAATATTTTTGATCCAAGATTGCTTAAATCCATAGATTTGGAACTCATGGTTACAGAAAACCACCTGTGTACAACAGGCAACGAAGATTTTTACTGGACCAATCACCTTTGTACAAATGAGCTATAAGAATGTGACAATCTGAACAGTCTAATATCATTGGCATATTACTCTGGGTCTAGACAATCATTTCATTAGTCCTGTGCCTTGTCACATCATGGAGGACACAGCTGGAGATTTACTGTATGATTGGCATCAATCCAATTATGCCATCAGAATTTTATTGCATCCATTGCGTAGTGAGCTTTTCTTGTAAGGATCTTGTTGAAATGCACAAGGACAGAAAGTGAAACTTCTACAGGAACATGTTGCATGACTATATTTGTGTATACTTGCTGATAGGTACATATTTGGTAGCATTTAGTCTAAGACTGACTTTTATTATAACAGAACACTTAGTAGCTAAGTTTTGGGAATTGTAATACATAAGTTTCTTCCCATATGTCTTTGCTAGAGGTTACCAAGTGAAACAAAATGGCATGACTACAAAAAAATGACCATATTGACTAAGTCAGGTTACTACATTCCTTCCCTGGCCACAGTGGTAGAGACATCAGAGGTATCACACTAATAGATGTCCCTTCATGTGGCAAGGGAAATCAAGAGTAGAGAGTAAGAGTCCTTCACTAACAGTGGGTGAGCCAGTATTCCAGGCAATGGAAATAGTATGTATGAAATAATAAGTATCTGATAAACATGTTCAGGAAATTATAATTCATTCAATGTTCGTGAAGTATATAGGGCAACAGAAGAAATAAGGGATACAGTCAGACATCTATGCAAGGATCTATGACAAATCCATACAAACAGTGTAATAACTACAGAGAAATACTAAGCAGAAGGAAAGCAGAATGGAATTTGCATATATAGGATATCACTTTGTTGATAGAATGCGGGGGCAGTAAGAATAAAGGTAGGTGTGTTTGTCACTTTTCTGTTGCTGTGACAGAAACACTGACCAAAGCAATTTATAGAAGGAAGAGTATATTTGAGCTTACGGTTCCAAAGGAGCAAGAATCCATCATGGTGGGGAGGCATGTTGACAGAGGTGGCTGGAGGTGGAGCAAAAGCTAGGCTCTACATCTTCAAGCAGGTACAGGAAGTAAGAGGGCTTAAGAACTCTCTGAGCCCACCCTTAGTGGCATGCTTCCTCCAGCATAGCCACACCTTCTAAGACCTCCCAAAACAGCACCACCAACTGGGGACAAAATGTCCAAATACTTGGAGCCTATGGGGGACATTTTCATTCAAACCAACACAGAAGGGTAGCAAGGAAGGAAGGAAATATGATAAAAGATGATGAAATTGCTTGAACTAAAAGAGAGATCATGAAGAAAAAAAGAAGATAAATAATATTTAGGAAGAACTTAGGCTGGGGAGATGGCTCAGTGAGTAAAGCACTTGATGCACAACAAGCATGGGCACCTGAGTTCAGGTCCCCAGCATCTGTGACCCCAGTGCTGGGAGATGGCAGACAGGTCCCTGGAGCTTGCTGGCTAATTGGTGAGCTCTGGGTTCAATGAGAGACCCTGTCTCAAAAACTAAGGTGGACAGCAATAGAGAAAGACATCTTACATTGACCTCTGTCTGGCTCCCTGCCCCACACATATGAGCATCCCCTTGTACAAATGCAGAGAGAGAGAGAGAGAGAGAGAGAGAGAGAGAGAGAGAGAGAGAGAGAGGAGAGAGGGAAAACTGGAAAGCTCTGGGTGACTATGTGGAGTAAGGGAGTAAGTTTTATATTGTCGTGTTCAAATAAGTGGCCACATGTCATAGGAAAGTATTCAATCTACAAATATTTACTGAACCATTAGTATGTGGTAAGAAATTTTTGTTGCTAACTCTATGCAATAGATTGTATTTCCAAGTGATTGCTACAAACAAATCTCCAAGAGTAAAATCTTTCTTCCTATGCTATATACATAGGGCTTAGGAACCAAGAGGGTCTTGAGACATGTTACTTAGTTCAGCAGATAATTAACTTCTGTTTGGGTAGTGCTTAGAATGTGACAGTTACACCATAAGTACCTTCTGAATAAATGAGACAATAAATCTAGAAGAAGCATAACACTCCGACAGATTAGTTAGTCATTGCTGTAAACTATGCCAAAATTTTATTTTTTTCTTTTTGAAAATTTTATACATGAGAATTTGTATTTATATTATTTCCACCCTTACTGAGTCCATTTAGTGGTACTCATATGTACATGTGTTTAGGGCTGAGCACTCGAGACTGGATAACCTATAAGGGAGCTAATCTCTAAAGAAAACTGATTCACTCTCCCTCAGCAGCCACTGATTTCCTGTAGTTCTTCATCTAGAGATGGGACTTTGTGAAGTTTCCCCTTCCATGTTGGCAGGTCAACTGCAAGTCTTATGTAGGTCTTATTTAGGCAGCCATATTGTTGAGATTTCCTGGATACATCTTCCATGTCATGTCTAGAAGATGCTATTCAGCAGCAGGTGTCTTGGTCCTCTGGTTATTACCGTCTTTCTGTCCCTTCTACAATGTTCCCTGAGCCTTACATGTGCCGGTTCCACTGTAGATTTATCAATTAGGGCTAGGCACCCTCCCACCATGGTCAGTTATTCTCTGCATTTTGACCAGTTGTAAATTCTTGTAGTAGCCTTCATCTGTTGCAAAAAGAAGCTTCTTGGAAGAGAGGTGAGAGCTACACTTATCTGTCGGTTTAAGGATATAAGAATTTAGGTTATAGTTAGAAATTGTAATGGTTTAGGAAAATGGAAATAGTGGGTTCTCATCTCAAAGCAATGTAGATTTGTTATCCCACTTTTTTTTGGTCTTTTTGACACAGGGACTCCCTGTAGCCCTAGGTGGCCTGGAACTCGCTATGTAGACCAGGCTGGCCTTGAACTCACAGAGATCTGCCTGCCTCTGCCTCCTAAGTACTGGGTTGAAAGGCTATCCCACAGTTTTAATGGGTAGAGAATAAGGAACAGTTTGACTGGATGGTTCTGGCTCAGAGTGTCTTAGAAGGCTAAGATCAAGGTGTCATCTGGGACTACAGCTGTCTGAGATTTGATGCAGCCACAGGATTTCTCTTCCAAGCTTACTCAGACAGTTGTTGACCAGAGGCCTTGGTTACCTGTCATATTAACCTCTCTGTATGCCTGTGTACCCATGGCAACTGGTTGGCCAAAGGGGAGGAGGAGGAGCAGGAGGAGGAGGAGGAGGAGGAGGAGAATGTGTGTTTGTGTGTGTGTATGTGTGTGTGTACATGCAAATGTCTGAGAGAGGCCATATGACACTTAATGACAAATTTTCAAGTTACACACTAACAATTGTACCTTATTCTGTACATTAGAAGCAAATCACTACTAAATCCAGCCATCATTCCAAGGTGAAGGGTTATCTACCAATCAGGGAGCCATTTTGGAGGCTACCTTATTGTACCTCATGAATTGTTCACTGACTACACAAATAGTGGCTTTCAAATGCTCAGACAAATATATCCTTCAATGTGGAAGTGGTTATAAATGATTTGCTATTTTTTTCTCATAGTTTTGTAAACATTGTAACACTATCACCTCTTTGCTTATCAAATGTACCAGGCGCTGTAATTGGTCAATAGTAATAACAGCTACCTTTGTGTCACAGCATCCAGGTAGGTTTGTATGAATTGTTCTGTCATAGTCTCTCTCTCTCTCTCTCTCTCTCTCTCTCTCTCTCTCTCTCTATCTCTGCTTTCTTTTTACTGGTTGTTTTTTTGGGGGGGGCAGGGTCTCATTAATCCAGGCTAGTCTTGAACTCTTTATGTAGCTTACTGGTTGTTTTTTTGGGGGGGGCAGGGTCTCATTAATCCAGGCTAGTCTTGAACTCTTTATGTAGCCAAGGATGGCTCTTTTTACTGGTTGTTTTTTTTTGGGGGGGCAGGGTCTCATTAATCCAGGCTAGTCTTGAACTCTTTATGTAGCCAAGGATGGCTTTAAATTGATTCCCCTTCCCGTACCTCCCAAGTGCTAGGATTACAAGTGTATGCCCAGTTTTTTGTGTGTGTTGATGGAAGTGACTATTCTTGATTAGAATTAAATTAGGTTTGTTTTGTGAAACTCGGTCTCCACCAACTCAGCAAAACACAAGATATCAGGCTGAGTGTGAAAAAATCACAATGAATTCTGATAGATACCTGTTTTATTTAAACTCTTATTCCAAGCAAAGTGTACCTATAGTGAGGAATCTTTCCCATGACAATGGTCAGTGTTTCCCAGGATTTGCTTCATGGAAAGAAGAGGGTGCATTTTCTTAGTTTTAAAACACAAATTTTCCCTTTCATAAAAAAAAAGCTAAAAAAAACTCAGATGCTTTGCTTGCTAATGAATTTACTAAATAGTGATTTGGTCTGGCTCATAAGCCTATATAGCCATTTGATGAATTAGCAATATGGGCCTATTTTTAGCCCCTATTTCTGAAGCTTCAGCCAGCGGCTGCACGACTTCATTCTGTCAAGCCAATTCCAGATTACAGTCACAGAGCGCACACAAGGAAAAGTGGGGACAATAAGCTTTGCTTTTATGGGACATTTGAAATCAAACTATCCCAGCAGGGAAATGAAATTTATCCACTTGGTATCAAACACAAAAAGACAACGCAAGGGAAATTTCCCAAAATTATGCTGTGGGTGTGAACACTTTCACATAGCCTTTCTCCCCAAATGGTTTTGCAGGATGCTGCCGAACCTGGTCCAGATGTTTTGCATCAGTCTTCCCTGATGGTATCTTTGCCTCAGCTGGCCAGCTTTCCGGGTTTGCTCCAGCTGATTTTTTTCTAACTTGTACCTCTAAGACCAAATGCATGTTATAGTCCTTAGAGTTTTGTATTACCTTGGCAAGCTCTGTGTGGCTGGGAACCTTAACATACTTTTGAGACATTTTTGCCATAATAATCAGATTACCATTTATCTTTTGAAATCTGCCTCCCATTGGCATTTTGGATCTCAACAAACCACAGATTCATTTTTGCACTCAACTTATTGAGCCATGTGGCCAGGGGGTCGGGGTGGGTATTAAATTTTTACTCTGAGGCTAGATTAGTGGCAAAGAGAGGGTTTATTCCCACCCATATATCTTTGGAGAAAGATGCTTTTATCAGGCAACACTTTCTCCTTTCCTGAACCAGCAACCTTTTCTATTGAATGTTTAAATAACAAGGCATGGTGGTCCAAACTAGTGCTTCTAAACTACTAATGTGTATATGAATCCTCAGAATGTTTATTTTAGATTCCGATTCAGTTAGGCCTGAGGAGAGAATGGATTCTGCATTTTTAATGAAGTTACACATGATGCTGACCAGTGAGATCCTAGCAGTCACTCTATTCATTTACTAGAACAGAAATTCAGTTATTACTTTTGGGCAAGCAGTCCTAGGTTTGGAAAACAACTTCTCACCTATAGACCTTCTTTTTGTCTATTTGCCTGTCTCAAGGCAAATTCTCAAATTACTCTTTGGCTAAATCAGTTTGAATAAAGCAAACAATGTCTGAACCACTTCAGATCGATGAGCCCATTCCTTGCTTCTAATGACTTGTAGTAAGTAGTGGAAATTGGATGGGCATTTTTAGCAACTGTCTTTTCTCTTTAAAATGTCAGTACATTAGCTGTGGTTTATTTACTTCATTTGAAATGACCTCCATTGCTGCTCAGGAAACATTCTACAAGCTACTTGAAGATAATTAATCATATTGAATTAGTGATTGGGTTTTTAAAAGCTTTCCTGATGCCAGGACATTCTCAAGGACAAGCATTGTTTCATCAACTTTTCCCTTCTATCTGTCTCTGTCTCAATGGCTCCATGTCTTACAGGCTCCAGAAAGCATCCCTAATCCATTCAGTCATATCAAAATTACAAGTAGCAACATGGGAGCACCATGGTTTCTTCAAGGTTGTTCCAGTATCTTCAAGAAGCAAACTAGCTAAGAGAGATTGGGAGTGGGGCACCGGCTGTCAGAGAGCTAGTAGCAAGGTAAAGAAACAAAATCCCTCTATTAGTCATGGGAGAGCTAGCAAAACTACAGGGTGAGTCACACTTTGTTTAACACCCTTTAATTTAGCAGAATAGGGATTCTTTGGGGTCTTTCTCTTTCTCCCCTGATGTGTGTGTGGCACGTGCCCTCACAGGTACCCTCACACACACGCATGTATGTGAAGTCAGGAGGTCAACTGCTGGTACCATTCCTCGGGTGCAATCTGATTTTTGAGACAGGGTTTCTCATTGCTCTGAAACTTGTCAATTAGGCCCGGCTCAGGAATCTACATGTCTCTGCCTCTCCAGCACTAGGATTACATGCATGCCATTACATCCAGCTTTTTAAAAGATATATTTTATTATTTTTATGTCATATATGAGTGTATTGCTGTCAAGTGTGTAAGTGCACCTGTGTCGTGCAATGCCCGTGGAGGCAAGAAGAGGGCATTGGATTCCCCTGGAACTGGAATTGCGGATGGTTTTTAGCCACCATTTGGGTGCTGGGAATCGAACCCAGGTCCTCTGCAAGAGCAGTCAGTGCTCTTAACCACTGAGCCATCTCTCCAGCCCACATTCAGCTTTTTTACATGGGTTATGGGATTAAACTCAGGTCCTCAGGCTTTTGTAGCAAGCAAGACTGAGCTATCTCACCAGCCCTTGAGTCTGTCTTGGGCTGAGTTTATTTGCCAGGATCTTTTCGGAGCCAATAGTTACAAAAGAAATAGTACAATTTCACAATTTCTAAGTTACACCAGTATCACTATGTCTTGACAGGTCAACAGCCTTAGCTCTTTTTAATTACTGTAATAATTTAAGGAGCTCTATAGGTGACTTTTTGTGGGTTGTAATTTCATGGATGACCATTTCCACTACTTTTATGAAAGTAAAGGTAGTTGCTCGTTTCTGGGATTTGAATGTTTGTCCTTTTTGGTATCTATATTGTACCTTAGTCCTCATTGTGGTGGTATTATAAGCGAGACTTTTAGGGACTTGATTAAATTATGAGACATCTGACTTTAAGTGATTTAATGCCTTTGTAAAAAGAAGTTTCAGCCGGGTGTGGTTACTGTCTGTGGTGATTCAAATGAGAAATGTCCCCCATAGACTCCAAGTATTTGAACACTTTGTCCCCACTTTGTCCCCATTTGGTGGTGCTGTTTTGGGAGTGCTGTTTAGAAAGTGTGCCCTTGCTGAAGGAAGCACATCACCAGTGGGTGGGCCTGGGGAGGGTGGTCAGAGTTCATAGCCTTGCCCTACTTCCAGTTTTACTCTCTTTGCTTCCTGCACATGCTTGAAGATGTGAGTGCTCAACTTCTTGCTCAAACCACGTCTGCCACCATATCTCCCCACTGTGATAAACTCTTATCCCTCTGAAACGGTAAGCCGAATAAACTCTTCTATAATATGAAATATCAACTGGTTTATCTCTATTTGCAAATAAGCTATGCATCTCAAAGAATACTAGTTCACTTCTTCAAAAGCCGAGAAAGTGTGTGAGTGTTGTGTGTATATGTGTGTACACATGTGCAAACATCTGTGTGCAAATTTCCCCCATCTAAAGCTATTGTTTTTCCTTTTCTAATTAACTCAACAAATATTGAAAGCATGTTATGTAGACCAGGAATTATGTCCTATTTATTCTATTCACAATTATCATTACACAAGTCTGGAGACTTTCAGGCAATAACTAGCCTTTACTAACATGATATATTAAGGTAAAAAAAACTCTCATTCTTCAATTAGGGAAAATATCCACGTAGGCCAATTTTGTGTGGCTGGATTAGTTTTACAAACACATTAAGAGAAGGGTAGGAAAATGAAAAGTTTAATTATTCACTGGTGAATCATGCATTGGTTTTCTTATTTCGTTTGTTTTGTTTTGTTTTTCAGCTTTCAAAGCCATCCTCCCATTTAATTCATTTATTGCAGGAGAGGATGCTTTTTATTATCCCATGTACATAAAAATATTATAATGAACTTCCTAAGTGAATGGCTCTTAGTAATGGTTTTCTGTTCACAGGAAAAGCAGAGTTTGACACCTGTCTGGGTGTTCCCATATTGTTCTACCGACTCTCACATTATTATTACAGTATTAAGAGCTACCAGAAAAAATAAAATAAAATCAGTACAGAATTAGATTCTCACATCCTCAATCTACCATTATAATCTGTTTATGAATCAAGAAATGTTGGCTTGAACCCCAGAGCTTTCCCATGAACTCCCTGAAAACATGCTGGAAGATATGTTAAAGCAAATAGTTCAGAAAAAATTGAAATTGAAATAAATGCTTGATGAGCATATCAGAACTGTTGACATTTCAGTCCTGGTAGTCAAGGAAGATCTTGCTGTTTTTTACAGGCAAATCTTTTTCCCTTGAATGACTTTGGAGGTGATATTATTTTTCCTTGCCCCTTAAAACTCGTTATAAGAAAGGATGAAAAAATTCAAGTCCAAGTCCTCAAAAGCTTCAACGCACAGGTGTTATTATTGCCTTTCCTGCTGTGGTTCTGTAAGGGACTAAATCCCTGATAAACAAACATGGTCACCTGGGAATAATCAAGATGGCATACTTCCATCTTCTTGGTCTCTGGCAAGGAAGGCTTTATTTTTTAACTCCAACAGGGCTGCATATGCTAACCTGTTTAAACTCACCTAGCCCTGGATATCTCAGCTTGGGATTGTGATCTATCAGCATCCACTTCTTTGTTTAAGTTGACCAATCTAAAACTAGGGGAGAGGAAAACACTAAAACCCTTAACCCCACACCCAGAACATTAGATTTCAGTTTCTGGATCTCTTTTCCACTTACAGAGAGGTTCATCTTTCTGTATGAGTGTTTGTATGTATGTGTGACTATGTGTATGGATGTGACTCTCTTTCAGTAAAAGTCTGACTGTCGCTCTCTGCTGATCTGAGATTTTGTTCTGCCTTTTAATTGGCTGAGAAAACAAATTCAACCTTACCCCTATGCTGATAGCGTGCCAACTGCAACACATGCTAGTCTTCCTTTAACTTTTATGGTGAAAATTCTCTTTGTGCATTTCTTTTCTAGAAATTACTTCACTGAGTAATAGTAGTCACTGTTTTAAAATGGCCCATATTCACTAACTGGATTAAAGGTGAGATAATGGCAAGGATTTTTAAAAATATCCTGGTAATGTTTTTAATCAGAGAAACAGATGTTCCAACATATTTCTGCATCTTTGTGTTGAATCATTAAAGTCAGAAGGTTTCAGAATCTTCTAAATGATTCAAGTTCATTCTCTACAGAGTTGAAAGCAAGACGTCTTGGGCGGGGGCTGGAGAGATGGTTCAGCAATTAAGAGCACTGGCTGTTCTTGCAGAGGACCCGGGTTAGGTTTCCAGCACTCATATGGTGGCTAACAATCAGCAGTAACTTCAGTTCCAGGAGAATCTGACGCCCTCTTCTGGCCTCCATGGGCATTGCATGACTTGGATGGACATACGAACAGGCAATATACTCATACATATAAAAAAACAATAAATAAAATATTTACAGAAGGCTTGAAACTTACATGTAATAAACAGGAGGTGAACGAAGGTGAACAAAGGAAGAGGTGGTCAGTTGATTTGTTCTTAGTGATTGTTTTCTATATTTCAAGGTTCAAAACCATCCTCTCATTGAGTTCATTTATTGAAGAAGTGAATGTTTTTTATTATCTCAATTATCTCACACACCTAAGAAAGGCACTCAATAAATGAAAAAGGAAAAATAGGGGATGGAGAGATGGCTCAGCAGTTAAGAGCACTGACTGCTCTTGCAGAGAACCCGGGTTCAATTCCCAGCACCCACGTGGCGGCTATGAGCCGTCCTTAACTCAAGTCCCAGGGGGATCTGAAGCTCTCTTCTGACTTCCGCAGCATTGCACGACATGGGTGCACTCACATACATGTAGGCAATACACTCATACACATAAAAAAATAGTAAATAAAATATTTTTAAAAAGGAAAAATAATTCTTAGATGGTTAAGCTACCTTCATTGTAGATATTTTATGTACCTAAAGCCATCATAAAAAGGCCATTTATCAAGCCAGTTATGGTGGCACATGTCTGTTTTCTCAACCTATTCTAGTTTGTTTTCAATTGCTGTGACAACTTGGAGATGACAGGATTTATTTGGCTTATATCTCCCAGGTCACAGTTCATCACTTAAGGAGCCCAAGGTAAGAACTCAGGGCAGGAACCTGGAGGCAGGAGCTGAAGGACAGGCCACAGAGGAATGCTGCTTACTGACCTACTCCCCTGGCCTGTGCCCAACCTGCTTTCTTATGTAATACAGGACCGCCTGCCCAGAGGTGGCACCACCCACAGTGGGCTGGGCCTCCCACATCACTCAACAATCAAGAAAATGCCTCACAGACTTCCTAATTGAGGCTCCCTCTCCCCCAAAGTGTCAAATTTACAACTAAAGCTATCCAGCACACAACCCTTGAGAGGTAGAGGCAGTTGGATCAAGAGTTCAAGAGCATCCTCGGCTATATAGTGAGTTTGAGCTTAGCCTGGGCTACATGAAACAAACAAACAAACAAACAAACAACAAAAAACTGTCTCAAAAAAACTATCCAGTAAACAAACCAACTAACAACAACAATGCCCAGGCCACTGATCAGTCCTACATCGGAAAAAAAAAAAAAAAGTGTACTACGTTTACTAACAGTCTCATTACTGTAGTGTGGATTGAATGCTCTAAAAAATCTTAATTTTTTTATAGTTCCTTAATAACAACAATGGGGAAAAACTGGCTGTGTTTATCAATGAGTGATTAATCTGGCACTATAAAACTTCACATTTTCCATAACCAATACATGGAATAAAAGATGTACAAAGTATCTGTCTATAATTTTATACAAAAACCTTGACATGCATATAAATGGAGATTCTGGAGCTGGAGAGATGGCTCAGCAGTTAAGAGCCTTGGCTGCTCTTGCAGAAGACCTGGGTTCGATTCCCAGCACCCTCATGGTGGCTAACAAACATCTGTAACTACAGTTCCAGGGGATCCAATGCCCTCTTCTGACCTTGGTGGGCATGGCAGGACAGGCAATACATGCAGGCAGGCAATACATTCATACACATAAAATAAAAATAATTTTTAAAATGGAGATTCTTAGATCCTAGAAATTCTGATTCAGTGAGTCTGAAATTTGTCTAAGAATCTGAATTTTAGCATATAGCCTTAGATAATTCTGGTGTTGGTGATCCAGAGTCCATTTCCAGAGAAGTGGTTCTGTAGCTTTGTAACACCATGATCTAGCGACTGCTGGCCACCCTCCATTCACACTGTTATCATTAAATCCCCTTTAACAAAGATCCTCAGGGGGATGACTTAATGATTTGATTACTTGAAATACATTCAGAATTATCCTCAGTTGTGACAATTATCTTTTTGTAGAGTACATTTGATCTTTTCATGAAAAATCTCTTGCAATTAATGACTATGCAAGGACATGTTTGTTAATGCTCTACTAACCACACAACATAGTTGGCCAGAACACCTTGGTTAGACAGAAGAGATGAGGCTGTGCATTCATCTAGTTTTGATATCTAAATTAAATTATAGGCATACACCTGCAACCCTAGTACTTTGGAGGCAGAAATAGGAGGCTCTCTGGGACTTGGGAAGATCCCTGGGGCTTGGGAGGATCCCTGAGGATAGGGTGGTAGATCCCTGGGGTTTGCTGGCCAGCCAGTCTAGCCAATTGGTGAACTCCATGTTCAGAGACTCTATCTCAAAACATTCAGGGTGAGAAGTGATTGAGGAAGACACCTGATGTCAATTTCTGATTTATCTGTATGTACTCACACACATGTGTACAACACCCCCCCTCATGAGCTCGTATATACATAATGCTAGAATTCAAAGGACTCTTAGCCTACCACCATTATATATTAGAGTAGTCATTAAACCATTTAGGGTAAATAGTCATAGACAATATCCATACATCATTAAGAGATACCAATAGGGCAAAGAGCAAAGGTTGAATTAAGATAAAGATCCAGCTATTTTGACAGTCGCTATATACTATAGTATGCTTTGCTGAACATCACCAACTATTGCTTCTGTTTATCTTTCCAAATTTGTTTAGATGTATTTATGTAAGCAAGATTTTCGAAGCCTTCTATTGAATTCTAGACTGTCCCTAAGTAGTTTTTTTACTTATCGCTAATACTTCGAGGCCAGGAGAAGAAAGGAGGACATTATACTAGAGAATGATTTTGCTTCCCCTATGTGGGCACTGGACCACCTCTTCAAAAGAGGTTGGAACAACTCTTATGATTGAGGTACAAGGCAGAAATTCTATGAGATCTAATTGTTTCCTTCCTCTTCTTTACCCCTCCTTTCTTCTTTGTTGGCATCCCACAGAAAAGAAAGTGTGGTAGAATATATTATATGTTCACAATTATCCCTTGTATTCCTTTTACTGTGCCATCAGTGGATAAATTATGCCTCTCTGTCCTATCAACTTTGAGTTTAGCCATTTCACTTTCTGTAAAAGAGTGTGGAAGCAATAATGAATGAGTTCTGAACTGAAGTGTTTCAGTGAAAATTTCCTCCAAGCTCTCTCTTGCACTCTTGTCATCAGCTGTAAGAACAACATGCCCCAGGTAGCTGCTGGCTCTAATGTGGGCACATATGCCACAGGCCTCAATAGGATGTACACATAGCCTTTGGGAGAGCTGTCACAGTCAATACATCAGCTCATAAGTGAGAAAAATTAATATTTGGGTAAGCCACCAAGATTTTGAGTGTGATTTGTTATGCAGCAGCTTCATAGCATTAGGTGACTAATACATGAGGGGAACTGCCACTTACCCAGGGCTCGTTTCTTGCCAAGCGCTATATACATTAGCTCCTTTAATCTACAAAATTTCATTTTGTGAAGGCTATTAATGTTCTCATTTTCCATGAAACATCAGCTCTAAGAGGGTAAGAACCACAACTACTAAATGACTGAGGTGGGCCAGACTTCAAGACATGAATGCACACTCAGGAGCACTTTGGAAGCACAGACTGGAATGGATAGGCCTTTAAAACACAAACAACATAAGTAAATAAATACAAGGATAGACAATAATGGAGGATATGAAAATGGTGGGTATTGGGAAAAGACTTGAGGGGCAGGGGGTCTGAATGCAATCAAAACACATTGTATGAAATTCTGGAATCAATAAAAATATTTTAAAAAAGAAAAATCAAATTCAACATATGCCCATGTTCACATATGGTGGTTATTCTATGGCTTTTTCCTCACATCCTTCAGTTTACAACGAGGTTATAGTAACAGCAACCCCATAAAAAATGATTTCACTGTTTTATGAAGGATGTTCCAGTTCGATGCACTTTCATGTACCTTGTTTCATCAATAAGAAAATGGCCAATTACTCGTTGCAGCACTTAGTCCCGTTTAGTTCTGCTTTACACTGAATCATAGCCCATGAGATTTGCAATGGTTAAGTCCTAAGCTTGCAAAGTATTATGTTCTAGAAACCACAGGAAGGCTTAAAACAGATGGGAATATTCTGAGGTTATAGATATGAGAGTAAATATTCTCTATAAAAACCAATCGAGACAATGTTTGGAGTTTTCCTTAACCAAAGCAGACAAATGCCATAGAAACTACTGAGGATCTTATTCCTCTCCCCCACAGAGAAGGCATCACCAATACTTCTGCTGTCAGTATTCAGAAGGAACAGTACCTTTCAACCATGGATGCACACAAGATAACTTGGCGATCTCAAGGGAAAGGCACCTGGGTCCTGACAGCAAATAAACTGAATCAGAATTTCCGAGTGTGAGGTTGACCATCTGTACTTTTGAAAGCTCCCTAGGTAATTCTAACAGGGTTGGATCATACTAAACTAGAAGATGTATTTATTGACATTTAACATTAAAACCTTGTTTCACTCAACAACCCACTCCTGACAATAGGATGTAGTTCCAATTTGTGTGTCTTTGAACCTCCAACACAGTAACTCTGTTGTCATCATTCCTTCTCTGACACTTTCCTTTCTTCCTCTGACTTTTTGGTGAATCCATGTTTATTTGCGGAAATCCAAATTTATGTCTATTCCTGAAAAATTTTATGCCAAGGGCTAAACTGTGAAAGTCTAAGGGGTTTGTAAGGTATTCACTAAATTGGTCCTATTGAAAGTTAATTTGAGGTGCCACTGGCTTCACTAGCAAAAAAAAAAACAAAACAAAAAAAAAACTTAAATATTAAAAAATTCAAAACTTCTGCTTCTATTCATGGTTCTTATCCCTTGTGGACATTATCTGATTGTCTCCTCAGGTCATGTAGGATGCGCCATTCCTTCTATAGCAATATGCTCAACTCCCAGTTAATTAAGTGTACTGGTGGCAAATAATTTCAAGATAATTTTTTAAAAAATATTATATGTATTATTTTTATTTTTTTATGTGTATGAGTGTATTGCCTGCATGTATGTGAGTGCACCCGTGTTGTGCAATGCCGTGGAGGTCAGCATTTCCCTGGAACTGGAGTTAAGGACGGTTTATAGCCGCTATGTGGCTGCTGGGAATCGAACCCGGGTCTGAAAGAGCAGTCAGTGCTCTTAACTGCTGGGCCATCTCTCCAGCCCAGCCCTTCAAAATAATTTAATAAAAATAATATGTAGCATTTTTGGAATGCTTTCTATATGCCTGTCACCATTCTTAGCGCTCTCTGTGAATGAATTCTTTTAACCATGAACCTGATGAGGCAGATGATTATTGTCCCATTTCACAAATTAAAACAAATCTGAGGCACAGAATAGTTAAGTAAGGTGTCCAATGTTATATATTTGTTAAATGATGAAGCTGGAATGGAGTCCAGATGGTGTAGTTCCAGAATCTGTGTGTTTAGTCACAGAATATCCACACCCTCCCCAGTATGGAGGGCACCTGTTTAGGTGCATTTTAGGAGAAGATGTGGAACAACTGACACTCTCATCACTACTGGGAGAATAAATTGGTACACCATAAACACACTGTTTGGCAATATCTATTAAGGCTAAATGTGCCTACTGGCTGATCTAGTCATTCCTGGATATCTACCTATCAAGAGTAGATGCACATGTTAATGAAAAGATGTGAACTTGAGTGTTTACAGTAGCACTACTCATAACAATAACGGGCTGTAAATTGCCCAAATGTTCATCCATAGGAAAATGAGTAAATCAGTTTTGTTGTGTTTACACTACTGTGCAGCAATGAGAATGAATTACCTATAATTACGTGGCGCAAGAAGGATGAATCTCAAACATAATGCTGACTAAAGGGGCCTGGAAAGAAGAGTACATATTTTAGGACTCCCTCTGGCTCTTGATATTCAACTATAAGTAGAAACTCTCGCCCTCTGTTCCACTTAATCATCTGTCTATCATCTATTAATTTGATCCATATTGACTCACAATTTTTTATGTTTCACCAGTGGTTTATAATTCATTATTCTGCTTACTTATGTTGGTGCTGAAATTACCCCTGATTTGGTCCACATGTATCATTTTAAGGTGGTTCCTGACAGGCCCCTATCATTGTTCTTTTTGAGCACATCTTTATACTATGGTCTAATAAGATGCTCCTGCACATCTTGTATGAACGTTATTAGATACCAAGATCTCAGAGCTAGATATACTCATTTTATTGGGGTGACTTTGCTTGTTGGCTGCTTTGCTGGGAAGATTTAAGAAATTAGATAGATGATAGATAGATAGATAGATAGATAGATAGATAGATAGATAGATAGATAGATGGATGGATATAGAGATACATGTGCACATGTGGGATTTAGGGAAATATATTCAAACAATATATACTTTAGAGAAATTGTCACTGTAGGCAAAGTGTTCAATATTTCTGGTATTCTCCCTGCTTTCTCATTTTCTATCTCAAGCATCAACCTTACTTAATAAGTGAAAGTGATGGCCTATGGCAGGCAGATGTGTTGGCTCAGTGTGTTGGTGCCTACCTCCAGCCAGTGGCTCAGAGACAGGACTGGGGACAATTAGATGCTATTTGAATGGAGGTGCAATTGGCGAGAGATGGCAGATCAAAGTGTTCTGCTTGCTCGTCTTTATGTCTTTTGAGGTACCAACTCTCAGGGGTATGAAGAAGAAACAGAAGCTGGAGATGTGGCTTTTTCATAGGAATTTTCAAGGAGGAAATTGAGGCAACTCAGGCAGCAGTTTGCTGTGGGCTAGCAGCCCCTCACAGGAAGGACTCAACGGATGCAAGTGGTAGTTGCCTCCTCTAAGAAGTCTCACTTCTGAGCACCAGAAGAATCAGCAAGTAACCAAGACAAAGGGGAGACAGTGAGGAAGACAAAGGAGACCATCAGCTGTCACAAAGATAATTCTTTGCTAGGTCAGGAAAACTGCTTTCATTTACTTAAGAACCATGCCCACAAACAAGTTTGTTATCCCAGATAATTTTAGCTAAGCTCTTTCAAGTAAGTCATATGTGTACGGAAGAGATTTTGAATCCAGATAAAAAATTATAATCAAACAGCCACAGAATTCACCACTGTTTAGAGCAAAATATGGCTCTCCTATTTGATCTGACAACATTGTCAGGTTGAAACTATGAAGTCAAAGGCACTATTATCCTTATCTCCTTCGATGCATGGCACCAAAGTATAATAATTAACTATGAAAGAACTCTGGAAAACATACATTTTAGCTTTGCTGATTAGACTCAGGGGAAAATTATAGAAAAAGAACCCGCGTTGGTTAACTTCATTACTGAATTCATTCGTTCATTCATCCATCATTTGTTTTCTTTTCCCTTTTGTATATGTGTGTGTCATAATTACATGTTTGTGTGGATGTGCACACATAGATGCATGTGCACATGTGTACATGTATAGAGGACACATGCCAATTTGGTTGTCTTCAATCATTTTCCACTTTATTTTTTGAGGCAGGGTCTTCTTAAAATTTTTATTGAATTTTTGAATATTTCATACAGAACGTTTTAATCATCTTTATTACCCCTTTCCCCATGGGTACCCTCCCACTGGAATTCGCGAATTCTGTCATTTGTGTTAAGGCCTATCAAGTCAACTTAGTGTCCCCAGATGCCTCTCAGTGCAAGTTCATCCACTGAGGTTCAGTCAGCCTATCTAGAGTCCCTCCCTTTAAGAAAATCAGCTCTTCCTCCTCCAGCAGTAATCAGTTGCCAATAGCTCTTCAGCTAAAACTGGGGCCTGTTGTCTATTTCCACAGTTCTATGCTGGGTTTGTGTCTACTTGAGTTTGCATGGGTCATGTGCATGCTGTCACTATTGCTGTAGATTCACATGAGCAAGGTCCTAGGAGCCTGTAGGACTCTATTTCAATATGGATATGCACCTCCTCCCTGGCTCTTACAATCTTTTCACCCCCTCTTCTGCAATCGTCCCTGAACTCTGAGTGGTTGGAGTTTAATATAGGAGTCCCGTCCAAGGACTCACACTCTGCAGACTCTTATTCTCTACACTTTGGCCATTTGTGTCCTTTTGTGTTCATGGCCTTCTGTTGCATGTGGAGTTTCATTAATGAGAATTGAGAGATGCGTTGATGTTCTACCTCTTGTTCCACAATGTTCTGAGAGCCTTAGATGTAGAGGTTGAACTGTAGATGTGTTACTGAGGCTTGGGCAATTCACAGACAATCTCTGTGTGTGACCAGTTGTGGAACTCTGTAATTGTCTCCATCTATTGCAAAAGAAGCTTCTTTGATGAGTGGTGACTGGGATGCTTGTCTGAAAATATAAGGATCCATATTTTGCACATGGTAAGAAATTACATTTGTCTAGGAATGTGACAGCCTTGGGGTTTTCTCCAAGATCTATGACTGCTCCAGCCATGTAGTTGTCTATGTTTACAGTACCACACATGAATTTGCTCTCATTGAGTGGGCTTTAAGTCCGATTAGGTAGATGTTGACTACCCTCAAGATAAAAGTACCACTACTGCCCCAATATAGTTTGCTGTGCTGGTCACTGATGTGGTTATTAGGCCTTAAAGCTGGGTTGGACCATCAATTGATATTCTCCCTTAGCAGCTTTTGAAGTGTTCTCTAAAACTATGAGAGCTAGCCTTTAGGGCAGGTGGCTTCCAGGTCAGTTATAGCTCATTATTCCAAATTCAGTGTCAAAAGTATGTCCTGTCTTCAGCAATATGGTCTTACCTTCAAGTTCTGGGAGACAAGGTAGGGCTGTGGCAACAGCCTGAGACAGGGTCTTTCAAAGAACCTGAAGGTCATTGAGTCAGTTAGGCTGGCTGGCCAATGGGCTTCAGGAATTTACCTGTCTTCTGCACCCCCTCCAGCACTGGGGTTATAGGCATGCACCATCATACCCATCTTTTGCATGAATGCCAGGAATCTGATCTTAGATCCTCATGTTTAAACAGTAGGCACTTTACCAACTGAGCAATCCCTCCAGCTCTTTCTGTCTCCCTTTCTCTTTTTCTTTCCCTTTTCTTTCCTTCCCTCACCCCCTCATGCCTTCCCTCTCTTTTTCTTTCTCCTTTATTATTTCTTTTCACTGCTGGGATGGAGTTCAAGGCTTCATCTCATGAATGCAAAGCACATGCTCTACATTAAGCTCCATCCAGCCCTCACTATTTCTCTTCTGGATTTGCTTCCAGGTCTTATTTCCAGTTGAATTTTAAACCTCAAGCTATTTTCAGAAAAAGATTTATCACTCCCTCATTCCTTCCATCACCTCTCCCATCTACTTTCCTCTCTATTATAATCTTACCACTGAAGTCTTCTCATAAGGGCTCAGGGGGACACTGCATGATGGTCTTGTGGCTGGTGAAAGGAATCCAGAAGGTGAATGACCGTGTACGTTGGTTACATCATAGACTTCCAGGTGCCTGTGATGGTTCTGTGATGTTTAAGGACAGTTTAGTGATAAGGAAAACAGTGGCTTTGACTTCATAGTTTCAACCTGGCAATGTTGTCAGATCAAAGAGGAGAGCCATATTTTGACCAAAACAGTGGTGAACTCTGTGTCTGTTTGTGAGGGAGAGGGGTGAGAACAAAGGAAACATGTTATATATGATTTCATTTTACTGCATTCTTTTCCTGCTTATTTATTTATTTTATATTTTTTGTGTATATATGTGTATACATGCTCGTGTCTCTGTGTGTATGTATGTATCTGTGTGGAAGCCGAAGGTCAATGTCTATCATCTTCCTCAATTGTTCTCTACCTTATTTTTTATTTTATTTATTATTTTATGTGTATACATGTATGGCCTACATGTATGTAAGTGCACCTGTGTCGTGTAATGCCAGAGGAGGACAGAGGAGGGCTTCGGATCCCCTAGAACTGGAGTTATGGACAGTTATTAGCTACCATGTGGGTGCTAGGATTCGAACTCCAGTCTTCTGTAAGAACAACCAGTGTTCTTAACCACTGAGCCATCTCTCCAGCCCCTTCTACACCTTACTTTTATAGACAGGGTCTCTCATTGAACCTGGAGCTCACTGACTGACTAGACTGGCAGGCCAGTGAGTCCCAAGGATCGTCCTGTCTCTACCTCTTCAGCACTAGGATTACAAGAGTGGCTGCCTTGCCCAACATTTTACATGGGGGCTGGGGATCCAAACTCAGGTCCCCACACTTGCATCACAAGCACTTTACCCACTGAGTGGTCCCCCTAGCCAATTTCCTGGTTTTTGAACAAAAGGTTTTAAACACACAGCCCGAAAAATTATGTAGCCAGCTCTGACTACAGAAAACATCTCCAATAGTTCTAATTAAGGGGAAGAGAGCCATATCCAGCATCTTGTCAGTGGCTGTCCCAAGAATGAGGCAGCTTCCACTAGTCTATATACCTACCCAGCAAAACTAGCCTCTCTTCTTTCCCTTCCTACATATTTTGCTCTTGTGTTCTACTTGCTGCAGCCCTCTGGAAGATCTAGGAGCAAGGATTTGGAGTTGCACTACCTGCCGGTCCCAATCTTAAAACTTAAATGTCTAAATCTCATAGTTTTGCATGTAACCCATTTGGGGTTCTCTCCAATTCCCTTTGGCCTTTCTGTCTAAGAATATATGCACTTTGCTTGCCCACCCTCCTAACCAACTGAGACACACCCACTAACATTCAGGCCAATTAGCTATCCAATAATTAATCAAAATACACACTTCAATGAACAAGTCAAAGCAAACCCTGGTGAGGTCAGGCGATGGGAGGCAAAAAGGAGCTTTGTGTTTTGAGACAATTAGAAGCATTTCTCATCCAAAATTTAAAAAAATAAAATAAAATAAACTCCAAATGAACTCTAGTTTCAGGGTTTGTGAGTAGCTCGGAAAAGAACTGTTGGGTTATCTCAGCTGTACTAAACATTTTCTTCGGTTACTCCCATCAGTGACTGAGCTCATCAATTTTGGAAGGCAGCCTAGTATGTCTCATTAGGCTGTTTGAAACAGTTGATGTCAGAACGTATCACTCTTACTTTTTCATCAAGAATTAATGGGTTGGAAGTCCATTCTAACAGGGTTAGGATCTATAGGCCAGGAAGAAGTTGGTCCTAGACTGTAGCCTGGTTGCATCTGACACCATCCTACGCCCCCAGTGCCAGCCCATCAGTGTGCATTATGAGGCAGATGACAAAAACCCACCGATGATATATTGGAGTGCTTGCTAAGTTTAGAGGCATCCATTAGTGGATTCTTGTTTTTAGCAAAATGGAAGTTTGTTATTTAGAAATTGTGTTGTGAATTATTCATTGATATAGAAATAAGAAATGCTTGGGTTTGAAGCCAGATCATCTTTGGTCTACAAAAACACTCTGCCTGTTTTCAGATGAGGAAAGGCTATCTCTTTCTGGAAGAGAATTAACTAGCTTTTGAGTATTGTAAAGTGGCAAATGATAGGCCACTTTGAGTGAGTTTGATTTAGTTAAGTCTATAGCTCGACCCATGGAGTAGAAAGATTATAATCCCTATTGATACGGTTATTTGTGGCCTTTACTTGGTACCTTAAACTCTAACAATGCTAGCTTCCATTTCATTTCCCTTGCATTTGTTACAAGCAATGAATCACATTAGATACTTTCTACATGTTGTTTGATCTTCCTAACCATTTCATGAGCTAAATAGCATTGTTCCCATTTTATAGATCAGGATAGGACTATTTAGCCCTTTAGAGGTTAGGTAACCTCCCTAGAGTCTCAGAGTCATTTAAGACTATACATATGATTTTACAACCTCTGTAGACTTCTAAATCCAGGCTCTAGGGCATTTTCAGTAGCCTGTTGTAAGACATGTGGACTACGGAACTTCAAAAGATGCAAAGCTGTACCACACTTTGTTTTCAAGATTAGTTTATACAACTTCTAGGCCCCATTAATCTGGAAGATTCTTACTAGAGCAATTTTTGCTAATAACACACACTGTGCTTCATCATGGGTCAGGCACATTCAAAATGTGTCAAAACGGAGCACTTTAATTGGTGTGATAGAAAATGTAAATACTATTTTATTCTGTTGAAGTCATGTGTTTCCTTCTTAACCCTAAGAATTATTTACCTGAGAATATGAGGCCATTATTTCCTAGTCCTATGCAAACTCAAACCAGACAAAATCCCAGTATACATGGGGAAGTGAGTAAGAAATCCCAACCCAACCTAAGGAACTTTGGCAATTGATGGCTATCGGGAGGAGGAAAACCAGTGTTTTATGAGGATAGGACTCTTGGTGGCCCAGTGTGTGGACCTACACTGAAAGACATTTGGGGACACATATCAGATGTTATAGGCTGATATATATATAAGAGAGTACCTATTCAATTAGGCAGGGCAGTGGAGGGAGGTGTGGATATGGGAAGAGATATAAATACCAACAGACTATATTATATGAAAATCACAAAAAATAATTTTTTAAAACTTGAAATCGAGGACTAGGTTTACGGATGATTCACTGGAACCTGCTTCTTCTCTTTCTTTTGAGGAAGAAAGGTTTCTTAAAAAATATTTTACACGTTATTTTATTTTATGTGTATGAGTGTATTGCCTGCATGTATATAAATGCACCCATCATGAAGTGCAATGCCTGTGGAGGTCAGAAGAGGGTGCTGGATTCCTCTGAAACTGGAATTACAGATGGTTGTTAGTCACCATGTAGGTGCTGGAAATTGAACTCAGGTCCTCTGCAAAAGCAGCTGGTGCTCTTAACTGCTGAGCCAACTCTCCAGCCCAGAGGAAGAAAGTTTTAAAAAGTTGTTAATAGCCAAAAATATTATATTTTTATAAAACAAGACTTCTGAGTTTTTAAATACTAATTAGTTCAAACATATGTGATAAATATTACAGTTATCTATTGCTACACTAATATCCTACAAATGTAGAGACTTGACAACCGTTTTATTTTGCATGCCATTTTATTGGTCAGGAATTCAGAGAAGGCGTGCCTGAATAATCATCACCAGAGTAATAGCAGTCAACTGTCTTCTCTGACTACTCCAGCCATCAGAATCTTACCTGGGTTAGACATCCATAATGACTTGTACACAAGTCTAGCAGTTGATCTTGGCCATCACAGCTGCAGCACTAATAGTAGGCCTTTTCAGATGGTCTGGGCTTCTCACGGTCATGTGACTTAGTCCCAAGATGAAGCATTCAGAGAACAAACATTCAAAGAAACCAAGACTAAAACTTCAAAACTTCTGACAAGATCTCTGAAGTCATATACTATCAATTCTACCTCAATTACTTCCAAGTAAGGGCAGACCAGATTGAAGATGGTAAATGAGGATAGCTAGAAGCTACCAGTTGATGGGAATTTTTGGATACTTTTAAAACCACAGCAACAAGGTTAACAATAAGTGAATGAATGCTATCTATCTAAGCAAACCTGGAAAACATGGCCTAAAAAAATCCCTGCTTCTTAAAAAAATACATTTCTTCTATAATATTCTTGGATTCAAAATTAAGAGTTGAGGATATAGCTCAGTTTATAGAGTGCTTGCCTAAAGTTTGATCCCCAGCACTGCATAAACCAAACATGGGTGGTGCATGCCTGTAATCCCCACACACTCGCCAGGTAGAGGTAAGAGGTTTAGAATTTCAAAGCCAGGCTCAGATACATACAAATTTGAGGCCAGTTTGGGATACATGAGACTTTGTCTCAATTTTTTTAATTAAGACTGATTTTATCATGGGAAAAGTTCTATTTATAATAACTTTTGGCATAAGGTAAAGGAAAGAGGGAAAAATAGAATGGGAGAGAGAGATCTGGCATGTGTCCACCTGGCAAGAACCTCCCTCCCCAAATCACAGTCCTGTTACCTATTTCCATGCTTGAAATCTTTCCAAAAAGGGCTTTTCCTTCTACTATGTCTTGAAGAACTTGATAAAGGAGTCACTTGATGAAGAATATTATCTCAGTCTTTTTCCTGGTAAAAAAAAGATAGCGTCAAGGTGAAGAAGGAAAATTGAAAGTAGCAGATGGGGCAAAAGAGAAGATGCTAGAACTTTTCCAGTTTCAAATTGAAACTGGAAAACAAAGAGGCTGAAAAGAAGGCCCTCCTTATCTCAAAAGTATGGTATGGAGTAGCCTAGAAGTTGGAGGACAAAATTTAATTGGATGGTTAAAATTTCTAAAGATCGGGGGCTGGAGAGATGTCTCAGCGGTTAAGAGCATTGGCTGTTCTTACAGAAGAGCCAGGTTCGAATCCCAGCACCCACATGGTGGTTAACAATGTAACTCCAATTCCAGGGGATCTGATTCCTCTTTTGTTCTCCTCAGGCACTGCACAACACAGGTGCATTTGCATACATACAGGCAATACACTCATACACATAAAATAAAAACAAATTAATTTTTAAAAAATTTTCTAAAAGTTCTATTGAGTGGCTCATCACTGCTTATAACTTCAGCTCCAGGGAATTCAATGACCTCTTCTGGCCTCTGCAGGCACCTGCATTCATGTGGCTGGCATGCAGACACACATGTATTCATGAATTTTTATGTATATTTTATTGAGCTTTTGTGCATTTCATATAATAGACCTTAATCAAATTTAGATTCCCCGTCCCCCTTTCACAACCTTCAAAGCCCCTCCCCCCTGATTTCGTACATTCTCTCATATATGTTAAGGCATATCTGAACAAGCAATTGTATCCAGATGACCCTCTGTACAAGTTCATCCTCTGGAATCTAGTCGGCCTATATAGAGTCACTCCCTTAACAGCCCTCCCTCAACCAGAAGTAATCAGTTGTCAATAGTTCCTCAGTTAAGGTTGGGGCCTCCTGCCCATTTCCCCAGTTCTGTGCTGGGTTTTTGTCTGATTGAGTCAGCATGGGTCTTGTGCATGCTGTTACCATTGCTGCAAGTTCATATGAGCAAGTTACCAGAGGCCTGAAAGCCTCTGTTTCCTTATGTTCATGCACCAACCCTGGTTTTTACAATCTTTCCTTCCCCTCATCATCAATAGTCCCTGCGCCATGGGTGGGTGAGGTTTAATATAGGATTCCTATCCAGGGACATAAACTCTGCAGCCTCTTACTCTCTACCCCTTGGACAGTTGTTGCCTTCTGTGTACATCTCGCTCTATTACATGAGGAAGCATCGCTGGTGAGAGTTGAGAGATGTATTAGTATTCTCCCTACCCTCTGTTCTGCTGTGTTCCCATAGAACATAGCCTTAGGTATAGAGGTTTCACTGTAGATGTGTCACTTAGGGCTAGACATGTCTCAACATATATTCTCTGTGTGTGACCAGTTGTGGAACTCTGTAATATCCTCCATCTGTTGCAAAGTTTCTTTGATGAGTGGTGTATGGTATACTTGTCTGTAAATATAGGGATCCATATTTAGCATAGAGTAAGAAATTTCATTTATCTAAAGATATGACAGATAAGAATTTCTACATGAACTTTAAAAACATTCTAATAGTTAATTTCATATTTCAAAATGCCCAGCGTGAGCTTGGTATGGTGCATTGGCAGGCTACCAAGAGTTTTCCCTACTCTACCAGGAAAATTCTAACAATGAGAAGAGAGAAATACAGACTAGTCACAAAAGTTAATCAAAGGATGTGCTGAGTCCTTGACCAGCATTTGCTTATGTAATGGTTAAAGCAACCCTTCATCAGAATACAATTATTGTACCATTCTACAGATTAGGGCAGCCATGCTGTAGAAGGACCCTGGGTCTCTGAATAACCACATAGGAGCCTGTTCAAGTAGGAAAATCAATATTATACTGCGATGTGACTAGGAAACAAATCTGAGGATACCAGGTTTATTTGTTA
This sequence comes from Nannospalax galili, assembly GCF_000622305.1. Lineage (NCBI taxonomy): Eukaryota > Metazoa > Chordata > Mammalia > Rodentia > Spalacidae > Nannospalax > Nannospalax galili. The sequence goes on from NW_008340643.1 coordinate 1,053,715, forward strand.
GAAAATCAACACTACTTTTAACTAATATAGGTTTCCTGACTGCTTCTCAAACCAGTCACATAGACAATATTTCCCTGTGGATAATGACTCTTGTTATATTCAGCTGTTCTCTATGTGTGAGGAGAGACAGGAAGAGACGAGACACTGAAGTATCTCCTAGAAAAAGTGAATGCGTGGTTTTAAAGTCCCCTATGGCTCAGCATCCCCTTATCAACGTACAGAGCTGGAACATCACATGCTCAGATACACAGTTAGGAAAGTGAATCTTGTATTAGGTGGCCTGTGAATGTAGTGGTGGTATGCAGAGTGGACACAGGTGAACGGAGGAAAAAATTGCAGCAGATCTGGAGTGCCAGGTGTTGGGCGACTGAGAAGGAGATAAATGCAGGGAGGATCAGGAGCATCACAATGCACACTGGATGCATGTGAACTGATTGGACAGGACATGTGGGGAGAAAGAAGCTGTGACCTTCAGGCACTGGGAAAATAATAGTATAAGAAAGTACAAGAGGAGTGAATTTGGTTCAGTACATCAGTTGCATCATATGCAGGAATGATTATGGACAAAGACTCTACCAGGTATTTGATTAAAAAGAAGACAACGGCCAATCTTTACAAGTGAAGGAAATTAATTCTTTCTACTAACAAAGTTGAAAAAGTTTCTGTCCTTCCTAATGAGGGATGTCCTGGTGCACAAGACCCAAGATGAGCCATAGGATCCCCATCTGATTCCCAAGAAACAACCTCCACATCCCTTGACTTTATCAGGTTTGGATTTCAAGCCCATCCAACACAGTAGCACTTTCCATTACGTGGCTCCTGGAACAATTGGCCGGCCCTTGCCTGGCTTTCTAATTGCTCCAGGCCCCAGTTCTCCACTTCAGAGTTCTTAAGTGATGAGTTAGGCATCATTGCTTTCTATCTCTGAATAAACACATTCCTTAGCTCCCAGGAAGTCCTCCAGAATTTTCCCTCAGAAGGCTGAAAAGGAAGAAAGTGTTGGCCCTTCCATCCTTGAAACACAGCAATAGTTCTCTCCAAAGAAATGTCTCCACAAAACCCCTCCTCTCTCCATTTCTTGATCTCTTTTGTTGCTCTTGCTCCAACTGAGAGCTCCAGACTCATAGAAATAGAACTTGAAACTTCTGTAGCCTCTGCCTGTGGTAGTTTATCTCCTGCTCACAAGGATGTCTGGAGGTGTGGCATTAACACCTTAGCTGAAACTGAGGTAAGAAAAGCTTCATTCTATCCAACTGCTATGTAGATGACATTGTATTAAAGCTACACACAAAAAATCAAACTTAAAACATCGTTCCTCATGTATTCATAAAGCAGTCACAGCTACCATCTTACCAAGGTTCGATGTTACTTAAGATTCTTGTCAATACGCTGATCATAGGTATCATTTTCCTTTGATCCTGGGCATTTTTTTCAACCAGAGATCACTTTTCATTGTGTAACTGAATCATTTTGAAACCATCCCTGAGATTCGTAGAGCTAAGTACTATGACCTGCATTTTCATATTTCTTACTCCAACAAAATTAATCTACATGGAAGCCTTTTGTGAACTGATTTCTGAAGAACAAAACCAATTTTGTGGCCTATCTGAATCACTTCAAGTGCCAAAAATCATTTGTGCAGAGTCACATACAAGCAGAGAATTTAATATAAATTGTACTGTTCTAAAAAGTCATTCTTTTTGTTTGTTTTTTTTTTTTTTGAGATCTTGCTATATAACCCAGGCTGGTCTCAAAATCATAATGATCCTCTTACCCCAGCCTCTTAAGTGTTGGGATTACAGGTGTGAGCCACCACATTTGATTGATGAAAATTGTCTCAAGGCAATCTTTTGATTAGAGAGGAAAGAGTGTTTATCTCTTGGTTTTTTTCTTTTTTAGTTTTACATTTTCCACTCTTAAAAAGAGAACATATTGCTTTGATAATTGGAATATGTTATCTTCATTTCTGTATGCACAACACACGTACATTTAAAAAATAATATAGTGGGATAGCAGATTCAAATGGTCTGAAGATTTACAGTGCTATTCAATAGGAAATAGGCTACTAAACACATGTATTTTTAACTATTCTTGTAGCCACATTAAAATTGTAAACATCAGATATATTTGATAATATATTTAGCCCAATGTATCCAAATTATTATCCTTTGAACATGCAATTAATTTAACAATTTTTAAGACAGGATCTCACATAGCACAAGCGGGCTTTGAATTCCTGATCTGCTTGACTTTACTTCCCAAGTGCTAGGATTATAGATGTGTACTGCCACTCCTGGCTAATATCAAATTATTCATGAAAGATTTAACATTCTTTTATATGAAATCTTTGAAATATGCTGTGTCTGTTACATGTACGGCATTCTTAGTTCAAACAAACCACATTATAAGTACTCAGAAGTCTTTAATAATGACCTTCTTATAATAGATGAATGCTAAAATATTTTATTAGACCTCGTTGATTGAACATGGGTTTGTCCTAATGTGCTTGATCAAATTCTAGAAAATGTAAAAATTTTCAGGAAAAAATAGGTGAGTTATTCAAGTAAAGCATTCTTGAATTCATCACCCTAAAATGTTAAATTCATGAACAGAGCCTCCTGTTCCCTTTAATGATTTGTTAAGTCCCAAAGCAGTATCTAGGTAAGCAATAAACTGCATCTCAGAAGCGTGAGTAAATCCCAGTGGAGAATAGATTAGTTCAATCATCATTGAAAGTATGGAGACCACTGTTCTCCAGTATTTATTGATACTTATCTCTTGAAGTAACGCCATCAAATCAATAGTTCTTTTCTATTTTTAATGTCTTTCTGCCATTAATCTGTTCTCATGTCCATGTCCATTTTTTTCTGCTCAACTAAGATTTGTGGAGGGATCTAAGTGTTTTTCTAGGGCTTTTGCCCTCTTTAGGAGCAGATTGTATTTCATTTAACAGGTAAGTCGTGTCAGGATTTAAAAGTTGGCAGTGTGTATTTTCAGACATGGAAAACAAAACCTGAATAGCAAGGCTGGGCATGGCAGCACACTTGTAATCCTAGCATTTTAGAGGTGAATGCAGGAAGATCAGGAGTTCAAGGCCAGCCTGGGCTACATGAGACCCCAGACTCAAAAGAAACAAAATAAAACAAATAAACCAAAACTGTTAAACAACAACAAAACCCACTTGACATGTAGGCATTTTATTGTGGTTAAAAAAACACATTAACTTTGTCATCATTTTTACATTTTCAAAAACTTTTACTTTATAACCATTCTTAAGTGTACTGTTCAGTTGTGTTAAGGACATTCACATCATTGTGCAACCTTATATGTCTCAGTGTACTGAAGTACACCCTGAGAGAAACAAGGCCATTTATGGTCAAACTTCAGAGACTATTGAACTCAGACTCCAAATTAGGTCGTGGGCCCATAAAGAACCAGGGGGCATTAACCCCGTCTGATGTGCTGTGTAATAAAGCGAACCATTCTTTCATCATCCTGGGGTTACAGGATGTCTTGTTATGTCTACATTACTGCCTGGATGTCAGAACACTCTGTGCAAGGATCAGCGGGTTACTGAGGCCTCTAATTTTTTCTCATGTGACACTGGCAGCGGACCTTGCTTCTTCCTTTTAGCCACTTGTAAAACTTAATTGATGGTAACAAAGGCTGAATACGATCACCTAATTTCAAAAACTCAGACCATTCCATGAGACCAATGTTGGTACCACCTGTTCGGAGGGGTCCAATAATGTTCTGACCTACAGAAATTCACACCTTGTTCGGCACCTATGTTAGGTCACAGCTCTCCTAAAAACTGATTTTTCCCTGCTAGAAAACTTGCTGTCCAGCAAAGCAAGTTGCTCTCTCTTTGACACACCACTGACTAAATAATACATATTAAAACTGTATGAATTTTAGACTGCAGCTGTTGACTTCAACTGAGGAGTCTCAATATTGTTTCTTAGGTTTCTAGAGATAATTTTTTAAAAACAAATAGACTTATTTTTTTGTTTTTACAGGGTTTTTTGTTTTGGAAACAGGTTCTCATGTATCCCAAACCTAAGTTGAACTTTCCATGTAGCTTGAAGATGACCTTGAAGATCTAATCTTCCGCCTCCACTTCTCAAGTGCTACATTGAATCCAGGGCTTCATATAAGCTAGGCAAGCAGTCTACCAACTGAGCTACATCTTCAGTATACCCAGTATTTTTAATGAACTTTCTGCTTGTAAAAATTCTAAACTTAACAGGGAAGTTGCTTGTCTGGTATACTGAATTCCAAATAGTCTACACCCAAGTGACATTTTGCCACCTCTCTCTCTCTCTCTCTCTCTCTCTCTCTCTCTCTCTCTCTCTCTCTCTCTCTCCACACACACACACACACATCATTACACTATAATTAACCATTTTAGAGAATAATTTGGTAGTATTTAGTACATCCACGGTGCTGTGTAATCATCATCTCTATCAAATTATCATTCATTGTGTCAATCAAACAGTCACTCTCCACTTGCCCGCCAGCCCCTGCAACCACCAATCTGCTTTTTGTGTCTATGATTTACCTACTCTGGGTATTTCATATAAATGAAAATATACACTATATGACGTTTTGGGTTTGGATTTTTAGCATTCCATTCTCAAGCATGACTCATCTACAACATAGCATGTATTGTGCTTCCACCAAACTGGCTTTCTTTTTCTTTTCTTCCTTCCCCTTCCTTCATTCCTTCCTTCCTTCCTTCCTTCCTCCTTCCCTCCCTCCCTTCTTTCCTTCCTTCCTTCCTTCCTTCTTTCCTTCGTTCCTTCCCTTTCTTTCTCTCTCTTTCTTTCTTTCTTTCTTTCTTTCTTTCTTTCTTTCTTTCTTTCTTTCTAACAAGGTCTGACTATGGAGCCCAAGACAGCCTCAAAGTTGTGATCAGTCTGCCTCAACCTTCTGAGCACTTATACACAAGTATCATCACTTTTAATTTCAGGTGCTAATTAATTTTAATTATAGTTGTAATCTGGGCATGGGGAGCATTCCAACACTTACTTTCCTTATTCCTACTTTGCCCTAAAACACAGCTGAAAAGGATATCATAGTTTCTTAAATTCAGAATGTCTTTTAAATCAAGCACCTCTTTGAGAAGACTGGGTGTTTATACAAATACATGTTGTACATATCCCATAAGCTTATTTAGTGGTTTTAGATGGACATAGGGAAGAAAGTACCACACTAAACAGAAGATAATTACACAATAGCTATTTCACCCCAGATACAGCACTTATTCTCTTTTGCCCTCAGTTTCTCCGTCTACAGAATGGCCCGACTAGATTCAAGCCCTAGGAATGACTGTAATGAAAACTGTATGACTCAATTCCTTACATAGTTAGATTCATGCTTTTCTGAAACCTATTACTCCCCAAAGAGCTATTTTCCCTCAGTGATTTATTAGAGCACAACTGATATTGATGAAACTTTGGGTGTGTGGCCCTGCAGATTACAGACTGTGGATTTCCACTGAATGGTGTGCTAAGAGAGATGGGCATGTGACAATGGAAGTATTCATAACCAGAAGACAAATCTTGTTAGGAGAGAAAAAACATCCAACACTGAACCACACACACACCCTGAAAGGAAACTGGGGAAATGCCAACACGAAATAACCTGCACTATTCTTCACGAATCGCTGCCTTCTTTGATTTGATCAGACATCTGCAGGTCAAATGGCTACAGGATACTTCTGAAAAGCAAAAGCACTTTAAGATGAAAGGATCCCTAGCTGTTTATGCCAGACAGAACGTTCTCTCTTTAATTTATTTTTAGTGTTGCATTCGTTTGTATTTGTGCCAGTTTTTATTATGAAACTTTTCAAACACCACAAATTGAAAGAATTTTACAATGACTACTCATACATCCACTTCCTAGATTCTACCAGCAACATTTTGCTGTATTTGGTTCATTACGTATTTATCTATCATTTGATTGATCCATTAATCCATCTTATTTTTATAAGAATTCAAAGTAAATTACAGACATCAGCATGAAATTTACTGATTTTCCTCTTATAGAAGCTGTAAAGGGAGCTATTTTAAAATTTATTGCAGGGTTATTTTAGCAATTTTAAAATATATATCTATAGAGAATGTTATTACTGCTATTTCTCAAGTTTTCTGTTTTATGATTATCTACTGTCCAGCTGCTATGGAAGAACAGAATTGAACTATCTCAAACAATTCCCTGAACACGATCTTTATCTTTCCTTGCTTCCAAAATATTTATTTGTTTTATTCATACAGATAAGAGATGCATGCGCCAACATCTCAGTGTTAGTAGCAAAAACAATGAGTCTCTGCAAGGAACAATATATATGGGCATGCGGGTTTCGCGGAGCACCAGCTGCTGGGTGTGGCACCGGTCTCCCTCGCAGCGATGGGGGGACGTGGGGCGGGTCGCGCACCACGTCTGCTGAAACTCTCAGCTACCGGGCCTGGCGGCTCTCAAGGACCGCTGTCAGCTACCCGGTCGGGTTCTGTCCCAATTTACCGAGCACTCCCTCTGGGTTCGAGATCCGTCAGCTGCCGGGTCAGGAGGGGAGGTGCGGGATGACGAAAGCAGGGTCTTCATGGGTCGATGACGGAAGGATAGCCCCCCCCCAGACTGGATCACAGGATTTAGTGTCACAGCTTCAGACAAGTGACTCAGCTCAGATCTCAGTGATTTAGCTCCAGCTTTATTGGGGTAAAACTAGGATTATTTATAGTGTGGAGACAGTAGAAAAAGCTTTAGCTGATAGGTGCTCCTGGAATGCTTCATTTACATAGGGCGGTGGGCTTCTA
>NW_008340643.1:1060715-1065097 GCF_000622305.1 Nannospalax galili
CTTTTTTAAAAAATCAAACTTCAGTGTTTATATAAATATCATTCACAGTAGACAGTAGGTGCTGATTCCATTTTTATATACACTGATTTTTCTTGGTTACTAGGCATTCCTTTTTTATTTTTGCTTTTTAAATATATTGCTCACCAACTCATCTCTAAATCCTCTAAGAAAACTTGGTAATGCCTTTCAGTGTGTTTTTTGTTGTTTTTGTTTCTTTGGAGAAAGTGAATCATTATGTTTTCCATGTTGCTTTCAATTTCTTTATCATCCTGCCTCCATCTTTCCCCAGTGCTAGGATTATAGGCCTGTGTGCTACTCCTGGCTCAGTGTGCTTTAGCCCACTAGATATTGCATCTGTTCCATTTTCTTTTGGAGACATACCTACAACTTGTGTTATTCCTAGGCCTACAGCAGAGCTGTCCCCAGAGTTCCCCTTCATTTTGATCTGATACTGAATTTCTGCATCTGGATCCCACATCTTCTTAGTGGGTGTTTTTTTCCTTCTTTTTGCTAGAATGCATCCTACAGTAGTTTCCTGAGCTTGTAAATTTTGGAAGGCAAACTTTATGACATCTGACCTAGCTAGAGCTATGTTTATCCTACCATAATATCTTATTGATCAGTTATCTGGCTATGGTAGGTTCACCATTACTTTTCCTCAGAAATTTGAAGATGATGTCATTTTGTGGTTTAGCTTTCAGTAATGCCCTATCAGGCCATTCTGTTTCTTAATACTTTAATTGTGGAACATTTCTATATCCCAATATTCTGAAAAGTCTCTGTTTATAAGCTTTGGCATACTTACCCATTAAATCTAGAAACTTTATTCCTTTATTCCTGAGCTATGTTCTCATTTTATGTCTTTGATAATTTTCTCTAAGAAATAGTATCTGTTTTCTATTTTTGTAAGTCCTATTAGCTGAGTGTTTAACTTCTGATTTAAACCTCCAATTTTATCATTTTGGTCCTAGAATGTGTCTTACTAAATATTAATATATTAAAATCATCTTCATTAGTAAAAAGAATAGCAATGCAAACAGTACCACCATCAATTTTATTTATTTTGAGATGAGGTCACACTATGTTGCCCAGGCTGGCCTCAAACTTAATATCCTCTAGCCTCAGCCTCCTGATAGCTAAGATTTTAAACTATCATGTGCAGCTTGCATTACATATTACCATGCCCAGCTTAGCCATCAGCTTTTAATTTTGGTTTTGTGGAGAAACCAGTTGAACCTAGGACCTTATGCATGCTAAAGAAACCTTTTTGAACTTTTTACTCTTTATTTTGAGATAAGTCCTCACTAAGTTGCTCAGACTATCTTTGAACTCACTCGATTGCCTAGGCAGGCCTTGAATTTGTAATCCTGTTGCCTCAACCCCCAAAGTATCTGGGATTACATGCCTGCACCACCAACCCCAGCTGCCAACAACTTTACACAAGGATCATCAATGACTTTCAAACCCCCATGTCACCATTCCAAATCCAATTGCATTCTTTCCCACTGTACAGGTAACCACTACCTTGAAATTCTTGTTTACAATACACTTTTCTTTAGTTTGTTTGCATACTTCTGTTCAATATTTTTCAATTTTATATGGGTTGAATCATACTGTATGATTCCTGAGACTTGCTTTTTTTCATTTACGCTGAATATCCAAGATTGTCCTATATTACCATATGTTATTGATTGATTGATTGGTGAGAGTTTGGATGTTTACATTTTTTGCTATTAAAAACACTGCTTCAATAAATGTTCATCAAAAAATTTCTAATTCTAGCATATATCCTGAAGGTACTGTTAAATCAGAAGGGGAATGCATCTTTGACTTGACTAGATAATACCAAATTTTTTCTCAGAGTAGTCATAATAGTTTACACTCACACTGCTTCCCGTCCTTGCCAACACTTAATTTCAACATCACTTTAATTAGTGCTGATTAGAGGTATGTGAAGTAATGGGTCATGGCTTTGGTTTGCATTTCTCTGATTATAACTCGGGTTAAGTCATATTTTTATGTCTACTGAAAGATTATAAAATTATTTCTTCTTCTGCTCAAGTCATTTATGTCCAAATTTTTGTTTCTTGTTTTTAAAAATAGGTTCTCACTAATATAGTTCAGTCTGACCTCAAACTCACCATCTTCCTGCCTCAACTTCCTGAAGGCTGGAGTTATAGGTGTGTCCCACCAGGCTGAGCCAAACTGATTTCATAGTTACAAGTCTATCAGATTTCCTATTTCGTCTTGAGTCAAAATTTCCAAATTTCTAGGTTTATGTGTTTTACCCCCTCATTTCAAATTTTATCACCTGAAAGTGATTTAAAATATCCTTTTGTTATCATTTAAAACTTCATTGTATCTGTGGTTACATTCTTGAAATGGTTCATTCCTTTCATTTCTCTTCCTGCTAGTTAATATTGTGTTCTATTTTGTTTTGAGAGAGTGTCTCTTGAAACGCAGGCTCTCCTTAAATTCATGATCATCCCATTTCTACCTCCTGAGTGCTGGGGTTATGTACCACCATGCCCAGCACAATGGTCTTTTTTTTATATTTGTACAGCTCATTGGGTTTTTTCAAAGAACTAAAATTTAGCTTGATCAAAACTTCTTTTTAAAAAAATATTTTATTACTTTTATTTTATGGGTATGAGTGTATTGCCTACATGTGTGTAAGTGCATCTGTGTCCTGCAATACCCATGGAGGTCAGAAGAGCGTATTGGATTCCCCTGGAACTGGAGTTACTGATGGTTGTCATCTGCCACATGGGTGCTGAGAATTGAACCCTGGTCCTCTGCAAGAACAGTTAGTGCTCTTAACTGCTGAGTCATCTCTCCAGCCCCAATCAAAACTTCTTATTTTATGTTTTTATTTCATTATCTTCACCTATTATATTTGTTATTTCTTCCTCTTAGCTTCTCTGGGTTTTTTCTGTTCTTTTCTCACTATTTAAGTTGGTTATTTTGCTCCTTATTTTATAAAAAAGTCTTATTATATAGCCAAGAAGCCAATACTACTGATAACACAAAAACTATTATAGAATGCAGATCTAGCGAAAACATTTTCCAGACAATTTTATGAGGTTAGCATAGCCTTCATACTAAAGCTTGATGGAGAATATGATAAAAGAAAATAAGCCTACTTCTATCACAGATATGGAGGTACAAAAATCCTAGACAAAAATCTAACAATATAGAAACATGACATAGAAACATGATCATGATGACCTTTTCTCAGTAATACAGAAATTTAATTTGTTTGAACACAAATCGATACCATTTTCCATAGTACCAAAATAAATGAGAAAAAATGGAATAGGGTAATCTCTAGTGATGCAGTAAAGCATTTCTTAAGGATAGACTCTATTAATTCTCAAACTTCTTAGCAACTTAAAAAATGGAGGCCGTGTGTGATGGTGCATGCCTTTAATCCCAGCACTCAGGAGGCAGAGGCAAGCAGATCTCTATGAGATCGAGGTCAGTCAGGTCTGCATAGCAAGCTCCAGGTCAGCTGGGGCAAAAAGGAGGCCCTGTCTTTAAAAGAAAAAAATGGAAGGAAATTTCCTTTGCCTGACAGAAAGAATTTATTAAAAATACATGGAAAAACCAGAATTGCTCATGAAACATGAAAATTATTTCCACTTAAGATCAGGAAAACAAAAAGTGACTGCTATGATCACTTATTATTAATATCTCACTCCATGTCCCAATCAGTACAGAGAGAAACAAAGGGTATAAGGATTTGAAAGAAAGAAAATTCTATTATTTATCAATGACGTCGGGACCCACACAGAAAACGCAGTAATCTGTAGACTTAAGAAGAAAATTTAGAGGGTTTACTGTATAAAAATCAACCTACAAAAAGTAATTGCATTTATATACAATAGCAATTCACAAAATGGCCAAAAATTATGGTTCCTAACAGTATAACATACTATAAAATAAACACAACAAAAGATACATCAATTTTTTAATGAGAAAGTAAAATATTTGGCTTTGTAAATAAGCAAATCTCAGTAAAGGATTTTTTGATAGTCAGAGAAGCAAGAAGAGGCAAGACATTCCTACTAAAGGAGAACTAACAGCAAGGACCTCAACATTATTAAGAACTGTTGGAGGGGGTGGGCTGGAGAGATGGCTCAGTGATTAAGAACACTGGCTGTTCTTGCAGAGGACCTAGGTTCGAGTCCCAGTACCCACATGGTCGCTAATAACCGTCTGCAACTCCAATTCCAGAGAAATCTAACGCCCTCTTCTGACCTCCGTGGGCACTGCACAATACGGGTGCACTTACCACAGGCATAACACTCCTACATATAAAATAAAAATAATAGTTGGGCGTGGTGGTGCATGCCTTTAATCCCAGCACTCAGGAGGCAGAG
>NW_008340643.1:1065162-1096211 GCF_000622305.1 Nannospalax galili
TAATAAATATTTTTTTAAAAAAGAACTGATGGAAGTCTATGATAACCAATACCATGTGGTATACACCAATGGAATAACAGAGAATCCAAAACAGAAATTCCTGAGGCAGGACAATCACTGCAAGGGCTTTTTTGCACCTGGTCCAGAAATACAGTTCTTGCCCATTGTGTTTCAGCCATTTTCTACTTGGAGATCTATTCTCATACAACTATTATCAATTTAGTGTTTATGAAAACTGATGGCACAAATAGCATCAGTATTTAAATGAAGACAATCACTTTCCTCTTGACAAATATAAGAACTTGAGATGCTTTGACTAGGTTGCCCTCTACATGACTTCTACACTACGATGATTACTGGATATCATGGTTCTATTTGTAAAAAGCATTGTGTTATAGAATCTATATATAGATTTTGCGCTCACTGTTTTAAATCACCTACATATTTACTACCTTATTCGTACTAATTCTTCTTATTGCTTCAACTTTCCATCTGAGATCATATCTCTTCTCTCCATAGTACATTCTGTACAAGTCCTTTTATGGGGGATCTCCAATGGTGCCAAATTCTTAATATTTGGACATTTATTTTGCCTGCAGTCTTTTTGTTGATGCTGGGGGGTGGAGTGGATTCAATTAGCCATAGTTTTTTAAATTCATGGGAAACCAAGGGAAATAAAATAAAGATGAAGTGAGGTTTTCATTAATATACCATCTACAAATAAAATTCCTGTAAGTAGAGAAGTGACAGCTCGTCTGAGAGCTCTTAGCACAATGCAGACCTTGGGTGAGGAGGAGACATAATATTGCCTCTCAGAAACCTCCATGACAAGTCAAAAGCCTAGTGTAGCTGAAACAAGATTATACTATGCTGAATCAGATGATCTGGTTACCAGGGAGTGGGGAAGGACTGACTGTGCTATGGGTGTGGGCAGACCCCATTAGGCTTTACCTGGAAGGGGAAGATAAAATGGAGTTTCCCACCAAAGGTTCGTGGGGCTTCAGCATCTCGTGACTGGTTTCTCATTCATCTGCTTGGGGAACAGCTGTCTAGGCACCAAGCTATTGCTGACAGGAGCTAAACCATGAAGTCTAGTGACACCATACAATATTTTCATGGTCTCCTGGATCTGGCATCCTGCCTTTGTGAAGTTATGCTGCTGCTGCCACCTAACTTTAACCAGCTAGCACCCAAAGACACAGACCATCTCCTTGGCCTGAAGAAAGCTGGTTACTGCAGAGAGAAGTAGTGGAAACACTGAGACCACAGAAGGTAAAACAACCCCTTTTCTAGCCTTTTTCATCTGACTTGTCTCCATTTTTAAGAATTATATATAATAACTCCAGAGTAACACCAGGTCACTAGCAGAGTTTGTCAAACCAAAGTGGAAAGGACTAAACCTTGTCAGGATCAATTCTATTTTACAATAATTTCTGCATCTATATGAGATATGTGACTTCTTAATGAAAGCTGAGAGCTTTCTTTAATGCAACTACTAAAAGACTATTTTCCAAGTAAGGATGAACCCAGTATCACCTGGAGTATGTCTTACATTGGGGACAGTGTTGATGCTAGTCAACAAAGATAGTATGAGAACCACATATGTGATCTCTCTAGTCATTACATTACAGAAACAGAAGAGGGCTGGCGGTAGAGCACTTGCCTGGCATGCATAAACCCTGGGCTCTACCAAAGACAGAGAGACAGAAAGACAGAGACAGACAGACAGACAGATGTAATTTTACTACCATATATTATTTAAGTTAAATATTTATTTAAGTTTAATTTTATTAAATAGGTTTTATTAAATTCTATTCAAATATATTTATGAATTTTAATGATATATTTCTTTATCCATATATTTAATGATATATTTCTTTATCCATATATTTCTTTATCCATAATACTATTTCAATAGACAAGCTATAAAAATTTGACTACTAAGATAGCTTAAAACTTTTTATGTATTTTATACTGTAGTGCTTCTCAATTTGAACTAGCCATATTTAAAATGCTCAAAGGCATTTATGACTAGGTACTACTGTTCTGTACAGTACAACTCTGTAGGAAGACCCTAGAAACCTACAGATTTGAAAGCATCATAGATAATTCATACTGTTTGGAAAATGAAACATTAAGAAATGGTGGACAGGGCTCAGTGGGTAAAGTGCTTGTTATGCAAACATGAGGGCCTGAGTTTAGATCACTAAACATATACCGGTAACCCCAATGCTGGGGATGCAGAGACAGGTGGATCCTTGGGGCTCACTGACCAGTCAGTCTAGCTGAAAGTGTGAGCTCCAGTTCACTGAGAGACCCTGTCTCAAAAAATAAGGTGGAGAGTAATAGAGGAAGATAAGCCACCCTCTGGCCTCCACACAGGCACATGCATGTGAGTACATCCATATGAAAGAAATGGTTGGATAATCAAAACTGAGATTTTGAACCAACTCAATGATTGCATAGACATGTGTAATGTTGGAGTACAAATTTTACAGATGAGAAAACAGTAGTCGTTGATTTGCTACTTATATGCTCTGTTAGAACTATGACTAGACTTCAAGCCTCCGAATGTCCATTTCATTCTTCCTACTGCTTTTGTATGTGCCCTCAGATTGCCTGGATTTTAGGAAGAAATTGCAAAACTGATATGGCATACCTATCCTTTATCTCAATCCAGAGTGGAAAATTCTGAGGAAATAAAATATTAAAAAGGAAAAGACTAAGACTTAGCAAGTACACAGGCATAATATTGTGTCTTACTTATGTTGTGTTTACCCTTGCAATGAACCTGTAAAATCTTGCCCATTTTAAGGATGAGGAAAAAGTGGAACTCATTTAACTTCACAGTGGTTAGTTATCAAGGAAAGGGCTGGGGGAAGGACTGGTTGCTAGGTCATGTTGTTCAGACTGCAGGCCATATGGACAGAACGGTCAGCCCCTATGTGCTGCTGAGGCAAGGGCTGAACATCTTGAGACTGTATCAGAGGAGGCATGTGAACCTGTCACTACTACCAAACACTTACTTACATGTGGAAGAATGTTTCTTGTCCACAACACACCTCCTCAGAAGGAGTGCCACCCCCTCCCTTAAGCCCCCTGGGGTCTTTTGTTTCTCCCAGCCATCAAAGGAAGAAGGGAAGAATTGTCCTGACTTTTTAGTTACTTTTCTTGTTATTATGAACAAATATCTGACAAAAAGCAGCTTAAGAGAATAAGGCTTATTTTGGCTCACAGTTCAAGGGTACAGAGTTGATCATGGTGGGAAAGGCATGGCCACATGATATCTGCAGTCAGGACACACAAAGCAAACAGGAAGTGGGGTCAGGTTGTAAAGGACAACCTGCTCCTAGGGACCCACTTCCTTCAGTAAGGCTCCACCTCCTAAAGGTTCCACAACTTTTCAAAACAGCACCACCACCTGGAACTAAGTATTCAAACACATGAGCCTTTGAGCATTTTACATTCAAACTACAATACTGCCCTTCCCCTCCTACCCTAGCCATACTTACTTTAATGCTCTCATTAGTAGAAGTCCGTGGCTCTAAGTTCAAATCACAGCTTGGGAAGAGTGCTTACACACAGATCTGTCATTAATTTGATATGTAAAATACCATTCATACCATCTACTCATTGTGAAGAAGATGATGTAACTTTCCTGACAGTCCAGGCCAAATTGGTCGTGAGTTCTGGCCTTCGGGAGTGGTAGTAGCCTTGGAGATAATGACAGACAACTGTGCTGAGGAAGAGTCAAGAAATACTCATGGGAAAAAATCTTCAGGACTTAAGGACTTCCTGAGATAGGAGGGAGGGAAATGAAGTGCTCGAAGCTGAGTCCCTCGGGATGTGCAGTTAGTGTCACCTGCAGTGGGGAAAGAATGCTGGAGCTTGTTCAGAAGGGAAGAAGATGTATTTGAGGTGAGTCACAGCAAGTAAAATCATTTTCCAAATTCTCTATTAAAACAGCCAGTATATAACACACTTGAGAATGATTTTTTTTTAAGTAGAAGTGTTAAAATGAAAGATTTGGGTCCCCAAAGGAACGAGCTTCAATTTCCCACAAAATAATAGCATGTGAGCTTGCTCATTTCTTAAGTCAGAGAAGTGAGGAATTGCTCCAATGCGACTGTGCCCTCACATGAAATGAATTACATTAGTCAGGCAGCTTGTCCATCAAGTGTTTATAAGAGTCTTTGGGGACTCCAGAGTTGCTTGTTTTATGTATCAGAATCACTACAGAAGTGTTCTAGAGAAGCTTTGGCCTCAGCTCAGCTTTTCAGTGGCTTGCCTGGGGCAGAGGTGAATGTAACCATCTTCTTAGAACACAAGTGGATTTCCTAGAAAAAGAGCAGCAGGGAACGCCATGACCAGAATTGCCTCACACTCTTGAGACCATCTCTACACCACCCAGGTCACTTGAGAAAATAAACCAGAATTCTCATCCAGAAAATGAAGAGGGACAGAAGGGTAGAATTCCCAGGGCCTCAAAGCTCTGTCACTGCCTAGGACCACTTCAGAGTTTACCTCAAAACACAATGAAAAAGAAAACAGGGCTTACAGAGTTAGAGTTATAATATTATGGAATGTAGAAAGCCTAAAGAAGTCTTAGCATCCTTGTCAGTGATTATTACATTTGACAGCCTTCAGTGAGATGTTCAGGAATTAATCCAGGCTGGAGAGTTGGTTCAGTGGTTAAGAGCACTGGCTACTCTTGCAGAGGATCTGGGTCCTGTTCCTCGTACCCACATGGGAGCTAGAAAACTGTCCGTGACTCCTGTTTCAGGGGATCTATGGTACATCTACAAATACGCAGGCAAAACACTAATACACATAAAAATAAAAATGAATAAATGAAAATTTAAAAAGAACTACTCTACCTGTCAAAAAATTCCCTTTAAGTGGGCCTCATATTTTTGAAAAAGTATGGGGATACATGTTAGAGTCATTTGCAGAGCTTTAGAAGAGGTCCAGTGCTGGGTGTCTTCTGATGAGAATCTCATGCTATTAGGTTGTAGACAGTTGTTAGCGGCCATGGGGTGCTGGGAACCAAACTGGGTCCTCTGCAAGAGCAGCCAGTGCTCTTAACAACTGAACCATCTCTCCAGCCCATAATTCATTCACTTTTGAGACAGGGTTCCATGTAGTCCAGGCTGGCCTCATACATGCTATGCAAGCAAAGATAACTTTGAACTAATGATTCTCCTGCATCTACCTCCCAAGTGCTGGGATTTCATGTATGTACTGCCACACCAGGCCTATGTGGTGCTCGGGATAGAAGCCAGGGCTTCATACATACTAGACAAGCATTGTACAAGCTAAGCTAGATCACTAGCCTCTAGCTCACAGTTTTGATATGTTCATTGGGCAGAATGTACATAGCCAGATTTAAAAGATCTGAAAATATTTAGGTTAGTAGAAAAGATAAGTATAAATAGAAAGAACTCCCATTTTTGCTCAAATATTCATACTGTGCTGTGCCCACTAAACAATCAGACCACCAGGCCATTGGCTACAAGTATGAATGCCAAAGTTGACATTATAGAATTTACACGATGTGGCCCAAGTGTCAAGCCCAGGTAAATTCATTACGTGAGCTTTTCTCTCATTAGTGGAGCTGAAATAAATTAAATTTCAAAAGGTAAGACCCATCCACCCAGACATAGTGGTACATGCTTGTAATCCCAGCACTCCGAAGGCTGAAGCAGGAAGACTGCGAATTCAAGGCTAGCTTGTGCCATGTAGTGAGAACCTGTCTCAAAAGATTCATATTGTCATCAGCATATATTGAGAACTCCATGCCTAGCATTATTTTAAGTGGCTTACATTTGCCCACTTATTAAAACCCCACACAATTCCACTTCCTAGACGAGGAAGTGGAGATACAGAAGTTCAAGGGCATGGCTACAAAGCTAAAGAACTGAGATTTGACTCCAATACTTGAAAGCCTCCATTTTCAGTTCCCACAATGTGCAATTTCTACCTTTATAGCAGGGACCATTTAAAAGAAGGGGGAGGGACATAAACTGATACCTGCTTCTTAGGACTTGTCAGGTACTCTGTGGCCATGGTAGGGGTGACAGGGAGGAATCAGATTTCTGCCTCCAGAAACACACAGGCTTGTAAGAAAGAATAAGGCAGAGCCACAAAAATCTCTACCAAGCCCAGCATGAAAAGTGCTAAGGGGTATGGTGTGCTTCAGTAATGGAGTACTAGCCTAGCATGTGCAAGGCCCTGAGTTCCATCCCAAGCACAAGGGTGGGTTGAGGTACGCTGTAGGAGAAGTATAAATGTGTATAAGTGAGGATTCCAAGGTGGAGAGAAGCTGGGGCCTCTTTTAAGGAAGCATAATACACCGACTTTGTGGGGCTCTCTTCCCTTACTCTAATCCCTGTACTATGGAAGCAAAGGCAGGAGGAATTAAAGTTGCAATCCTCCAGCATGCTCTCCTAGGAAGTACGTTGCGCTCTCGAGGATAGGTAAAGGGTCCTTGACTCCCAGCCCTGCCTTTACTGTGTCTTTTATAATTTTGTTGTGCTAATTATTTGTGACTGGCCCTATGGCACTCCATCCCAACCCTTATATTTGTTCCCCCTTTAAAATTCCAACTAAGCATGAAAAGCCTCTTTGAAAGGGCTTTTGGATAAGATGGGCATGATGTTACTTTGGAGAACTTTGATAAATCTTGTGGAAGAATAAAGTGAAAATGGTGTGTTTAAACTATTATTTTAATGCAGCAACAGTTAAATTTCTAAGCGCTAAGATTCTGATCCCATACCCTAACAGAAAGAACTATATGGACCACAAAAACCTCCTTATCTTCAGTATTGTGTGTACCATCTCTAGATTTTCATCCTTATGGCTCCTTGCGCGAGTTGCAATAGCAATTGGCTTTTAACTAACAGCCTTCTGTCCTTTTACCTACCTATTCATCCCACACAAATTTATTTGTGATAGCCATTGTGCTAAAAATTAGGTAGTTAACTTTGTTATTATTGTTTTGTTTTGTATCCCAAGATAGCCTCTAAGAGGCAATCCTCCTACCTCAGCCTGCTGACTACTGGGATTATACATGTGTGCCACCACACCTGGCTATGGGAAATACCTTATTGTGTCTCCCACCAGTAGGAATATGTCTGGTTCTACGTCAAGTGTGTTAGTTTGGATGACCTTTTTCCAATTCTGCACTTTTTTTCTGCCAGAGACTTTGCAGGACCTACCAGTAGAAAAGAAAATCTACCTCCATGTCCATATCGATTTGGGGATTAGCCATGTGGCTCATTTGGCCAGTACAGTGTCAATCCATTTGACATAAATGAAAGCTTCTAACATTTTGGATGTCTGGCTTGTGTTTTCTGTATTTCTCATACCCTCATGATAAAAACATCCCTTGGGTAGCTTCTGTTCCCAGAATGAGGCTATTTAAAGGTAAATATGATTTGGTCTACAATCCAGAGATAAGCTCTGCAAATTTTAGACAAGCCCAGCTAAAGTATAGCCAACTTATAGATGCCCTGAGCAAGAAATACAGATGCTGTCATATCAAGCCCCTGGAAATTGGGGGTTACTTGTTCTGTACTTGTTTTTGGTGATAACTGATTAATACATCCAGATAAGGACTAGGCGAACCAAACAGAAGAGCCCCCTCAACATAGCTCTACACCATTTGTTTTCTTTTTAACTACTAAAATTATCAACTTTGAAGTGGAGCATATCCTCCTCTCTGCTCTACATTTCAGCTTGAGAGCCCAGCTGAATGGAAGAACTATGGCAATCAATAACACTAATGGATGGCCAACCTCTATCAGTGTTGGCTATTTGCTGACTGCCAGGAGCACCTGTGCATCCCATGGAGCTGGGATAGGTGTCTTAGTGAAACTCATTTAAGACAAAGACCAAAAATATCCATATACTAATTAGAAGCCATGCTGAATTTTACCAGGAAGGGCTGTTGGTCATGGAAAATAAAAATGCACTTAGTTCAGTAGAAGATCAAGAGAACCTTGAAACAGTGATAGGATGGTGTGCAGCTAAGGCTTTCAGCAGAGGGATTGTGAAAGTGGACTTTGGAGTCAGAGAAACCAAGATACCTGCATTACTTACTTTTTCTCATTAATGCAACAAAATCCCTGACAAAAGCAATTTAAGGGAAGAAGGGCTTATTTTAGTTCACAGTTTGAGGGTACAGACCATCAAGGCAGAAAGGGCATCATGGCAGGAGCTTGAGGCTGCTGGTCACGTAGTATCCATAGTCAGGAAGCAGAGAGAGATGAATGCGGATGCTTAGCTTGCTTTCTCCTTTTTACTCAGCCTGGGACACCAGCCAGTGGCACAGTGCCATACACAGGTAGCATGGATCTTCCCCCCTCTTTAGTTAACCTAATTTAGAACATCCTTCATACATACATGCCCAGATATTTGTTTCCTAGGTGATTCAAGATCCTGTCAGGTTGGTAATCACTATTAACCAATAGTTTTCATTGACCAGACAGGAGATTTGGGAAAGGAGCACCTAAGTTTCCATTTCATCTGTAAACTAATTTGCAATGATTAAGTGGGTCTTATAATCTAAAGTACCTGGTGTGTTGCCTGGCACATAATAGATGCTATTATTTTATTCATTACTGTGTGTGATGCATATATGTGGGTACATGCATGCCTGAACACACACATGTCATGCCACAGCGTGCATGTGGAGGCCAGAGGGCAAATTTGTGGAGTCAGTTCTCTCCTTATTTACATGGGTTCCTGGGATTGAACTCAGGGTACCAGGCTTACAAGAAAGGGCCTTGACCCACTGATTCATCTCTCTAGCTCAGTAGATGCTATTAAGATGCTTTAGGAAGAGAATTCTATAACACGAGAGGGAGATAGTTAATAGGGGGAAAACAACGTACTTACTGAATGCTTTACAGTGTGCCAAGTTCTGTCTTGTGTACGTGTACTAAATCCCACAATGATGCTCTAAAGTACGTATTTATCATCCTCATGATATAGGTGAGGAAATTTAATCAAGGGAAGGTTAAATAATTTTTTCAAGGTCCTTAAGAATGTAAGCTATAGACAAAAACTTGAGCACAGCAGCCTGACTCTGGAGCCCTTGCTCTTAATTACCAGGCATGTAGCTTCTAAGCAAGGCGACCTTTCAGAAGGCACATAGTGAGAATATATAAGGCAATGTGCACACCAGGTCTAATGGAATACCCAAGGGCGCCTAGAGGAGGAAATTTATGAAAGAAGCAATGCTGAAAGACAGTCTAGCAAGTGAATGTGATAACCAGCTGCAAGTGGTGGACGCTGGAAGAAGAAACCAAGATCACCCTACTAGGTCTGATTTTTTAAATCAGTAAAAGATACATTATTAGTTTTACATTCTAGGAAGTTATAGTATCCCAAGAAGTGGCCATGAAGTGTGAGAAACCTGGACAAGCTAAACAAAATCAAACCAGTTTCAAATTGCCTTTATTGATCTATGAGAAGAATGAGTGAACTTCCCCTCAACCTTTTTTCCCACCCAGAGAGTATACTTCTATATTATGCCAAAATGACCCACATAAGGGCCTCAATATCTAATCTCAAGTAAATAAAAATGATCAGTATATACATCTGATTCTGGTAGTGTCTTCAGAGAGCTGCTCACAGCTCTCTACATCTTCCAAAGACTGACACCCTCACGCACCTCTTCACCACTACCAAGTCTTCACCTTTCCTTTGGTGAGTTCAATAAACCTTCCTTATATTATAGATTCCAATCCATTTACCTAAAATTGTTATTATACAGAACAATTGAACAAAGAAAACATGTTTCTGCATTTTTCTGCAAAATTGCTTCAGTATCAGGGATTAGATTATCAACATTATATCATGACCCTTTCCACTGAAATCAAGGGAAACTTTCTAGATAATAACTTTTCACTTCTCATCAAGGCTTTTATGCCAAATTAAAGTGTGGTGTGTTTTGTTCATATAGTGGGAATTTGGTATTGGTGAATGAACAGGTAAAAAGAGGTTCAAGATGGAAGAAGAAGGCTGGAGACCCTGTAGGGAGAGAATGCATAAACTGTATATTCTTTCCTTTCCTCTCTCATTACACTCTTTTAGTAGCTTCTTGAAACTTGTTTTCTCATTTAGTCCTTTAAAATCAGATTATAAGACCTAGAGATGATAATCTTTGAGTTTTGTACTTTCCCTTAAAAATATTAAGATGGTGATTCTCCCGTAGGTCCTGCTATGTTACCCTCCCTCGTGAACCAGCCATCAAGGCTGGATCACGTGGTTAAAGCTTAGAATGGGGGCATTACTTTGGGGAGGCAGGGGATGGATCCATTGGAAGCCATTGCTATGTTAGCAGTAATTAATACTTTAAGGGTAGACCACTGCCTATCCCACTGTCTGGAGGGTGAAGTTCAAAATAGAGAAGTATGTGCAGTTGAAGGGAGGCCGCTGGGCAGCTAGGCAGGACCATGTGTAGGCAATGGATTTCTGGACTTGGGAAATGGATTATTTGGAGGCCATTGAAATACGCAAACATGCTGAAAACAAATAATTGACTTCACTTGTTTCACTAGAGTTGGCCCTTAACTGTAGCATTGAATGTTGTTTAGATTGTGTTATTCATTGGCTGAAGATTAAACACAAGGTTAAACAGAATTTTTCATCGCAGTGACATTTGTTGTGATGTAATTTGAGTTCTTTCATTGCCCATGTAAATTAGAAGTCTAGCTCTGGACAGTGGCTGTGGCAGACACTGGGCTACTTGCCCAAGAGCCCAGTCATCCTCTTTCTTCCTAACAAACAGTACCCTGATCCCTGATGTTTGCTCAGGTGTCAGATGGCTGTTTCAAAGAAGCTCAGGACACCCTCTCAGCTCCATGAGATGAATTCTAAATAGTCGAAGACATTCAGAACAATTCTTATTGTTGGTCATTGGTTTGGGAAAGAACTTACAACACTCAATTCTGGCCAATGGGGCATGAGGGAAGATCTGTGAAAAGGAAGAGAGAGAGAGAGAGAGAGAGAGAGAGAGAGAGAGAAGGGGGAAAGAGAGAAGGAGAAAAGAGAGAGAGAAAGGAAAAACCGGCTTTTCCACCTCTGTCTCTGGCTGGATGAAGAAGTAATGGTAGGATCTGCTACATTCATTTTGTAACCATATGGGAACAAGCAGACAGACCAATGCCAACAAGCTCAGGATGGAAGAGCTGAAAAAAATAAATTTGTGATGATCTCATTAAACTTCTGGATGAAGTAACCTTAGAGCTTCCTTCCTCTGGACTTGTTACATGAGGCAATTAATGGTTTTACTGTTTAAGCCCCTGTCACTCAAGATGCAATGTGATTTTCTATGTCATCTGCATTTGTGGGAGCTCATTAGAAATTCAAGATCCCAGTCTGTCCCAGACCAACTGAGTCAGAATCTCCACTTTTGCAAGAGCCCCAGGTGCCCAGCTGCATTTACGTTTGAATGACCCTAGTTTAAACTGTTTCTAATTAGGCATTCCAATGTTGGCAGTTAGAAAGTAAACTGATACCCTGCTTTACAAATTGATGGCAAAGATTTTGCATCTTTCTTGGTAATGATACGAAAAAAGGAAAAGACAATTGTGCTTATACTTATGCAATTGTTTGGGACCTATTCGAATAGGTCCCATGGCTCTTTCTACAGTTTCATTTCCAAATTGAGAGGAAAACTCATCATCACAGAGCAAATTCACTTTTTTTGCTTCAGGGTGCATAAACAGATCTGAAGCCCACCAAAATGCAGGCTGTACAAACACCTCTTGAGTCAACATCTCCAAGTAAGCAAAGACAAAAAGGACCAAGAGATGGGAAGAAAAGAAGGTACCAAGAAAGAGCTCTGAACTGTTTACTTGGTTTAGAGCAACACAGCGTCTCAAATTTCCTCATAAATTTAGTTACTCAAGAGTAATTGCAGTGCCCATCCAGATTTCAAACATATTAATAACACAGCATGAAAATAGTGCTGTCTTGTCAGAAAGAACAGGACACTCCTAGCAGCATTGTTATTCCTGAAAAGACTACTCCAGTTTCTTGAGTTTACCCAAATGAGGCGATTAAATAATTTGTTCTATGTTTATGCTGAGTTTAAACAACTGTTATAAGAGGCCACTAACTCTGATTACTTAATGGCCTATTAGTAGACATTCAATAAAATCTAATTTCAACAAATAAATCTATCTGCAGTTTTTTTTCTAAGTAAAATTTGCTGTTATGTTTTGTCTTTTGACAACAACCTACCAAGAAATCATTTAGATTGGTGCGTATGGCAAAACAGTTAAGAGTTACAATGGTCAGCTTCATTTCTGAAGTCTCATTCATTCTAGCAGAAGTAAACAGCTGAGGGAAAAAAAATCGTACTAAAGGTTCATAGGTTAAACCAATGTACTATTTAGTGATAATCCTTTTCATTGGGGCTGGAGAGATGGCTCAGCAGTTAAGAACACTGAATGTTCTTTCAGAAGACCCAGGTTCGAATCCCAGCACCCACATGGCAGCTAACAACTGTTCATAACTCCAGTTCCCAGGGATCTGAGGATCCGACAGCCTCTTCTGTCCTCCGCAGGCATTGCCCGACTCGGGTGAACTTACCGACATACAGGCAATACATAATACACATAAAAATAATACGTAAAATATTTTTTAAAAAAACTATGGCCTAAAGTTCAGAAATGTATTGGCATTTTACTCTATAGGATAAATACCTCATACTGTAGAAACACTAGGAGAAAAAAAGGAGGTATATGATTCTACAGTGCTTATAAAAGCAACCACACATCATGACACAAACTCAAAACGAGTGAAGGGTTGACACATGGCTCAGTGGTACAGCAGTTGCTTAGCATGCGTGAGGGCCTGCATTCAATCCCCAGCACTACCTGGAAAAAAGAAATAATACCAAAGGAGTCAAAAAAATAAGCCACCTCCAAAGCTTATGCCAGTCAATTTCAATATCTGGATAGCTTTTAGTTGTCAACTTGACATACCTGGGTAGAGGGAGCCTCAACTGGGAAATTTCCTCCATTGGACTGGCCTGTGGCCATGCCTGTGGGGCATTTTCCTAATTATTGAGTGATATGGGAGGGCCCAGCCCACTGTGGGTGGTATCACCCTTAGGCAGGTGGTTCTGTGTTGTATAAGAAAGCAGGTTGAACACAGGCCAGGGAGCAAGCCAGTGAACAGCATTCTTTTATGGCCTGTGCTTTAGCTCCTGCCTCCACGTTCCTGCCCTGAGTTCCTACCTTGGGATCCCTAAGTGATGAACTGTGACCTGGGAGATGGAAGCCAAATAAACCCTTTCCTCCCCAAGTTGGTATTGGTCAGAGTGTTTTGTCACAACTGAAAGCAAACTAGAATGGGCTAGCCAAAGCTCATCAGAAATAATTGCTGAACTGAATATTTGTACATGTTTGGTAAAACTAAACTAAAAGTAGACTATTCCCAAAAAGTCATTTAGGAGTTTGTGGCTCTATTTGTATGTTTGTCTCCCAAATTTCTCCTATTCCAGCTGCCTGCTTTGTTAACCTCTTTAGAATCTCCAATGGGTAGAAATGTACCACAGAAAAGGAAAAAAAAAAACTGAGACACATATTTGAGTGGCTTCAAGAGTTGATGGAAATATTTGACTCAAGAGAGCATGGCAAGAGTTAGGTAATGTTTATGTACTTCATACAGACCTAGCAGATCTATGTCCTCCTGCTGGACTCTGTTCTCAGGGGAACATGGCTCTATTCTTTTGCAGGTTGCGTCTTTATCCTCAGTATTCAGACAAAGATGAGGCTAAAGAGTTCCAAGTGGTATTTCACATTTGTGCCAATCGTATATCTGCTATGTGACCCTTGAAGCATTGTGGTGTTTGGAGCTGTATAGGACTGTTCTCCTCCCTCCAAAATAGCCTTACATGGTGGTGCACACCTACAATCCCAGCACTTTGGAGGTTGAGGCAGAAGGATCAGGAGTTTAAGGCTCATTTGGGCTACAAAGCAAGGTTGGGCTATGTAAGTGAGACCTTGTCTCAAAACAACCAAACCACTATCACCAAAAGAAAAAAAAAAAAACAACTTATTTAGGTATGGAAACAAATTCCTCCAGAAGGTTTGTTCCCTCAAAAAAAAATTAGCCTAGATTAATTTTACACCCTGCCACTTTAGTGTTAATCATTTCTAGTAGTTTTATTGAGAGGCCCACCCAACATCTTAGAGATGACAGTGTGGGAAATAACATCCAGGCTGTTTGGTTCTCCAAGCAATGTTCCCATTCTGTTTCTCAGTCCCTCTCACTGAATAGTCTCATCGAAATTCTTTTTTCATGAAATTTCTAGGATCCAAGACTCTCTTAGCTTTTCTCCTACCTTCCTGGTGGTTCTTTGTCAGTCACTCTTACTGGTTCATTTTCAGCTGTACAAACTGGAAAGGATAGTGGGCCCCCAGATCTCTACCTTTGGATCATTTTTCCATTGACTCGCCCTCCTTTGATGATCCCGTCCAATGTATAGTTTTACTTGTTCTCTGTGTATGGATGCATCTCTTACATCACTCCAGATCTATATGTCCATCTGCCTACCTGGCATCTCTGTGTTGATGTTAGATCTAAGAGGGACTTCAACTTGCATGCCCCCAAAATAAATTTAGGTCCTTGACCTAAATCTGCTTTTCACGGGATCTTCTCCAATTCATTAAGTAGAAACTATGTTCCTTTCATTTTCAAGCCCAGAAGCTTGGGCGTCATCCTTTATTCTTCCAGTTTTTACACCTAACATCTACTGCATCAGCAACTTCTGTTGGCTCTACCTTCAAACCATGGCTGAAGTTTCATTTCTTCTCACCAACCACTAACAGACCATTCTAGACCCACTGTCATCACTTCTCAACTAGATTATCACAGTAGCTGTTTTTAAATGTTTTTATTTTTATTATTTTATTTTATGTGTGAGTGTATTGTCTGCATCCATGTAAGTGCACCTGTGTCATGCAGTGCCCGAGGAGGTCAGAAGAGGGCATCAGATCCCCTGGAACTGGAGTTATGGGTGGCTGTTAGCCACAATGTGGGTGCTGGGAATCCAACCCAGGTCCTCTGCAAAAGCAGCCAGTGCTCATAACTGCTGAGCCATCTCTCCAGCCCCATCACAGAAGTTTTGTAACAAATCTTCTACTTCTACCCTCTATCTCCTTAACACAGACGTTAGAAGGATCTTGTTTAAACAGAAACTGATGCTATCCATTCCCTGGCTCATAGTATTGCATTAATTCATGTTGCATTGCTTTTCCTGGAGAGCGATGAACTAAGGCTTCTTCATGTCAAATAGGGCACCAATGACAGACCAAGGAAATGATTAAGTCTAAGTCCAATATGCGGAATCAAGGCATTTATTGGGCTTACTTGTAGGAACATGGGTAACTCCAAAATAGCTGCATCACGGAAAAGTCTCACCCTAGCATGAGTGACAACTTGTGTGAACCTTGTAGATGACAATAGCATTTTGCAATGTTCAAAGGATGGACATGAGCCAAGCATGGTGGTGTATGCCTTTAATCCCAGCACTCAGGAGGCAGGGGCAGGCAGACCTCTGTGAGATCAAGGCCAGCCTGGTCTGTATAGGGAATTTCAGGCCAGTTGGGGCTACAGAGAGACCTTGTCTCAAAATAACAAAACAAACAGGAAAAAAAAGTTTGGACATGCCTGCTAGCACCTCTTGAGACTACATGCAGTTGGGCAGGGTTATATGAAATTGGGGGGGTGTGATGAGGGACTGAATGGCTATAATCTTGTAATCTTAGGTGAGAGTCTCATGACCCTCCTTCACTTCTTCTCTAAGGAAATGTTAATAGACTTGACCTTGTGAGGGTCTCTTGCAGGCAATCTCAGCTGTCCTGAATTCAAGATGGATAGAATCATATAATGCCTAGACAAGAGTTCCACATTAGTTCCTATTGTGGTTTAAATGTGAAATGTTCCCCATAGGTTCATGTGTTCAAACACTTGGTCCATAGACTGTGGTTCTGTTTGGGTGGCTGTGGAACCTTTAGGAGATGGAACTTCACTGAAGGAAGTGGGTCACTGTAGGGGTTTGAGGCTTTATGCTTGATGCTTCATAGCCTGGCCTACTTTCTGTTTATTCTATGCCCCCTGACTGTAGATACAATGTGATCAGCCAGCTTCCTGCTCCTACCACCATGCGTTCCCTACCTTATGTAATGTTTTCCCCACCATGATGGACTGTGTCCATCTGGAACTGAAAGCCAAAATGAACCCTTTGTCCCTTAAGTTGCTTCCATTTGGGTATGTTATCACAGAAATAGGAAAAGTAATTTAGACAGTCCCCTTATCACTTAAATTGAAAGTCAGTGTCCTAGAAACAGTTTAATAGCAGAATGCTTGCTGAGCCTGTGCAATATCTTGGATTCCATTCCCAGCACTATTACCATCATCACCACAACAAAAAAGCCAATGGACTCACAAGGGTCCACAAAAGGCCATATACCATCTTCTTTGCCTTCTTTTTCTTCCTTTACCATCCTATGACTTTATTGCCTCATAGTCTTCTCACACTGTTACAGCTTAGTAACTGCTGTGCTGGTTCTCAAATATGTCAGGTATACGCTCATCTCAGGGTCTTTACACTTGCCCTTCCTTCTGCTGTGAATACTCTCTCCCAGATATCTGCATTGCTTGATTCCTATGGCTCCTTCACATCTTCTCTTAAACATCATCTCAGGGAAAAATTTTTGACTTGTGCATTTACAACTGTAAGCCACCTCTCAGTCTTGGTTCTCATTATTATTATTACTCATTACTTTTCATGATTACAGAAAAGACAAAGTCTCCCATCTAATGTATAGTTTACATATTTGTGATATTACGGTATTGTTAAATGACTGTTAAAACTGCAAATTACAGTATGGTTAAATGACTGTTAAAAACTGCAACATTAATAACTTAAAGAACATGAGCAGCCAAGGTCAGTGGGGTTCCTCTGCTTCATCATTCAGTGATATGAGTTCCTTCTATTAGGTTCCTGTGTGTACAATGAAGCTGGGTCACCACCAGGTTCAAGTTTCATCTAGAGGAAAAGAGGAAGAGAAAACTGAAGAACACAACCAACATGTGAAAGCATAGTCTAGAAGTAACACAAGTCACTTCTGCTCACATCTCATTAATGAGGGCTTAATCATGTTAGCACACATAACTACAGGAGGCTGGGGAACAGAGTTTAGCTGAACATCCATTTTCCTTCGCAAATAGATTTTCAGAGAATAGCTATGAGCATTTCCTATCTACATACCTGTTCCCCATTCCAATAGGAGCTGTGTGAGGCTCTGCATTGTGAATGTTCAGAATGGTGCCTGGTACATTAAAACAGCTCAGCAAATATTTGTGGGTAGATGAGGGAATTCAGGCTGTGAAGACTTTCTCCTGGGATTAACAACAACAAACACCTCTCCCCTAAAACAAGCTGGAATTGACATTTTTAGTACCACTTGAGAGCTTACTGGAATTATTCCTTCAGGGAAATAAAGACTGAGTCTTCGTTGCATGTCAGTAGAGGTGCTCTTCCAAATTCTATATCTACTGGTATGATACAAGAGAAGTCCCAGGAAGGGTCCCATACATATGAAAAAAAGATCTTGGCTCTGGGAAGAGGAATACATTCCCAGGTAGGGTATGCCTGGGTTCAATAGAAAGTCTTAAGGTTATACCTTACAGTGATTCAGAATGATACGAGTCAGAAGTCATTTTTTTAACAATAAAGAGATGTTGGTTGTTGGGATGGAGAGATGACTCAGTGCTTAAGGGCACTGGCTGTCTTTCAGAGGATCCAGGTTTGATTCCCAGTACCCACACAGTGGCTAACAACCATTTGTAACTCCAGTTCTAGAGGATCTGACCCCCTCTTCTGACCTCCACGGGCATTACACAGCATGGGTGCACTTACATGCAGGTAATACACTCAAACACATAAAATTAAAATAATAAATAAAATTTTTTTAAAAATGTTGATTGAAATCCTTATCTGTTTCATTTTCTTAATCAGCTTGTGTTAGAACCACAGTTCCCTTCCCTTAACTATAGTATATATTTGCTCTGCTAACTAAGCAAAAATCAAAGAATCCAGAGTCTGAGCCCCAGAAAGCCTCTGATGGTCTGTGACAGTCTGTGTCTCACATTCCCTCCCTTCCCCTGGCAGACAGGAGCCTTCTTCCATTCACTCCCTTCCCAAATGGAGCATACTTACATAATGAATTTCCTCTTACCAGTCAAAATACAACTTTTAAAGACTTACTGACTAACCCTCAGGTCCTTGTAACATGCTTATAGGGCCAGTCGTATTTTACCAAAAGTTTCCTAGTGCAAACAAGCACCTCTGATGTAAGGCTTGGCTCTACTGGGCTCCAACAGTAAAGAGAGGAAATAACCATGAAGCCCAGGAACAGAAAAAAAATGTTTCCTTTCTTTAAGAAAAAAATAATATCCCAAGACCATTTTCAACTTAAACTAAGCAATGAAATAAAACAGTGATCTCTGTCTAAAGTTTGTATTAACATTATTTTTTTAAAGATTTCATAATTTTTCAGTGTGCGTGCATGCGTGTGCGTGTGTGTGTGTGTGTGTGTGTGTGTGTGTGTGCGCGCACACAGGTGCCCTCAGAGACCACAAGGGGGCATCAGATCCCCTGGAACTGAAGTTGGAGGTAGTTGTAAGCCATTCAACTTGAGTGCTAAGAAATAAACTTGGCTCTTCCACAAAAGCAGTGCATGCCCTTTACCACTGAGCCATTGCTCCAGCCCCATATATTAACATTCTTAGTGAGTATTATTTTAGTGTTTGATTCAAAACCCAAAGAATGAAGCTCTAATGATGACTTAAGTTATCTGAAAAATATAAATGATTTCCTTGGGGTTTTTTAATCGTCGTTTTGCTCTTCATGTCTTAAAATACAAAAATGAAATAGCAAATCCTCAGAGTGATTTTTTTGTAAATACAGTCAGATTGAGACACCATCAAAATTACTTTTCAGAGAAGCCACAATATGGTGAAGATCTCTAGAGTAGAAGCCATATTAGTAAGACAACAAATTGCTGCAGAGCTGTATTTGGCTGGGGAACTGATGTTGACCTGCTTTTCTTTGTTTCTGAATCTGTTTTGTTCAGGTCTTTTGGAACAAGGTAAATGCCTCAAAACTCATTAAGATACTAACATTTTAATTTGTATGCTTCTTTTGTTGAATATTATGAGGTAGCAAAGAAAAATATTAGAGAAGAAAGCAGCAGTGAATAAATGGGAAGAGAGTCAAGACAAGGTTGTTATAAGAAATAGGAGAGGCCATCTTGGGTAAAGGCACTTGCTGCTGAAGTCTAGCAACCTGGGTTTGATCCCTGAAACACATTTAAAGATTATAAGAGAGAATCAACCTCACAAATGTTTTCTGGCCTCCATATATGTGCCATGGCATACACAGTAATAATAAATAAAATGAAAAGAAAGCCAAAATCTCTCTGTCTCTCTCTATCTCTCTGTCTCTCTCTGTCTCTCTCTCTCTCTCTCTGTCTCTCTCTCTCTCTCTCTCTCTCTCCACGATTATTTGTTTCAATTCAAATTAGAAAGTAGTTGGTAACTCCTATTAATATTAGGGTCATTATTGCACCACAGTGGGCATTCAAATGATAATCTTGTTCTTACATTACTGTATTTAGTTACCTGATATCTACTATGTTTTATCTGTTTTTCAGACTTTTGAAGAGATATTTTTGCATGAGAATCTTGTTTCATTTGCCTTGTTGTGTCAGAGTTTCCTTGAGACCCAAGGATATTTTCCCCTGTTTTGCAGAGCTGAAAGTAGAACCTATGGAAAAGTATTTATGTTGATTTAGCTATAAATTTGTTAAGATTATTCTAAAGGAAAAAAAATTAACAACTTATATTGAATCCCTATTATGTCTTTTCTGCTTTTCTTACCTTAGAAATACATTTAACATTCTGAGTTTTCTTGTCATACTTTGGTTTAGATATTAGGTGGCAAAGGCTGAACGTTAGACATCAAAGGACTGTCAAAGTTTCCAGTTTCCAAAAGCATCTGAAAGTTGAACCATGGTGGAGTGGGCAGTAATCATGAAATGTCCAGAATGGGTACATCTATAGACCTGAAAGGTATGCTTTCATCATACCAACTTGAGTATACCTGGTCTTGCCTGGTCTCAGAAACTTACTCAACATGTTAGAAATATGTTTTCAATGATATAAGAGAAGCTAGTGTGTGAATGAGGAGAAATTCTACAAAGAATCCCTGGGTAAAAAATGAAGAAATTCGGGGAGCAAAGGGAATCATTTCTCTATCAGTTTGCTTCTCTATTGCTATGATAAAATACTGACCAAAAGCAACTCGGGGAGAAAAGGATTCATTTTATCTTATCACAGTCTATCTTTGAGGGAAGTCAGGCAGGAACTTAAGATAGGAACCTGGAGGCAGGAAGTGGAGCAAAGATCATAGAAGAAGGCTGGTTACTAGCCTGCTTAGTTACACTCTTTATACAGCCTAGGCCCACTTGCTCAAGAATGGCATCGTCCACAGTAGGCTGGGCCCTCCAGAATTAATTGCCAATTTAAAAAAATGACTCACAGAGGGCTGGAGGGATGGCTTTCCCGTTAAGTTCACTAGTTGCTTTTGCAGAGGACTGGGTTCGATTACCAGCACCCACATGCCAGCTAACAACCATCTATAACTTCAGTTCCAAGGGCTCCAACGCCCTCTTCTGACCTCTGCAGGCATTGTATGATATGGGTGCACTTACATACATGCAGGCAATACACTCATACATATAAAATATAAAATAAGTAAAATATATAAAAAAATAAAAAATTAAGTAAAATTTAAAAAATGCCTGACAGTCATGGCCATATGCCAATCAAATGGAAGCAAGTCATCAACTGAAGTTCCCCAAGCTGACAAAAACTAACCAACACAGTTTTCAATGTGCTTTTCAACTTGACACACAAACACCTTACTATTAAACCATAGCCTATCCTTTCGTGTTTATCCCCAGGATTTTATGTTAATATCATAATATAAAGCACAGTATAACCTTTAAAGTCTCATAGTCTTTAGAACTATTAACAATTGGGGCTGGAGAGATAACTCAACAGGTAGGAACACTGTTCTTGCAGAAGACTCAGATTCTAATTCCAGCACCAACATGGCAGCTAACTACCATCCATAACTCCAGGTCCAGGGGATCTGACACCCTCTTCTGTCCTCCGCAGGCACTGCACAATAGGGGTGTGCTTACACATATGCAGGCATAACACACATACACATAAATATATATCAACAATTTAAAAGTCCAAGATCTGAGGGCTAAAGAGATGATTCAAGGGTTAAGAGTACTGGCTGCTCTTGCAGAAGACCTGGAGTTCAATTCCTAGCACCCACATGGTTGCTAACAACTGACCATAATTCCAGTTCCAGTGGTTCCCATGACCTCTTCTGACCTCTGTGGGCATTGCATGACACAAGTGTACTTACATGCAGGCAATACACTCACACAAATAAAATAATAATAATAAATTTAAAAGTCCATATTCACTTTTAAAATCCATCATCTCTTTGGGCTCCTGTGAAATAAAAAGCAAGTTTAATGCTTCTCACTCCAAGAGGGAGGAACTAGGGCACAATCAGATCAAAGAAAAACAAAAATCAAACAGTGTAAATATCTCAGTGTCTGACATCTGGGATTCATTCAGGATCTTATGGGCTCCAAAAGGCTTGGGAAGTTCTACTTCTCTGGCTCTTCTGTCTACTACATGCATAGTTTGTCTAGTAGGCTCAGGCTGGCTCCACTTCACACCTGATGATTCCCTTGGTGGTCATCCCACAGTCCTGGCATCTACAATATGCTGAAATTTAAACTGCAACTGAGACTGAACTTTCACCAATGGCCTCCTAGACTCTCTGCAGGGACACCAATCTTGCCAAATGATTCTAAGCCTCACCTGTTTTCCATGACCTCTTTATGCCTTCAAAACCAGTACCATATGGTAGACTCTTACACATTACCAAGTTCAGCTACTATCTTGACAGACACACTTGGCCATCATGGACCATAGCTTCTGTGTGCTAGCCCTGAGGAAATACTTCTCAGAAGATTTCTCTTCAGCAATACTGGTTGCCTCTTAATCTAAGATGATTTTTCTGTCCTGGATAACCAACATCAATTGTCCCAGTAAAACAAAGGTTTCATTTCAGTGGTGCTGGTCTTTTGTTAATCACAACTTATTCTTAAGCTCCAACTAACCAGAAACTACAGAGCCTCAATTCAAAATATCATATGAATGGACTGGACAGATTATTTGTGTAACTCTCAAACTTCCCTCTGAAACTTCACAAGCCAGGTCTCCATGATCCACATTTCTCTCAACATTATATTACAAGCTCCCACAGAACAGCCAATTAAACTCTAAATACCCAATTGCTTTTCCAGCCCAACATTCCAAATGCTTCCACAGTCCTCCCCCAAAACATGACCAGGTCCATCACAGCAAGATCCCACTCTCTGGTACCAATTTCTGTGTCAGTTTACTTCTCTCTTGCTGTGCTAGAACACTGACCAAAAGCGACTTGGAGAACAAAGGGTTTATTTCATCTTACACTTTCAAGGCACAGTCCGTTTTTGATAGAAGTCATGCAGGAAGTCAAGGCAGGAACTTGGAGGCAGGAACTGAAGCAGAGACCATAGAGGTCTCATGCTTACTGGCTTGATTCCCCTGGCTTGCTCAGCTACCTTTATTATACACCCCAGGCCCACCTGCCCAGAGATGGCACTGCCCACAGTGGGCTGGGCCCTCCTGCATCAATTACCAACTAAGTAAATGCCTCACAGACATGGCCACTGTCCAATCTGATGGAGGAAATTCTTCAACTGAGGTTCCCTCTTCCCAAGTGTCTGTAGCTTGTGTCAAGTTGACAAAAGCTAACCAGTGCACTTACTGTCCTATCTGAATAAAGCTTTCGCAAGGTCCAAATGACACCTTCAGGATCCTAAGTCCTGTGGTTAAGAAGGTTAGCTGGTCTTTCTGATGCAGTCCGGTTTCCTGGAAGGGATTTGTTAAGAGGCAACTAATATTTAAGATGGTATGAATACATGTTCCATACTTCAGATTTTCTTTGTAGTTTGCCTCGGGGAGAGAATGAAAATCACAACTCACTCAAAATATTCGAAGGTAAGAAACAGTATTTCTGTGAACACTATTTTTGAATAGTTTCAAAAAAATTATACCAGTATTATGCTTGTGTTAATTTTAAGAAGTGACATTGGAACAATAATTGTTTTAGACAGATTCTCACTGTGTAGCGCTGGCTATTCTGGAACTCACTATTATGGTCAAATCTTGAACTCACAGAGATCCACCAGCCTCTGTCTCCCAAGTGCTGGGATTAAAGGCATGTGCCACCACACTAGGCAAGTTACATATTTTTAAGGAGTACTTATTTGTTTTGGTACTGAGGATTGAATCTCAAGCCTTGTACATGCTAGGCACACACTCTATCACTGACCTCTATCCCTAAATTATATATTTTGTTAGTTTTTGAAATTACATTTATTTGTGTGATTCTATGTGTGTTTGTGCGCACACACACATGCGCTCATGCGTATGTGCCTATGTGTGGGGACACGTGTTACGACACATATTTGGAAGTCAAAGGATAACTTGTGGGCGTCAGTTCTCTCCCTCCACCATGTGGATTCCAGGGAGCAAACTCAGATTGGCGGGGGGAGCTAAGGCCTTATCTATTATTTGAGTTACATAGTGTAATGCTTACAGATTAAACAATAGTATGGTTGTGATTTGCTTCAAAAATTTTACACAAGGAAGGAGTGGGTAAGTGTAGAAGCTTAAACAAGATTGGCCATGACTAGTTAATTGTTGAATCAAGTGGAGGAAGGGAATTTCATTAAATTCTTCTGTCTGTTTTTATAAATCTTTTATATTTGGTACAATAAAAGGCATAAACATTTTAAGAAAAAAATTTAAATATTCCAAATAAAAGTTGGGCCCCATTGCCAAAGATGCTGCAAGGGAGCTCAGCAGAAGTGAAACACTTTCTAAATTAATATTCCATAATCTTAGTTTCCATTATAAAAAGCTATGGCCAAACCTGTTTGGCAATGCCACTCTCAAATCAAGTGGAAGACAGTCTACCTCTGTCACCCATCTCAGAAGGGAGGGGACCCAAACAGGAACTGGCCCAGTGGAGGCTTATTGGGAGTAGCTGGCTGATGGACAAGGGCAGAGCAGTGTGCTGGCCTGCCTTCCTCTTAGACTGGACAGGCTGCCAATCTCAGGAGTTCCCCAGCTGAGAGTAGGAAGGAGGGACTTAAGAAAAGACCGGAAAAACAGCCTTTTTAAATAAAAACTGGGAATTATTCTGGGTGGGTTTTATGAGGGGAGGAATAAAAATTAAAATTAAATTCTTATGTACTTTATGTGCACAAACGAAAATATCATGCAACAACATAAATATCCTGTATTATAAAGCTTATAAAGCTTTTTTAACTCCTTAACTTGATACACACGAAAATTGGCCTTTCTCACCTCTGACTTACTAATGAGCATGAAATTGATCAGGACCTTCTAGTTACCAGAATTTTTCTATTCAGAGAAAATTTAGACTAATAAAAAAGCAGGAGAAATTCGTTTTCTCAAAGAAATTCTTTACAGTCTCAGTTTTAATTTGCATCCATAGATACAGTGTCATATGGTGCAGGTTAGGAGTCAGCAAACTTCCCATAAAGAGCCAGTCAATATTTTAGGCTTAGCAGGTGCAGTGGTTAGAATGAGAATGTCCCTCATAGGCTCCAAGTGTTTGAACATTTTATCCCCAGGTGTTGTCGCTGTTTTGGGTTTTAGGTGTGGCCTTGCCCGAGGAAGCATGTTGGGGGGCGGAGCTTTAAGAGTTCTTAAGCCTTGCCAGGTTTTCTGTCTCTGCTTCCTGTGCCTG
Source organism: Nannospalax galili (assembly GCF_000622305.1). Classification (NCBI taxonomy): domain Eukaryota; kingdom Metazoa; phylum Chordata; class Mammalia; order Rodentia; family Spalacidae; genus Nannospalax; species Nannospalax galili. Next base: position 1,090,166 of record NW_008340643.1, read on the forward strand.
CTAGAAGATATGATTGCTCAGCTTTCTGCTCTGGCTACCTCCTGCCACCATGCCTCCCTTGTCATCATGGACGCTCCCCTGGAACCGGAAGTCCAATAAATTCTTCCTTCTAGAAGTTGCCCTGGTCATGGTGTTTTGTCACAGCAACAGAAAAGTAACTGCTACAGCAGGCCCAGTGGTCTCATCTGCAGCTGCCATTGTAACTGTCACAGAAAAGACAGGAACAAATGGGCTTGCCTGTGTTCCACTGAGACTGTATTTACAAAACAGGCAACAGATCAGATTTGCTGCCATTGTTGCTGACCTGTGATATTAAACTGTGTCAATAAAGGGACTTTATTAATTTCTATCACTTTTGTAACAAATTTTCATAAATGTAATGGCTTAAAAAACAACACAATGAAAGTGCTAATCCCACTCCTGTTAAGTTTTGAGTACTCTTGGCAGTTGGCTCATGTCATCAATAAGAAAAAGGATACATTAGCAGCAAAAGAACATGGCTTTCAGTTATTTTTATTTATTCATTTTTTTAGCTCTACCTTGGAGTACCAACATTATAGATTTGTGTCACCATGCCCAGTTGATGCAGTACTAGGACCTGAACCCAGGGGCCTTGTGCGTGCTAGACAAGCACTCTACAAACAGACCTACATCCAAAGCTCCACCCCCAGTTTCAAAAGTAGAGTAGCTCTCTGAGATCCAGAATGTGTGTGTTTCAGTATAAATCATGGTACTGTGGGAAGCAACACAACTGACAGCACAAGTTCTAGAGTTCAAAGACTTGCATACCTGTGCCAGTATGTAGGGGACTTGAAATTTGTTACTTTCTTTGTGGTATTTATAAATAAGATAATAAGGACTGTAGAGATGGCTCAGCAGTTAATAGCACTTGCTATTTTCTTGCAGAGGACCCGCGGTACAGTTCCCAGCACCCACATAGGTACCTCACAACTGCCTGCAACTCCAGTTTTAGAGAATTCAGAGCCATCTTCTGGACTCTGTGGGCACTTCATGCACATGGCACATATACAAACAATCAGGAACACACATAAAATAAAAATCTTTTAAAAATGAGATAACAAATGGGAAGCAGCTAACCCAATATGTAGTTTGTCATAAACGCTGTTTCTGTGGAGCTGTGAGGTTCTACTTAGAGTTAAATCATGTCCCTTTGAACACAATAGCCACATGGAGAAGGCATGTTGTAGCCTAATTTCCATGCAAGATAAATTTTGGTTCTTCCACCACTTTAGATTTATAAGTGGGCCCCAATTATGAAGTCAAAAGAAACATTCAAATGACCTTAAAATAGCACTATATATAAGCACCTAGTTAATGAAAACCTTCTGGGAATGATAATACCTCAAAATATTTACTCTCAAATTACTCTGGCCGATCATTCACTGGGGACATTGCTGAGGACTTGCCAAGAACAGCACTTGTCATATGTTAAAAATAGATGTCAGAGAGCCATTCAATAAATGCAGCAGCCTTTACAGTCCTAAGAAATGGCATTAAATTGCTTTTTGCCAGGGTATGGGATAGAGATTGCTCAAATATAAAGGCAGAATTATTTTTCTCATTGTTAGAGTCAATCATCAGATGTTTTCAATAAACAAATTTTCAATTATCTGCTGCGTAGTACAGGCCTTCTGCCAGGATTCTTAAATGCCTTCTTGGCATCTCTTAATTATTTTTGTGTTAGCATTTTCACAGAACTTTGCAAAAAGGCAAATATTAGTTGTTCAAGGCCACTAAAGAAAACTGATGGGAAACTAGAGAAAAGAATCCTAAATTCCATTTTGATTCCCAACCACTAACATACTCATTTGTAGCATTAAATGAAAACAAATAGTTCCTTTGTTGAGAACTTCCAGAATCTCAGGAGAAATACTGACATATCACATCTGAGTCATTCTTCTGTGGTCTGCCTGGGTATCTGCTTCTGAACCCCTCCGAGCTGCTGCAGAAGTACATCTACTTTTTATGTATCCAGAAGAGATCTGGGGTGTCGAGAACATTCTCCAATATAGTCTCGTTTTCACATTTGCATTGTTTCTTTTTTTCATGGTAGTGCATATGGGAAGGAATTATTTGTTTCTAAGAAAATTATTCTGATGACTTATTAACTTTCTCCGTTCCCATCCCTAGGGTTTCCCATGTTTTTGGAATTCTCCACTTCAGAGTAAATCCTTGAAGTTGACTCATGTGCCCCATGATTAACAGTAACTTCTTTTCCTTTTTTCCTTCAGATCCTTTCCACAATGTGAATATTTCCTGTGCCTACCAGCCAAGATTCCTCCATCAGTCTAACCAATGGCAAAATGATCCCTTTTTCTTCTTGGTAAGTGAAAGGTCTTTGAAAGCCATTTCTAGAGCTCCAAAGAATGTAGAGACAGGCTAGCAGTTAACTACATTGTTAACAAGCTAATTCTGAGAGTCATAAAATTAGGAAAGGTGACAAATGGGTGAACTGGGTGCTAACTGCTTCACCAACCTCGTTAGGTCTGTATTGGTGGGTTTGATGATTTGCTTATCAAAATCAACTTATGTAAATGTAAAATCTAAAATGTATGCCCAAGGTATGTATCTAATCTAACCAGATTCCACATTTAAGGCCTAACATCAACTGGTAATGGGCATAAAACAGTAATCAAGATGTATTGCTTTATACGGGGCTGGAGAGATGGCTCAGTGGTTAAGAGCACTGACTACTCTTGCAGAGGACCCGGGTTCGATTCCCAGCACCCACATGGTGACTATGAACCGTCCTTAACTCCAGTTCCAGGGGCATACAAAGCCCTCTTCTGACCTCTGCGGCATTGCACGACACAGGTGCACTCACATACATGCTGGCAATACACTCATACACATAAAATAAAAAGTAAATAAAAAATATTAAAAATAAAAGATGTATTGCTTTATACAATCATGATACATATTGGTATTTTTATTTCAAAAATGGGATTCTGCAGGAAATAATCTGTTTCATTTCTTTTTTAATTTAAAATATTCTTTTGGAATTTTTCAATCTAATGTTTTAAATAATATTTTTATTGATTCTTTGAGAATTCATAAAATGCATTTTGATCACATTTAGTCCCTTCCTCCACCTCCTCCTCAGATCAACCCTTGTGTTCCTACCACCCCCCCAAACACAATTCATGTCTTTCATGTCCTCTATTAATTTTAAGGCCTATGTAGTCTAATTTGTGTTTTCCAAATTCTCTAGGGTGTAGATTCTTTCCCTGGAGCCTGGTCAACCTACTAGCATCAGACTCTTAAAACTAACCCTTTCTCACCCAGCAGTGATCTATTGCAAATATTTCCTCTCCGGTGAGAGTTGAGAGATGCACTAATCTATAGATGTAACAACAAGTCATTAGGAGTCAGTTTAATACTATGTCCATTTAGCAGAACAATAGTAAGCAGATTTTCCACTATGTCCTGCAACCTGTCTAGCCACAGATTCTTAGCTTTAATAACAGTGCTGGGTACAGGCTCTATCTTTTGAAGTGGGGCTTAGATCCAATCAGAAAGTAGTTGGTTACTCCCGTATTTGTCCCACTATTGCACCAGTGAGTATATCTTGCCATGTCAGTTGTTATTGTAGCTCACAGGGTTCACAGATGAGTAATATTGGTGATTATTTTTCTCTTCTGGTGGCCTGCATAGCACCTTCCAGTACTATGAAAGCTAGCCAGTAGGGACAAAACTTCCAGTTCAGTACCAGCTTCATTGCTCCATGTTTGTTCTATGACTCACATATGTAGTGTCTTCAGCAACAGGGTCTTGCTGTCAAGTTCTGGATGGTAACCAAGCCAAGATCAACGACAATAGCCAGTACTGTTTATGGGTCTGTGGAACCCCCCTGGTCAAAGTCTTCAAAAGAGGGAGTCCATTCCTTGCCCTGGGCTTTTTAATTGCTAGCCTATGGCGTCTGATAGGGGTGTTATCCCCCTGTTTTAGGATAGCTCCATTTAAACTCTTTTATATTATATATGCATATATATTCAAGAGGCTTCTATATTGGTAGGCTTTCATATGACTTTTTCAAAAGGCCTTTAGTGTTAATTACCCCTCCATGCCACGTAGTCCCTCTTCTACCCTGGACTCTCATTCCCCAACCTATTTAACCCTTCGTATTCCATTATTCCTGTTCCCCCATTTATATCACTGCATTTTATCTCTTTCCAATGAAGCTCCTCTCACTCCATGACCCCTTACTAGTTTCTTCACATCTATGGGTTTTCCATTTGAAACTCACATATCTAAAGAATCTCTCATATATGAGAGAGACAGCAAGCTATATTCCTCTTTCTAGATCTATGTTACCTCACTCTGATTGTTTCCAGTTCCATCCATCTACCTGTGCATTTCATAATTTCGTTTTCCTTAACAGCTGAATAGTATTTTGTTGTGTAAATGTACCATATTAGTTAATGGGCATCTATGTTATTTCTATTTCCTGGCTATTGTAAATTAAGCAGCAATGACTATGAATGAGCAAGTATCTCTGTAGTAGGGTATAGATCCCTTTGGGAATATGCCTGAGAGTGGGATAGCTGGATCATGTGGTAGATCTAGTTCTAGCTTTTTCAGGAACCTCCACACTGATTTCCATAGTGGCTGTACCAGTTTACACTCACGCCAGCAGTGAATAAGCATTCCCCTCTCTCACATCCTCGCCAGCATTTGTCATTGTTTGTTTTTCGATTCTTAGTCATTCTAACTGGAGTAAGATGAAATAACAAAGTAGTTTTAATTTGCATTTCCCTGATGGTTAAAGATGTTGAGCATCTTAAAAAGTATTTCTCAGCCATTTCCATTTCTTGTTTTGAGAACTCTCTGTTTACTTCCTTGCCCCAGTTTTTAATTGGGTTGTTTGGTGTTTTGATATTTAGGGATTTTTTTTCCTTCTTTTAGAAAAACTTAAGTACTTGATGGACAGTATGATATATTTCCTCCATTCCCTGCACTCAGATTTAGATATCTTTTGTGTCAAAGTCTGCTAGGTAAGCTGGGGACAGAGCTCAGTGGCAGAGTCACTTTGATCCTGTGTCAACAAAAAGCAGAAAAAATTAAATTCTAATAGGAACTCACTATCATGGATAAAATAAAAACAACCAGGTTCTCATTCGCCCTTCCATCTCCCCCGCTGTTCTCTGCTCCTGGTTTGGGCCCTGCGCCATTCCTGGTCTTGGGTCCCCAGACACCTGGGGAACCGGTGCTCCTTCCTGATCCTTTTCGCCCAGGCCAGCTTGGTGCCTTCCTTGGGCTCCAGGAGCACTGCTTTGGCGGGACCTGGCCCCGCCCTCACCTCTCCCTGCTTCTCCAGACCTGCACCACTGGCTAATTCTCCTGGCCTGCTCTCCTGCCCTCGGGCCTCTCTTGGGGTAAGTCTATCATGCAGCCCTCCGCGCCTTGACTCCCCCAGTGGCGTTCACCCTTCCATCTCCCCCGCTGTTCTCTACTCCTAGCTTGGGCCCTGTGCCATTACTAGTCTTGGGGCCCCAGACACCTGTGGAGCCAGTGCTGCTTCCTGACCCTTTTCACCCTGACTGGCTTGGTGCCTTCCTTGGGCCCCAGGAGTACTGCCTCTGGACCCGGCCACGCCCTCACCTCTCTCTGCTTCCCTGGTCCTGCAACACCCGCCAGCCTCTTTCTGGGGCTGACAGCCTCTTTCTGGGGCTCCAAGGCTTACCTTTCCTCTCCCTGATCCTTTGCATACAGTACAACACAGCTACTCAATCCACTTCCTGAGAAATCTTGGGGCTTCTTCCCAACCATCTGACTTTGCATCCCTGTGTGGCACGCCCACAGAGAGGATCTAAGGTCAGTCCAACACCCAAGTTCTTGAGGCCAAAATCATTCTTAGAAAATTCCAGACCTAAGGAGAAAGTCTGAAAACTTATGACCCACATTGGAATTGGGCCACCTCGGAACTCCTGAAGACAAAATCAATCCGGCCTCGACAAGATAAAATCAAAAGAGAGAACCAGAAGCTTAGACGAACCAGCTCTTCATACCCAAAAAGTAAACCACA
>NW_008340643.1:1100506-1102225 GCF_000622305.1 Nannospalax galili
GCTCCTCCCAAGCCCATGGGACCCCTGAGGAACAGATCCTCAAATGACCTCAAGAGTAAAAACAAAACAGTTTATCTGGTCCAATTGTATGTCGTTAAACACCCAAAAGGGATGTATAACCAAAGATTAAAGGGGCCAATATAATTTCATAAGAGCATACATATATATAGCTAAAAGTTACTTGAAAAACAGCACAGCCAGACAGGCGATACCTTCAGTCGAGCTGTTGGCCAGAATGGATAAAGTCTCTTCCAGATAGCACCCCAACACACTACTGGAAAAATGAACAGCAGACCCCAATTCTATCCAAAGGAATACTGACAATGGATTGCCGTAGATCAGGAACAGCTGATCCTCCTGGAACAGGGACCTCTGGCTGACTAGATTTACCAGAAGGGCAGATGGGGGGAATAGATGGGGGTCCTGACAACACAGTGGATAGTGGCAGGGATGGCAGAGTATGGAGGCTCTAGTGGGAGAGGAAGGCTGTCTATCTGACGAGTTTATATTCATACTCAGATGCCAAGGAACTCAGAAAGTAAGCGACTGTGACCAGTAATAGTCATATATATAGAGAGATTAGAAATGCATGTGAAAACGTCTCAGTGTCAATTGCCTTAAAATGAATTTTTCTGTATGAAACTGTGTATTTTAACAACGAAGTGGAGATCTTTTTTAAACGTTAAAACCTCATTTAATTTTATGTCTTATAGAGTTTATAATGAGTAAAAGACTGTACAAGCGTAATAATTCATCTGTAAACTTAAAGATGTACAGCCAATTTTGAAAGAGATGTACCCTAGTTCAGAAAAATGTTATTGAATAGGTTAATGCTGTTGTAATGAAATGCTTCTTCTAATAAAAAAAATAAATAACCAGGTTTAGAGAGATGGTTAGTGGTTAAGAGCATTTGCTGCTCTTCCTAGAGGATCTGGATTCAGTTCCCAGCACCCATATGGCAACTAACACTTGTCCTTAACTCCAGTTCCAGAGGATGGCCTCCATGGGCATTGCATGACATGGGTGCACTTACATAAACATAGGCAAAACAGTCATCCACATAAAATAAAAATAACATATTTTTTTAAATGGCTGACAATCTAAGTATTGACAAGCGTAGAGCAATTGGAACTCTCATAGTCACTAGTGGGTGCGTGAAGAGATACAACCACTTTGACAACCCGTTTTTGAAGTTTCAGTAAAGTTGAACATGCATGTATCTTGTGATCCATTAATTCTACTAGTAAACATTCACTTAATTTGGGTAAGTTTAGTCCAGACACATTAATGTCAAAGACCAGAAATATTTCATAAATTTTAAATTGTCATTCTGAGCAGCATGACAAAATCTTAAGTGCCTGATATAGAAATGAAACTTTTTCATTGGTATGCATGTAGAAGAAATAAACACAGTCTATATAGTGTTCAGTTTCAGATATGCCTTAGGGGTCTTTGACTGTATTCCCAATGGCTAGGAAAGAACTAATAGAATCTTCCAAATTCTTTATTTTATTGGTTCAGATATATCATTCCCTGACTTCATGGTGGGCAGAGTGGACCTCAAACACAGTCTATATAGTGTTCAGTTTCAGATATGCCTTAGGGGTCTTTGACTGTATTCCCAATGGCTAGGAAAGAACTAATAGAATCTTCCAAATTCTTTATTTTATTGGTTCAGATATATCATTCCCTGACTTCATGGTGGGCAGAGTGGACCTC
>NW_008340643.1:1102271-1126082 GCF_000622305.1 Nannospalax galili
TATATATAGATACTATATATAGTATATTACAGTATTATCCATGGTTGCAAGCATCCACTGAGAGACTTAGAACAATATCCTCTGTAAGTAAGGAGGTGGCTGTTATATATTTTTATATATTTTAGGTAACTTTTTACCCAAAAAAATACTTTTTGTTTATTTTACATTTTATTTATTATTATGTGGGATGTGGGAATGGTTTGCTCATGTTATGGCATGTGTACAGAGGTCAGAGGACAACTTTGTAGAGTCAGTTCTTTCCACCTTTATGTTGTTCTGGGTATCAAACTCAAGTCATCAAGCTTGTGCAGCAAGCACCTTTACCCACTGAGCCATCTCATCAGTCCCTATATTTCACTTTTTAATGAGAAATAAAGAACTACCCCAAACACAAGCTGCTAGGATATATTTGAACCTTAAAATGAGTATTTCATATTCATGGGGTAAAAGGTGGAAATGAATATTTGGATCTTGTTGTGTAGCAGACTACATGTGAGGCACTTAACATAAAAGAGCTAGATTTCTCCCATGAGATATTAGGCAATCCTAGGAACTAAATGGAAGTCTGAAAATTTTCTTATCAGACCCTCTCAAACGCAAGCAATTCAGGCATTTGATTTCTAGGTGGACTAATAGTTTCCCCAATGATTCATTCTTAAAATGATGGCAATATCCATATAGTTTAATGCTATAGTCAAGAAAGCATTTCTACATTCTTGATGAATTTGGTATTAACACGATTATATTATATTTGACAATTGAAAGACTTAAATTGGGGTTGAAGTCCTAAATTTCCCTATGACAATGATAAGTGCTCCAACTTGAAAGAAAATAATAAATTATCTTTTGAGCCACAACAAATCTTTTAATAGAATTTGATTTCAAGAATATAACAGTCCAGGAAAATTCCAGATGTTCATTTTATGAAGCCAAAACGAAGAATAGAACAAGAGTAATCTATAAAACAGAAGCTGCTAGTTGGAGGAGAAAAACGAAGTATTCAGGAAAAGAAAGAACTAAACAGCATTTCTTAAGATATAAATGTGTAGAAGATTAAAAGTTGTTGGGGAGTAGAATTTATTATCTCTGTACTTGTTGACTAAGTAGACATTGCCCTTGACACATTCATGCCAAAAGATATCCATGGTTTCAAGGATTTACTCTTTACTGTCATTCCATATTTATATAACATTTTTTGGAAAGTAATTTTTAAAAAATTCTTTACTCTCAATTGCTAACACTACTCCCTTACTCTTAAAAGAAAAGACTAAACTTCAGGACCATTATTTGAAAAAAAAAATTTAAATCTGATCCAAAGCTGTCTAACCTTAAAAGATAATTTGATCCACCTCACCCTGTCTTACCTGACAACTCCAAAATGACTCACTGATTCTCACACCACATGTGTCTTTATGTGTGTGAACATGTATGTATGTATGTATGTAAATGTGGTGTATACACACATATGTGTGTAAACCAGAGGAGAGCATTGGGTGTCCCCCTCCATCACTTCCACCTCATTCTTTTTGAAGCAGAATCTCTTGTTGGAACTGGAATTTACATTTTCTGCATAGTTTGGCAGCCAGCATGCCTCAGCAATATTACTGTCTTCACCACCTCTGTGATGGAATTACAACCTGTGCAGGACCATACTCAGCTTGTGACATGGATGCTTGGAACCGTACACTGACCGTCACACTCACCCAGCAAGTGTTGCTAAGTACTGAGCCATTTATTACTTCAGTCCCTCACTTCCAAATTTTGTTAACACTGCTATTTCTTGTAGGCTGCTAAATTGGAAAGAAGGGAAATTATGTTGTCACTCTCCACTTGGTCATTTATTACCTATGCAATCTTTATAGTAGCCACAAGCATTCAAGCAGTGTCTCAGTCTTCCTTAATATCAAATTTTCTTGTGTGTAGATTGAGACTACTAGTACGTTCCTTTAGTTCAATATGGTAATGCTTTATTTTGAATCTTAAGTGAGATTATTGACATGCCTTACCTGATACATATTTATCATGTTTAACTTTCACTTCTACTTTAAATTCCCCTAACTCCTATCCTTCCTTCCGAGTCCATCTCAAGGCTTACATCTTGAAATCATAACAGTGCCCCAACACTCACCTCTCACTTGTTGCTGTTTAACTTTTTACTAGACTATCTCATCTCTTCATTGGCCTTGTAAATTCCAGAAAAGGAGAAAGTCTTTTTGTATGTGTTGCACATCAACCACATTGCAGGATTATACTAAATGTTCATGCTGTATGTATTTCTCCATCAGGAAGGAGGAATCCAAATAGAATTCAGTGGCACCGTCAGCTACATAGTTGTATGGTCACATAGGTCTCCAGAAAAACTCCACGTTTGTCTTAATGCTTAACTGTCACTGTCTTGGAAGTCTTAATAGTGTGTGAACAAAGACTTTGCATTTTAATTTTTCTGGGCCCTGAAATTATGGAACCAGTTCTACCTGGAAGTCTTTCTGATTTAAGGAGATATTTGAGATACTCAGATGTAGGATAGCCAGATAGAGAGAATAGGGGATTATGAAAGAGAAATTTACATGGAGAGAAGTCTCGAAAGATTTGCAGGGTTCTCTTCAAATCTTCACCTATGTACTGGTATGGACATCTGTATCTAGGAACTGTATGTACCTAGGAAAGAGAATGAACTAATGGAAGGGAAAAAGAATAATTACTAGAGTTGCTGTGTTTATAGCAAACGACTTCAAAGTAAAGTCTAGTAGTCAACTGTTTTCACAATAGGTACAGGAACAGTTTGTCCAGATGACATTTAATCCTCATCCTTTAAAGACCTGATAAAACAAAGCTTTAAAATGCAGGAAGTAAAATCTTACAGCTCTGAGAGGAAAAACTAGCAAAGTCCACAATCATGGTCAGAAATTTTAACATACTTCTTTCAATAGTTGCTAGAACTAATAGAAATAAAATGAATAAAAATATAAAATTGAACAACACTGACAACTAACTTGATCTAATTGACATTTACAAAAACATTCAATCTTACAACAGCAGACTGTACATTTAGGAAGGTGGCCCCTATTCTGGCCTGTTTGAGAATATGTTTTATTATTATCCAGACATGGTGAGGCCCAAATACCAGGAAAGGATTCCATTGAAACGATATTTGGTTACTCACAGATTCTCAGGAGGAGGCATGCCACAGGGGCAACACAGGGAAGCATTCAGGGCAGGTCGGCAGGCAGAAGGACATGGGAAGACAAGAGGCTCTATTGAGCTTTTCTCTGCTGGGTAAGGTGGGGTACTACAGGTCTTGGTGGGGTGAGTTAGTCATCTCAGCTCTCAGCCCAACCTGAGTCTCCAGGATCCTCCCCACGCCCAGACTTACCATCAAGAGATCTGTCCCTAAGACTCCCTAGTGTCCTGCCATCCCAGATGTCCCCGGAGTTCTCTTAGAGTCCCTCACTCCTGGAGCTATTAGACAAACCATATAACACATCTTTATATGAAATTTTCATAGTTTATATCCTGGGTAGGGGAACTAGAGTAACTTACAAAGGCGAAGACCTGGTGCCCTGTTCTGCTCTGTGGCTGAGCGGCCTACTGCTCCAGATTGCTTCCATGCCCTACCCACAGTCAGTAAATTAAATGTCCCCTCTCACATCCATGGAGGCAAGACACTGGGACCCCCCCCGCCACTGTTCACACTGTTCAGATAGGGCCAGTGCTCCTCCCTCACGGCTAACTCTCCACAGCTCCCTCTCCATAGCTAACTCTATGCAGCCAATTCTCTGCAGCAGGCCCCACCCCTCGAAGGAACAAGTACCCCTTGAGACACACTAGATTTCCTCAAATCAAGGGGATTCTTCTATCTCATCCCAGATCAGCATGCCCCTCCAGTGTTAGCAGGCTCTCAGCCTAGTCTGGATCTCTAGGATCCTTCCCGGCCCCAGATTTGTGGTCCTGAAATCTGTCCCTGAGACCTCCCTGTTCCCAGATCTGTAAACTCCCAACTTAACATACCAGCCAACCTGTTGACCTATCAGCACCCATCCCACCCTGCTGACCCAGGATCCTGGAATCTCAACTCAAAAGTTGCACCTATCTCTAGCAGAACTGAGACCACTTCTTTCACCCCAATTGTACATCAACATAATGTGGCTACAAAATTGAAGATCAAGAACTACTCATCTGGGCCATAAACTGACAATAGAGGAAACAACAAACAAGATACAAACATTCAACAATGACAAGATAACTTATCCATACCAAGAAATATCACCACACAAGTCCAGATGGCCATATCTCAGTGAAAAAACACAAACATGAATAACCAAGATAATTACTGTGGAAATGAACAATGCCACTATAATGTTTCCAGAGAATGACAACCAAGTTGGTTGTACAAGACAATGACTTCAAAATAGCCATTATAATTATGTTTAAGGAACTAAAAAGGATATAAATAAAAAATTGAGAGAATTCAATAAAGAAATAGAATCACTGAAGAAAAACAAATCTGAAATAAAACTTGAAATAAAAAAAAAACAAAAATCTCAGAGGGAAGAACCAAAAATGAAGTAGAGGAAATGGCACAGAGAACATCAGATCTGGAATTCAAGCTTGGGGAAATTGATCATTCCATCAAAGAAAATGTCAAATCTAAAATAACTCAGGAAAAAATATGCAGGACATCTGGGACCCAATAAAAAGACCATACCTACAAATCATAGGCATAGAAAAAAAGAAGAAACCCAGGTCAAATGTGCAGAAAATTTTTTAATAAAATCATAGAAGAAAATTTCACAAACCTAGGGAAAGAGATAGGTATATCAACATACAAGAGGCATACAAAACACCAAATAGGACTTGAAAAGAAACTCTGCACATCATGTAATAGTCAAAACACTAAGCATATAGAACAAAGAAAATATATTGAAAGCTGTGAGAGAGAAAGATCAAGTCACATTTAAGAGAGGCCCATCAGAATGGCATCTGCCTTTTCAATGGAGTCTCTGAAAGCAAGAAAGATATGGACCAAGGTTATGCAAGCCACAAATGAACATAGATTCCAGCCCAGGCTACTATACCCAACAAAACTATCAGTTTGAATTGAAGGAGAAAGAAAAATTTTCCATGATAAAAACAGATTTAAGGAATTTATGTCCACAAACTAGCTCTACGGAGAATACTCAATGGAATAAATTGGCCAGAAGAGAAGATTCAACACCCTCAAGAGGGCACAAAGACAAAGAACCATAGAGGTAAAGTGGAAGAAGAAGCTCAAGAGGTAGGAGTGGTAATAGGAGGCAGGTATTATCAAGGAAAAAATGGGGGTACTTTAACTAGGGAGGTAAAAAGGAGGGTTAGACAGGGAGAGAGAGATTAGAGATAAATAATGCTTAGGTGATGTGAAAATCCAGAGGGAAATGTATTACTTCAAAAGCCTACTGAAAAATACACATACAATAGCTCTACATGAGTGCATGTGTATAGCTGAAGGCCATGTAAGAAAAAACACAATGCCAGACAAGAGAAACCTCCCTTCGAGTTCCTGGTCAGGGTAATCCAAGACATTCCCAAAATAACACAGGCTACTGCCACAACCCTTGATTACCTCCCAGAACTTGAAGGTAAGACAGGGCATACTTTGGACACAGAATTTGGTGCAATGGAGCTGGAACTGATCTGGAAGCCTCCTTCCTGAAGACTCTCATAGTTCTAGAGGATACCATCTAAGCTGATAATGAAGAAAATCAATCAATGGTTCAACTGAAGCTTTAAAGCATAATAAACCACAACAATGACCGGCATAACAAACTATTGGTACAGTAGTGGCACTTTTATCTTGGGTGTAATCAGCAGCTATCTAATTAGACTTGAAGCCCACTCAATGGGAAGGAATTCATATGTGATGCTGTAAACATAGCCAAATACATATATCTGGAGAGGTCACAGAGCCTAGAGAAAACCCCACATCTGTCACATCTCTAAACAAATGTAATTTCTTATGGTATGCTAAATATGGATCCTTCTATTTACAGACAAGTATACCAGTCACCACTCATCACAGAAGCTTCTTTTTGTAACAGATGGAAACTCATAGAATTCTACAACTGGTCACATGCAGAGAATAAATGTATGCAAGATGCCCACTTCTAAGGGACACATCTACCATGTAACTTCTACACCTAAGATTCATGGAACATAGTGGAACAAGGGATAGAAAGAATACAATGCAGCTCTCAACTCTCACCAGTGAAACTTCCTCATGCAACAGAGGGCAATGAGCAGAGAAGGCCACAACTGGCCAAAACATAGAGAATAATAGACTGCAGAGTGTGTGCCCCTGGATATGATTCACCCACCGAGGGCTCAGGGCCCATTGTGAAAGATGGGGCAGAAAGATTGTAAGAGGTTGCATAAGGAAATAGAGTCCTCCAGACTCCTGGGAACTTGCACGTATGAACTTACAGCAATTATGAGAGCATGCACAAGACCCATGCAAATTCAGTTAGACAAAACTCAACACAGAATGGGGAAAGTGGGCAGGAGGCCCCAACCTTAGCTGAGGAACTATTAGCAGTTTATCACTGCTAGGTGAAAGAGAGTCGATCTTCTTAGGGAGTGATGCTAGATAGGCTGACCAGGCTGCAGTGGATGAACTCACACCAAGGGACTTCTAGGTATGCAAACATGACTTGATTAACCTTACCATATATGACAGAATGCATTAAATCCTGTGGGCAGATTATGGGAAGTACAGATGGGGAGAGTCTAAATATGATTAAGATCTATTGTATGAAATCCACAAAAATTCAATAAAAGTATACATTAAAAGAAAAAAAAAGAGGACACAAAGAATAAATCTATTATCCCAGAAGAGTCAACCAAAAAAGGTCTAATAAAACAACACTACAACACCAACGTAATGAGGATTAATAAACTTTGGTCAAATATAACCTTCAATTTTAATAGTCTCAATTATCCAGTAAAAAGACCCAGGCTAACTGATTGAATTAGAAAACTGTATCCATCAATTTGCTACCTCCAAGAAATGTACCTCACCTACAATGATCAACACCACCTCCCATGCTCATGGATTGCTATGACTAATATTGTGAAAATGGCCATTGTACCAAAAAATAATCCATAAATTAAATGCAATACCCATTAAAATTCCAACAAAGTTCATCACAGAAATTGAAAAAGAATCTCAAATGTCATATGGAAATGCAAAAAAAAAACAGGAGAGTCAAAATAATCCTCAACAATAAAATAACTGCTGGAGGCATTACCATCCCTCATCTCAAATTATACTACAGAGCTGTAGCAATAAAAATACCATGGTACTGGTATAAAAACAGACACACTGATAAGTGGAATGGAATTGAAGACTTGGATTTAAATCCACACATCTACAGCCACCTGATTTTGACAAAGGAACCAGAAACATACACTGGAGAAAAGACAGCATGTTAAACAAATGGTGCTGGTCAAACTGGATAAGAGCATGTAGAAGACTGAAACTAGATCCCTATCACCATGCACAAAACACAACTCCAAATGGATCAAGGACTTCAGCATAAGACCCAATACCCTGAATCAGATAAAGGAGAAAATAGGGAATATATTGGAACCTACGGGCACAGGAAAGAACTTTCTGAATAGGCCTCCTTAAAGGACGGTCATTTAATCCAACAATTGACAAATGGAACCACATGAAATTAAAAAGCTTCTGTACATCAAAGGACACCATCATTCAAGTGCAGAGACAACCTACACAGTGAGAAAAAAATCTTTATCAGCTATACTTCTGACAGAGGGTTAGTTTCTAGAATACACAAAGAACTCAAAAAAGAAAATCAAATAAATAAAATATTTTTAAAAGATAATATGAATTTCAAAATAAGGATGAACTGAAAAACAGATTCAAAAATTTATATGGGGGACTTGAGAAATGGCACAGTGGTTAAGAGCACCAGCTGCAGAGAACCAGAGTCGAATTCCCAGCACCCACATGGCTGCTAACAATAGGGCTCAACATATATGGCAAAATGCATGAAGTCCTGTGGGTAGGCTGTGTGGGTGCAGATAGGGAAGAGGAGGCTAAATGTGATTTAAGTGTATTATATGAAATCCATAAAATTTCAATAAAAAAATATTTTTAAAAAAGAGTTTCCATAACTTAGTAAGTTAAGTAATGCAATTTAAAAGCTGACAAAGGATGCAGATACTTCACCAAGACATCCAAAGATGTCAAATAGACAATGAAAATAGACTTGATGTCATTGCTCTATGCAATGAAATGCTGCATTAGTTTGCTAGAGCTTCTGTATGAAAATACTACAATAGGTGGCTTAAGGAAAAGAAGTCTATTTTCTTACAGTTCAGGAGGCTAGAAGCCTGAGATCAAGGTATCTACAGGTTTGCTTCCTTCTGAGGGCTGTGAGGTAAGGATCTATTTCAAGCCTCTTTCCTCAGTATATACACAACGACCTTCTCCCTGTGTCTCCACAGATTCCCTTCTCCATACATCAGCATCCAGTTTCCTCTTGTTCTAAGATCACCAGTCATGCTAGATTAAAGGCCACACTAATGGCCTTATTTTAACTTAACTACCCCTAGAAAGATCCTGTCTCCAAGCATGGCCACATTCTGAGGTACTAAGGTTTAGAAATTTAACAATTTTTTGTTGTTGGGAAGTGAGGGTCATAATTAAACCTCTACTACCATCATACACATATTAGAATACCTAAATTCTAGGAGAAATGTTGCCAAGAATGTGGAGTGCTAGGAACTCAAAATGCTGGTGAAAATGAAAAAAAAAACTGTATAAGGACTTTGGAAATGTTTGGTTGTTTTTAACAAAGTTAAACAGACCAAGAAAACCACACAGACATTCTCCTCCTAGGTATGTACCTAAGGCTCTTAGAACATAGTGGAGCAAGAGAGAAAGGATACTAATGCATCTCTCAGCTCTTATCAGTGAAGTTCCCTCATGCAACAGAGGGCCACAAATGGCTGAAGTGTAGAGAATAAGAGTCTGCAGAGTTTGGGTTCCTGGACAGTACTCCTATATTAAACTTCACCCACCCAGGGTCCAGGGACCATTTCAGAAGAGGGGGCAGAAAGATTGTAAGAGCCAGGAGAGGAGGTGCATGACTGTATGGAAAGAGAGTCTTACAGGCTCATGGGACCTTGCTCATATGAATCTACAGCAATGGTGTCAGCATGCACAAGACCAATGCAAACTCAAGCAGACAAAAACCCAGCACAGAACTGTGGAAATGGGCAGCAGGCCCCAACTTTAGCCAAGGAACTATTAGCAGCTGAGTACTTCTGGTTGAGGGAGAGCTTATCTTCTTTAAGGGAGTGACTTTAGATAGGCTGACTAGACTCCAATGGATGAACTGGCACTAAGGGACATCTGGGTACATTAACGACTCCATAGGCCTTAATGTATATGACAGAATGCATTAAATATGGTGGGGCAGGCTATGGGGGGTCCAGATGGGGAGGGGGTATAAAGATTAATAAGATGTTTTGTATTAAATACACAAAAATTCAATAAAAATATACATAAAAACATAAATGTAAGTATGTGTCTACACGAAGACAGTGAGCAGTGTGCATATCCTCAATGGGAAGCAACCCAAATGCTTCACAACAGGTGAAGGGATGGGCTAATTTTGACTATTTCTCAGTAACAAAGACTAAACTATTGTTTGTTTTTTGTTTTGTTTTGTTTTGTTTGAGACAGATCTCACATAACCCAGCCCAGCCTTGAAAGTATTTAACAAGCATGCTCCACGTAGCATACTAAACAAATTAATACCATTTGACTAGGTATAATTTTTCAACATTAAGGAGCACTCAGTATTAGCACATTATATGCATTGATCACATTAATAGATCTAGGGAGAGAGAAAATAATTCTTCCTGAAAACACTGAACAATTATCTGACAGAAATTAATCACAATTTTTAGACATAAAAATTGTGTGTGTGTTTTGTGTGTGATATGAATATGCACACATGATAGGGGGTGTAGGCACCCATGCGTGTGCATGGAGAGACCAGAGGAGGACAAAGAATGCCTTCCACTTTTGCTCTCCACCCTATTTTTTGAGACAGATTCTCTCAATGAACCAGAAGCTCATGATTTCAGCTCTACTCGACTGGCCAACAAACTCAAGGATATGCCTATCTCTGCTTCCTAATGCTGGGATTACAGGCATGCATGTGCATGTCTTGCTTTTATATGGGTGAAAGGAATTTGAACTCATGTCTTCTTGCATATACAGCAAACACTCTTACCCACTGAGCCATCCCCAAAGCATTTTTATAGAAAAGAATGTAAATGATAGGAAACTGTAGATTCTTTTAAGAGATGCACACACATACAAAGTTATCTTTGACAAAAAGTCAATATGTTATTAAATGGAAAAGCATCAGTATCCTTCTCACTAAAGTCAAGATCACGACAAAGAAAATTACTGTTATTTAACAGGTACTACTGAGATCAATCGGGAAGAGCAAGAAAATGGAAGTATAAAATTGGAAAGGAGGGTCTGAAGAGATGACTCAGTAGTTAAAAGCACTTACTGTTCTTACAGAGGACCTGGGTTCAGTTCCCAGCACCCATTCAGTGGCTATCAACTGTTCTTAACTCCAGTTCCAGTGGATCCGATGCCTTCTTCTAGTCTCCGTGGGCATTGCATGCATGGGTGCAGTTATAAAAAGACAAAACACTCATACACATAAAATAAAAATGAAGAATTAAATAAAAATTAATTGCAAAGGGGTAGGGTGTGGTGATGTGCATCTATAATTCTGCATTCAGGAGGCTAAGGCAGGAGAATCACAAGTTCCTGTCCAGTCTGGGCTATGTAATGAGACCCTATCTTTCAAAAAGTGGAAAGAGAGACAAACAATGAAAAGAATTAACTGGGAAACTACCTCTGAATACAGAAAAGCAACAAAACAAAAATTAATAAGCAGTCATCCACAAAATAGAAATGATACAAAGAAATGACACACTTATAAGACTAGCAAAATTGTTCCACTACCTAAAAATGATATGATTAAGAATATACACAATGCATATGGAATCTAAATTTTGAAGAAGATAAAAAGAAGATATCACACGTTCTTGGGAAAACAGCACCACAAATATGTAACTTATCCTTAAGTAAAGGTATAAATTTAATATAATCCATTGAGATTCAATTTTGTAGCTTTTGTTAATTACTATTGGTTATTCTTATTTTTGCATGCCTGTGGTAACATCTACCCACTTGCTTTATCAATTACTTAGAGGAATTTTCTTCAGAGAGCTTTCAATAAGAAAAGGGCCAATCTTCAAAACTGGGTAAAAGACATGAATGGGCCCTTCACAAGTGGAAGTATATACAATAAAGATATGAACCAGCACTTAATTCTATTGGTTATCAGACAAATACAAATGAAAATTCAAACAAAACACTACTATACACCAATAGAATCAGCAAAAGGTATGCCTAATTATATACACAAAACACAGAATAGGATGAACCTTTGTAACTCCTGGTAGGAGTATAAATTGCCACAGTTCCTTTGAAAAAGCTGTCATTGTATCATAAAGTTGTGTATTTCTCCCAGGTCTTAAACCAACCTTTAAGAAATTTGACCCCTTATATACCAGGACACATGTACAGGAATCACAACATTGATCATAATAGCTCCAGACTGGAAACAACCCAAATCTCTATCAAAAATAAATATATGAAGGTAGGATAGTCTTACACTGGAATACTACACAGCAGTGGAAATGAATGAAGTGGGGCTACACAGATCATGACTGGCACAAAACAATGTTTTGTATTCTCTCCAAAGAATGCTTACAAAATATTTTTATTTTCATGTGTGCAGAAACTCTAGAAATATATACATATTTTTAGAGAAATCTCTGAAACAAGCAAAACTAAGTTGCCACATAGATCCTAAACTAGATAAAAATGATTAAGTGTTTGAAATTGAAATGATTACATAAGAGGCTGAAGAGATTACTTGACAGTTCAAAGCACTTACTGCTCTTGCAGGGGACCCTGATTCACTTCCTAGCACCCACATCAGACAGCTCAGAACTGCCTGTAACTCCAGCTTCAGGGAATCCGATGTCTTCTGGACTTCCCAGACACTTGCACATACATGGTACACATCAATGCATACAGGCATACACACATACACATAAATTAAATAATCACATCTTTTAATAAGCACATCTTTATTATAGTTAAAGCCTGGTTCCTTTTAGGGTGAAGGAAATAAACTGACAAGGGAACTTGTATGTTGGCAATGCTTTATTTTTTAAAAAATAATTATGTGTATGAGTGTTTTGCCTGCATGTATTTAAGTGCATCCACATCATGCAATGACTACAGAGGCCAGAAGAGGGCATCGGATCCCCTGGAACTGGAGTTAAGGACAGTTGTCAGCCATTATGTAAGTGCTGAGAACTGAGCCTGGATCCTCTGCAAGAGCATAAGCACTGAGCCATCTCTCTAGCCCAACAATACTTTCTTTTTAAACTTAATGACATTTTGACAGATGTTGGCTTTGCTCACATTATACTTCCTGTTTATGCTTTATGTAGGTTCTGCATAAATCATTTCATAATTTCAAGGGGGAAAAGCCTCAGTACAATAACAAAGTGTATTAATACACAAAGAAGTACCAAGGGGAAAGAAATGGCAAATGGTTCAAACAATATGACAAGATGTGCTGAAAAGATGACTCAGCTGATAAATACTCTTGCTGGGCAAGTCTGATGATGTGAGTTCAGTCTTCAGAATCCACATAAAACAACTGGATATGATAGTGTACATCTGAAATCCCAGCATTCCTCTGGTGAGGTAGGAAGCAGAGATAGGACAATCGCCCACAGACTTGTGGGTCAGCTAGCCTGGAGTACATAGCATGGCAGAAACAAGAGAGACCTTGTTTCAAAACAAGGAGGGTGAGAACCAACACTTGGAAGCTGTCCTCTGATTTCCACAGGAGTGCCATGACACAAGTACATTTGAACAAACACATCATACACACATATACCCACAACAATAATTAATAAAAAATATATAATGGCATGTTCAACCTTACTTAATACAAGATATATGCAAATTAAAACTGTACCAAGAAATCATTTCTTGTCTATCAGATTGGTGAAAATGTACAGCATACCCTGATAGATTAAGAAAAATAAATATCCTTCATATATGATGACTAAAATTTTCCATCTGTATGGTTTTATTTTTTAACCCCTGTGCAGGACAATTTGGTACTATCTCTAAAATCTCAAATTGGTTTGGTAATCCCATTTTTGGCATTTCACCTAATGTATACTTGTCCGTGTATAAAATAATTTATATACATACAGTGTTAGTCAAACATTAGTTGTACCAGCAAGTAAATTCAAGCCGTGTAAGTGCCCAGTGGTGAAAAAGATTATATAAATTATAGGGTTCAGCTGTACAATGGAACCCATACAACAAGAGCAAGATACTGAATAGGCTCTGAAAAAATCTCCAGGATGTTAACAAAGCCATGCAAGATGGGGAGCAATGTGTATAGATGCTATCTTTGTATTCATGCATGTAGCAACTCCAAAAAGATATATGTAGAGAGCTGGAATGATGACTTATTGGATAAAATGCTCGCTATACAAACATGAGGACCTGAGTCTAGGTCCCCAGAACCCACATAAAAGCTGGGCATGACAGCATATACTTCTATAACCCCATCACTAGGGAAGGAGTGGGATGGAGACAAAGTGAATCCCGAGGCTCACTGGCCAGCTACTCTAGCCAAAGGGGTGAGTTCCAGGTCACAGAAGATAAAAATAAAATAAAATAAAATAAAATAAAATAAAATAAAATAAAATAAAATAAATTAAATTAAATAAGGTGGGGAGCAATAGAGGAAGACACTCAATGTCAACTTCTGGCCTACACACACACACACACAAAGATGTATATAGAGCTAAGAGATAATACTAGTCACAGGATAAGGACTAGAATCTAGATGAGAGATATTGGTAGGAAGGAGATTTCCACTGAGTCTTTATATACATTTTTTTAGTGTTTCAAGCAGGATAATATCCTGCTTGAAAGTCAATTTTTAAATTTTTTTATTTATTTTTATTATATGTGTATGCTGTTTTGACTGCATGTATGTAAGTGCACGTGTGTCATACAATGTCTACGAGGTCAGAGGTGGACATTTGATCCCTGGAACTGGAGTTGCAGATGGCTGTTAGCCACCATGTGGGTGCTGGGAACCGAACCCTGGTCTTCTGCAAGAGCAGCCAGTGCTCCGAACAACTGAGCCATCTCTCCAGGACAATAATGTTAAATTTTTAACAGGAATATATGTATATAGACACATATATATACACAGATATATAGATATAGAAATACAGAAAGATTATCTATGGAAATAGATATTTACTCACTCAATTGCATGCTATTTTAGTTTTTATTATTTTTACTTTATGTGTATGAGTGTATTACCTGCATGTAGGTAAGCGCACCCGTGGAGGACAGGAGAGGCCATTGGATCCCCTGGAACTGGAGTTACAGACAGTTGTTAGCTGCCATGTGGGTGCTGGGATTCGAACCTGGACCTTCTGAAGAACAGTCACTGCTCTTAACTGCTGAGCCATCTCTCCAGCTATTTTAGTTTTTAATATCAAAGTTTGAACCCGATCCTTCACATGTGAGCTGTAAATTTCCTTGACTATTCCTTTGTCCCAGACACTTACATGTCTTGCTCTCATTGTATGGGTTTCATTACACAGCAACCCTGTAATTTACACAGCCAGTTTCTGACCAATGGACTCTTTCTTATGCTTGTGATCTAGGAACATGCAGTTCTCAGGGATTAACATCATTTGGGACAGTATATAAAACATCCTGACTGAGAACTTTTCCTGTTATCCAGTTGAACTGCAAGAGGATGCACTGTATGGAAGAAAATTACTGAATTATCCAGGATACTCCCACATCCTCAGGGCAAAAGGAGCTGAAATTTCTTTACCATAAAGGCATATCTAAGGTTCTAGATATGGGTCAAGCATGCAGTGAATACAGTTATGGAGAGCTGGAAGCCAAGAAGAGGGCTGTGGAAACAAGCAAATGGCTTATCCCCTTTATGGGTCTGCAAAAAGGAGCTGAGTGTGGTGCGCACACCTGTAATTCCAGCACTTGGGAAACAGAGACAGGTGGATCTGAGTTCTAGAACAGCCAGGGTTTCATAGTGAATCCTATCTCAGAAAAAGAAGAGAAAAGGGCTGACTGGGGTGTCCTATTTTCTAGTTTAGCATCTTCCTTCTTACCAGTCTTGAAAACCTGACTTGGAACCATTGTAGCAAAATAGCACTGAAGAAAGATGCTATAGGTATTATGTCCTGGAAGAAAGGACAAGGACCACTCCTCTAGTATCCAATCCCTGAGTGGAGCGGTAGATGAATTTCACCCATGTCCACAGGCCTCAGGGTCAGGAGATGTAAGATGGAGTTAAGAGTGAAGGTTGTTGGCTACCTGGGAACTATGACTCTGTGGATCTCAGGGGGTGTTTGTATCTGAGGAATGCCAAGCACAAGGAACCAGGGTAATACAGATGACAACACACTCAGGCCTTGGAGAGCTTCTCCAAACTGGGCTGGGGAACCGTCACAAAACAGGGGAGGTGAGAGCCAAGAGAGCAAAGCAGGTCTATGCATGCAGGTGCATGTACTCCAAACCCTTCCTATAACTGAGTCAGACCAGCGTGCTCTGCAGATGGAGAAGACACAATGGTTCTCTACCTTAGAGGAACAGGACCAGGTCTTGAGAAAATAAAATGGATGGCTTTTTGTTGAGCTGTTTGAATTTGGATGTGTGTGTGTGTGTGTGTGTGTGTGTGTGTGTGTGTGTGTGTGTATGACTCTCCTTATGTAGTCCAGGCTGACCTCCAACACGTCACTCTTCTGCCTCCACCTCCTGAGTCCTGGGATTATAGGCATGTACTAACATGCTGCTCTATGAGCCAGTTCTAATAACTAAAAACTTACTGGAAAGTTCTGGAACTCAAATGACATACTGTTAAGAATCCCTGCTGCCTTGTGACAAAGGGGGATATTGACAATCCATGGAGTTACTGGAAAGACAAAACTGTCCTTTTTATAGTCCATTAAAGTTGAGACTGCTCACTAAACTTTATAATCAGGAGTTGTGTGGAAGGCTGTTAGACTTGTGCCTTCATTTCCTGCTTATATTGGAAATTTCAGTATTTGTTCTTCAGTTGACTGACATGTTGCCAGAAGCTAAAGAATGTTTTAGAAGTTGATATGAAGTTTATAAATATTTATTGATATGTATTACCCCTGAGTAATATTCATGACTCACAAATCAATTCTACCAACACTTCATAACTTAGAAAATGCTGATCTGCTCTAAAACATTAATAATCACTGTCTTAATTCTACTGTATGCCACATGATGGTCAATTTTCTTGAGTATAGAGTTTTCACTTCAAAACTGTATCATAATATTGTATTCTTAAAAATATTTTCATAAAAATATTTTCATGACCATTAGGGATCAAATTTAGTGAAAATTCAATCATAGGCTACTACAAATGCAAATACCATTCAAGTAGCATTTACATGAACAGATCATTTCTATACATGGCATCCAGGGGTGTCCAATCTTTGTGTGTGTGTGTGTGTGTGTGTGTGTGTGTGTGTTGTATGTATACACATGTGCATACATGCAGGATGGAGATCAGTGGTCAATGTCAGGTGTCTTGTGTCTTGTTGAGTTTCTCTCCAACTTACTTTTTGAGACAGGGCCTCTCATTGAGCCTGGAGTGCACTTATTGGCTAGGTTGGCTAGTCCATGAGTTCAGGGATCTGTTTGTCTCTGCCACCCCAGCACTGCAGTTACAGGTACATGCTGCTGCCTCACTTTTCCATGGTGCTAGAAATCAAACTCAGGTCTTTATGCCAGTGCAGCAAACATCTTACCCACTGAGCCATCTCTCCCAACCCCTGGAAATGAACATTTTGATTGTTGATTTTTTTTTTGCCTAACAACTCCTATTTACTTTAATAAGCCTTATGTTATAAGCAAAACAAAAACAAAATACTTTCCATCTTAGCAGTTTAAACAAAAATCACAGGAGGAACTGAAGAGATGGCTCAACACTCAGCAGTTAAGAGTGCTCACTGCGCTTCCAGAGGACCTAATTTCAATTCCCAGCATCCACATCAGGCATCTTATAACCATTTGTAACTCCAGTTACAGGGGATCTGATACCCTCTTCTGGCATCCATGGGCACCAGCACACACATGGCATATACACATGCACACATACACACATAAATAAAAATAAATTTTAATTTAATAAATAAATAAATCACAGAAAACAGCACTTTAAACAGAAAAACAACTCAGTGCTAGAGAGATGGCTTAGCACCTTAAGATCACTCAATACTCTTGCAGAGGACCCAGGTTCGGTTCCCAACGCTCACACGGCAGCTAACAACTGTCCATAACTCCAGTTCCATGGGATCTGACACCCACTTCTGGCCTCTGCAAGCATTGCACTACATGGGTATACTTACATACATTCAGGCAAAACACTCAAATGCTTAAAATAAAAATAAATCAAAAAATTTTGAAAAGTTTAAAACAAATCATATCAGGTAGAATCATTACCAAAGTTTTGCATTTGGAAAAATGCCTTTAGCAATCTGGAAAAGACCATCAAACCTGAACAATTTGCTAGCCCACCAGGGAAGAAGAAGCTGTTTACAGAGTGCTAGCGAGTCTCTCTCTCCCATCAATGAGGAAATGCTGTGAGATTCCATGGGGTCCAATAAGGCTTAAGTGGTGACAAATACCAAGACTATAATGGAAGCCTTGACATAACCACCTGACTTTTTTCATACAGTTTTCAGCCCCTGGGCTTCCCAAGTCTCTGCTGGAAATATTAGAAACAGTTTCTCTCAGTTTGAAGTTTGTCTACTAAAATCACGTTGTAATTTTTATGCTAAATAAAAGATTTGAATCTGATCCCATGAAGCAAATTAGTGTATAATAAAATTATTTAAAATAATCTAGTATATTCATTGTCTGCCAATAACATTTGGCATGATTACAATAAAACTACATTAGAGTGAAGAATTTGTTCAAGAAACTTGAGTTAGTTAGGATTCAGGATTATCTGATTTCTTAACAAAGACCAAGAGAGCATTTAGTTGGTTGAGAAACAAGAGTTCTTTGAATCACAGATTCATTCAATACTGGCATAAGGTACTTTTAGTGTATCCAATGTTTTGCCTTTTTTCTTTTCTTTTATATAGCATCTCATATATCCCAGGCTGGCCTTGAGCTTGCTATTTAGCCAAGGATGATCTTCCTGCCTCCATGTCCCAAGTGCTGGAATTATGTGTGTACGCTATCATGCCCAGTATATGTGGTCCTGGGATGGAACCCAGGGCTTCATGCATACTAGACAAGCACTCTGTCAACTGAGATAAATCTCCAGCCTCCACAGGTAATATTTTATCACAGTGAGAAAACTGTCAGGATTGAGATAGGAAATTGAATTCTGATTCCAAATCCACGTATATATCTAGTGACTTGGGAATAACCCAGTTAGTCCCTCTGAGCCTCAGTTTCCTCATCTGTAATATGAAAGATTGAAATATTCTCAATGTATTTTTATCCTACCTCCAAAATGCTATGGCTTCACTTTTTTTGGTCCAGGGTTCTTTTTTATTTCTATACCTCTTCCGTTGATTCCAGGTTCTCTGATGCCCCTGCTGCTTTTTCTTCCCCTTCTGCCCAATATGATATCTGTCTGCGATAGGCAACAGCACCTGTCTTGGAAATACGAATGGAAATAATTCACTCTCATGTTTCCTCAGAGCCATCCTGCTGACAGAAGGCCCTTCCAAAATGGCAGTTCCTTTGTCTAAAGCAATGAAATAATGCTGAGCATGAGCTACTGTGGCCAGGCCAGGGTAGAGGACAGATCAACCTCTGCTGTTTCTTCCCTGCTGCCAGAGCCTGTTCTTTAAGAACAAAACTGAGGTCTGTGTGCTTGCTTCCAAAACGGGTCTGTCTGGAAGCAGTGTCCTGATATATAGATGTAATCACCTTATTTGGATAAAGACAAATGGAAAACCTTTTCCTAGCATGTATAAAAATCAGTCTATCTTCCCATTTCATGTTTTAATGAGCATTTATGCAAATAAGGTATAATATATGCAATTGCACTATATAACAATTATCCATTATATACAGGGTTACACATAATTTATGTATCTATATTTACAACAAATGCAACTAAACACCTATGGGAAGGCCTGTGGGAATCACCCCAAAACCTTGTGCATCTGTCTTGTTCCTGTCCTCAGGTTTCCTCCCCCATTGTGGGCTGTAAACAGAGTTTGCTGGACTGTGGAGACACCAAAATATTAAAAATAGAACTCACATCACAGTGCTACATAAGAATTCCCCCTAATTCTCATGAATTGGTATATTTGTCCTCTAACTCTGCATGATACCACACCCATCCTACATATGCCAGACACAATGCCACAAAGTCCATGTACGATATTCACAAGTTCTCCTGAA
The DNA here is from genome assembly GCF_000622305.1 of Nannospalax galili. NCBI lineage: Eukaryota > Metazoa > Chordata > Mammalia > Rodentia > Spalacidae > Nannospalax > Nannospalax galili. The sequence goes on from NW_008340643.1 coordinate 1,121,920, forward strand.
GCCAAAATGTCTCCATAAACCAAGGTACCCTAAGCATGTCTCTCATGTCTGAACTGGCTCAGTTGCGGCTCTTAAAAGTTCAAAGTCAGTGTACATTTATGCAAGTGTATGTTTATGATACAAGCTAAGTGATCTAATCTCAACTTTCTTTTAACATGCTTGTGCTGGATAGCTTTAGTGTCAACTTGACACACCTGAGTTGAGGGAGCCTCAATTGGGGAATTTCCTCCATTGGACTAGCCTGTGTCCATGTCTGTGAGGCATCTTCTTGATTATTGAGTGATGTGGGAGGGCCCAGTCCACTATGGGTGGTGCCACCCCTGGGCAGGTGGGCCTGTGTTGTATAAGAAAGCAGGTTGAGCAGGGGCCAGGGAAGCAAGCCAGTAAGCAGCGCTCCTCCATGGCCTGTGCTCCAGCTCCTGCCTCCAGGTTCCTGCCTTGAGGTGATGAACTGTGACCTGGAAATGAAAGCTGAATAAACCCTTTCCTCCCCTAGTTGGTATTGGTCAGTGTTTTATTACAGCAATAGAGAGACAAACTAGAACAATGTTTAAGTCAGAAATGTCTCCAGCATATAGCCTGAAACTATATTTCATCTACAGCAAAACATTGTCTCTCACCTGTCAAATCTTGACTCATGTGTTGCCAAACCATGGCAGAAATCCTGAGTCCGAGGAAAATCAAGCAAGGAAATTCTGTGTACAGAGCTTTCCTTGGTACGCCACCTCCCCACCCCCACCCCTGTGTCTAGACATTGCTGCAGGCTTCATAGTTACCACCCTTTTTTCCACATTTCATTAATAATTGTACAAGTCAAACAATAGCTAATCTGGCAATTATGCGCAAGTTAAAACACTGGAACTTGTTAGCCACGTTGCCTGCCAAATCACACTAGAATTTGGATCAGTGAAGGCACTTCAAGATTTTTCAAAACTTTTGCCCTCCCTTTCTTCCTGCTTTTTGGGGCAAACTCCTAAAAGAGAGCAGAGTTGTTTCAAAAGCAAACTAACAAGTGCATGAATCCCGCCTCCTTGTACGCCTGCTTTTCACAGTTAACTGAAATCCAGAGTGTGGGAGTGGGGGAGAAAAACGGGGAGTGGAGTGTACCCACACCCTGAATTGATTGCATCAGGCTGGAAAAATGAGGACCACACCCCAGGCAGTCATATTTCTGGGGTCACTTAATCATATGCTGTACACCTGTGCTCTGAGTGTGGCACAGCTGCAAAGGCAAAGTGCTTGTCCGCCCTCTCCGCCCCCCGCCCCGCCAGGTTGAGCTGTTTCCAAACGTTCAAGATTAGCTTTAAAATGCTTGAAAAGTGAAGTAAAGCCAAGGCAAGAGTGGATCTGCAGTGTGCTCATCCCTGCTCAACCTCAGGACCACAGCTTCTCTTCAATGCTTCTTCAAGCTGGACTCCAGCTTCTCACAGCCTACATGCCCTCAGTTTCCTACAACCACAGTGTTTTTCCCATATTCTGAGTGTAGGCTGAGCTGTATACATGAGGGTTCCTTACAGGTTCCAGGAGTGCCTTCAGAATTCAGTCAGTACCTAAAAAGAACACCAGCCATCCACACCTCTTTGTCCTGGACTGCCTTGCTTTTGGTAATCCTGGGGGATTTTAAGAGGTGAGAACATAAATACTCACAGGAAGCAGAACATCAATCATCCCTTCATCACAGAATCCCACGCAAATCAGGAGAGGCAGCAGATAGGAAGTTGACTGAAAGACTGCTTTTCTGATTTTCTTGAAAGTTCAGTCAGGGGTCCCTACTAGATGACCTTAAAGGCTAATTTAATGCCGAAATGCTTTAGTTACTTGCCTACACACTTGACTGAGATTTGGATCTGGAATGAGATCAGGAGCCTCACATCAAGCTGGTCTCCAATAGTAGTAGATAACACACTTTTTAAATCAAAGGATATTTGTTAGACCTCTTGAGAGAACTAATATACTTCACATACAAAGAGCCAGAGTTTGGGTAGAAATCTTGGAATTGTTTGAGATTGCCTGTTATTCCCTTTCCTGGAATGTTCTTTTCCTCCTTTGCCCGGGCCATCTTTCCCCTTCATGAAAAGGGTGGTTTACATTATTTTATAGAATCCCCAGCCACACTTCTTTGTCACTGTTTGGTTCATTATCACCCCCAGTAGACATAAAGCTCTACAGATGTAGGAAATTTATACTTTGTCACCAATCACTCTACATAACTGAAAACCTTCTTATAGCCAATCTTAGGGAATGTAGCTAAAACCTTTCATATCTGTTGACCTGAAGTATCTTGAAAAATAGCAATAATACTTAATAATTCCACTCTAAGGCCTACAAAATGCCCCATGTTTGAGACATTATCCCGAGAGAAAAGTAGTGAGCTCCATCTTAACATACATAACATCTTAACATGGAAGTCCTCAGCACTGGTGTCTATTCTTTCAATGACTATTACTGTCTATAATAGGAAAGGCCTCATGATAGTTGCTAAGGATAAATGGTGAATAAAATGTGATTTTTGAACATGAAGATCTCAAAGTCTAGACAGAAGCAACTTTAAACTGTGTATTAGCTATTTTCTGTTGCTGCCATAAAACACCATGAAGAGTTTATCTGGCTTATGGTTCAGAAGGTTAGAGTCCATAATGGCAGGGGAGGCATGGTGGCAGAGGTGGCCAGAGAAGAAAACTGGGAGCTCACATCTTCAAGTAGGCACAAGAGAGTGACTGGAAATCTGGCAAGGCTTAAGAAGTCTCAGAGCCCGGCCTCAGTGAAATGCTTCCTCCAGCAAGGCCTCACGTCCAAAAACCTCCCAAAACAGTGCCACCAACTGGGGACAAAATGTCCAAATAATTGAAGCCTATAAGGGACATTCTCATTCAAACCACCACACTCTGTAATGGAAATATGAGCAAAATGTTATGGAAGGGAGCTGGAAGGTTATGGAAGGTTCAGTGGTTAAAAGCACTGGCTGCTCTCGCAAAGGACCTGGGTTCAACTCCCACACCCACATGGCAGCTAACAACCATACTTAACTGAAGTTCCAGGAGACTCAAAACCCTCTTCTGACCTTCACAGGCATTGTAAGATATGGATGCAGTTACATACATGCAGGTAAAACCGTCATACACATAAAAATAAAACAAATTTTTTAAAACACTTTTAAACTATGTCATGGAAGCAGAGGTGAAAAGGTCTTGAGTCAGGTTGGGAAAGCTGAGAAAGGCATTAGAAGAAGTCACCTTGTCTTTTTGCAAGTTCCTTGTCTTTGAGGACAACCTCACTGGAGACTTCCTCCTTGTCTTCTCTATTCTTTTCTCCCTCAGGCCCACACAGGACAACTCATCCAACTGGGTTAGAACAATACACTTCATATATAATGCCGTCACATTTCTTGAGTCTGTGGAAACTTTTTGCAAATTAGGCAAAGTGGGAGTTGGCCCAAAACATATCTGGGGTATATGAACCAAGGAGTTTTATGAGAGAGACCTTAATCCTAGAGACAAAGAGCTTGTCCCAATGGGAACTTTTGGTTATCAGGCAGGAGAGCAATCCAAGAGCAAAGGGATGAGACACAATTCTGAGCACAGCATGATGCCTGTCATTGGGATGTACCCCTTTCCCGCCTCCTCCTTCTCCTCTTCCTCCTTTATTTCTTCTTATAGACAGTTTCTTTTTCATTCTGTGTTTTTAATTTCTTTTTTAATTTTACATTGGGATGGCCCAGCAAAATGCCTCAGCAGACAAAAGCATTTCCCCAGCAAGTCAGACAACCTGAGTTCAGTGGCCAGAACCAATGGCAGAAATAGAGAACTGACTCCCAACGTTGTCCTCTGAATTGCTGTGATATGTGTACTCCTGCACACATACACACTAATCATTATTTTTTAATTAATTTTTTAAATTATTTATTTAATAACCATATAATTAGAAGAAGCATTTCAGTACAACAGTCTTGTTTATCTTTTCAAAGAACCAGCTCTTGGAATTGTTGATTATTTGTATTGTTTTCTTTGTTTCAATTTCATTGATTTCTGCCCTGATTTTTGTTATTTCTTCTTGTCTGCAGGGTTTGGGTTTTGTTTGCTGTTGCTTTTCAAGTGTGTTGAGTTGCACTGTTAAGTCATTTATTTGTGTTCTTTCCGATTTTTTGATGTAGGCACTTAGAGCTA
>NW_008340643.1:1126311-1127002 GCF_000622305.1 Nannospalax galili
TGCATGGAATTATTTCAATCTTTTTGTATTTGTTGAGGTTTGTTTTGTGCCCCTGTATATGGTCGATTTTGGAGAAGATTCCACGGGGTATGGAGTAGAAAGTATGTCCTTTGGTGCTTGGGTGGAATACTCAGTAGATGTCTGTTAAGTCCATTTGATATATGGTATTGTTTAATTCAGACGTCACTCTGTTAACTCTCTGCCCTGTTGACCTATCTAATGGAGGCAGTGGGGTATCAAAGTCCCCTACTGTTAATGAGTTGGGGTTAATCTGGGTCTTAAAGTCCTGTATCTGTAGTATTGTTTTTGTGAAGTTGGGTACACCAGAGTTTGGTGAATATATGCTCATGATTGTAATATATTCTTGATTCATTGTTCCTTTGATCAAAATGAAATAACCCTCTTTGTCTTTTCTGGTTAGTTTCAGTTTAAAGTCTATTTTGTCAGATATTAGGATTGCTACGCCTGCTTTTTTCTTAGTGCCATTTGCTTGGTATGTTTTTTTCCATCATTTCACTTTGAGATAGTGTCTGTCCTTGAAAGTGAGATGAGTTTCTTGCAGACAACAAAAAGATGGGTTTTGTTTCTTAATCCATTCATATAGTCTGTGTCTTTTGACTGAGAAGTTCAGTCCATTAATATTTAAAGTAATTAATGAAAGATGAGTATTGAATCCTGTCATTTTTTTGTT
>NW_008340643.1:1127382-1130068 GCF_000622305.1 Nannospalax galili
TTTCTTTAATTTTGGGAAATTTTCTTCCATGATTCTGTTGAAGATCTTGTCCATGCCATTATCTTGGGATTCTTCTCCTTCCTGTATGCCTATGATTCATAAGTTTGGTCTTTTTATGGCGTCACACAATTCCTGCATATTCCATTCTGATGATTTCTTAAATTTTTCATAACCTTTGCATGAGTGGTCTAGTTCGTCTATTTTATCTTCCAGTCTTGATACTCTGTTTTCCATTTCTTTCATCCTATTGGTGAAGCTTTCTCCTGTCGTTTCTAATTGGCTTACTGAGTGTTTCACTTCCTTCTTCATTTCAGCCTGAGCATTCTTCAATATTTCTAACTCTTTTCTGAATTCATTCAGAAGTTTACCCCTATCTTCCTTCGGTTCTTTGATTTCTTTGTTTGTGTGTTCTTTAAACTCACTGAATTCTTTTATCATGTTTATAATTGTTCTTTTGAGTCCCATGTCCTGTGTTATCTCTGAGGGATTCTCACTGTACTCCTATAGAGGTATTTGGTGGGGATATGTTATTTTTGTTTTTCATGTTATTATTTTTTCTCTGTGATTTTGACATGTGAATTTCTTTTGTAGTTTCTGATTCTTGTGTGAGACTCAGGCCTTCAAGCTTAGGTCTGCTTCTTTTTGTGAACTTTATGTGTCTTTGTGGTTTACTTTTTGGGCATGAAAAGCTGGTTCATCTAAGCTTCCGGTTCTCTCTTTTGATTTTATATTGGAGTGGCTGGATTGATTTTGTCTTCAAGAGTTCCCACAGAGGCCCAATTCAGATGAGGGTCAGATGTTTTCAGGCTTTCTCCTAAGGTCTGAATCCCTCCAGAAATGATGTTGGCCTCAGGAATTTGGGGGTTGGACTGGCCTGGGAGCCCGGCCCAGGAAAGATGCTGGTCTAGGGCAGCTGGTGGCTGTGCCACCCAGAGATGCAAAGGCAGATGGGGCGGAAAGAGGCCCCAAGGACTCCTGGGGACTGCACTGGGGAGCTGTGTTGGTCTGGATGCAAAGGATCAGGAAGAGGAAAGGTCAGCCCCCCCGCCATGTCCCAGAAAGAGGCTGTTGAATGGTGCAGGCCCTGGGTAGCAGAGGGAGGTGAGGGCAGAGCCAGGCCCAGAAGCAGTGCTACTTGGGCTCAGAGAAGGCACTATGTTGGTCTGGATGAAAAGGATCAGGAAGCAGTATTGGTTCCCCAGATGTCTGGAACCCCAAGACAAGAAGTGGGACAGGACCCAAACTAGGCGGAGAGACCAGTGGGGGAGATGAGAGGGTGAATGAGGCCAGGGGAGTCATGGCACAGAGGGCGCGATGGACTTACCCCGAGAGAGGCCTGCGGGTAGGAGAGAGGCCTGCAGCAGGTGGTGCAGGCCCAGGGAAGCAGCTAAATTAAATAATATTTAAATTATTTATTGTGTATCTCTATTGTACATGGGACTGTGTTATATAAACATTTTCATAAGTATCTAATGTATGCTGAGTATATGTCACACTATCCTTCCTTTTCTCAGATGCAAGGCTCAGAGGATTAACAATGAACATTAGCAAGTGTGCTTTTAGATTCAAGAAGCAGTAACCTAGATCATGCCAGTTTATACAGTCAGGAAACTATATCACACAACAAAAAGTTTGGTAGCATAGGTTTCAGGCATAGTACATTAAGATTCCAACTTAACTTTGCTACAACTTGTCCAGAATACTGTTTCTTTGTTCTTTAGAGAAAAACTGGCTTTACAAGTTCTTAAAGCAACAACTCATTGCCAAGAGGAATAACACCACAATAAGTGGTTTAGATTATTCATATTCAGCTTTGAAAGAATGTTGAGGTATTGATCACAGTAACCATGAGGAGGAAGCAGAAACAATGACTGTGAGAGTCAACTGCTGCATAGAAGTGAGCATGTATCCCTTGCACATGGTATGACTGGATTTTTTTAGTTATTTATTTAATAACCACATAATTAGAAGAAGCATTTCATTACAACAGCATTCACATATTCAATAACATTTTCCAGAGCTAAGATGCATCTCTTTCAAAATTGGCTGTAAATTTTTAGGTTTACAGTTGGATTATTACAGTTATACAATATTGTACTCAGTATAAACCGTATAAGATATAAAATTAAATGAGGTTTTAACCTTTAAAAAGATCTCCATTTCCTTATTAAAATACACAGCTTCATACAGAAAAAAATCATTTTTAATGCAATTTACATTAAGATGTTTGCACATGTTTCTAATCTCTATATATCTGGTTATTATTAGTCACGGTCGGTTACTTTCTGAGATCCTTGGCATCTGAGCATGGATGAAAAGTCATCAGGTAGATTTCAATGGTAATTTTTTCACGTCTACTAATTATTAAAGAGCAAATTTTTATGCTTTGAAGAATTTAATTTTTTAAAAATTTAGTAACCACCTGATTAGAAGAAGCATTCCATTACAACTTTAACATATTAAGTAACACACTCCAGAGCAAGGATACATCTATTTCAAAACTGGCTATACATTTTTAGGTTCACAGTTGAATTAATACAGTTTTACAATATTGAACTCAGTATAAACACTATAAGACATAAAATTAAATGAGGTTTTTACCTTTAAAAAAGATCTCCATTTCATTATTAAAATACAGAGTTTCACCTTTAATCCCAGCATTTGGGAGGCAGAGGCAGGCAGATCT
>NW_008340643.1:1130240-1155696 GCF_000622305.1 Nannospalax galili
AATTTGTTGATTTTTCTGTGTGTATATCATACAGAACATCCCACACAATCTTATTCATCTACATACCCACTTCCCAAATGGCACCCTCCGATAGCCTCCCCCTTCCCACATACTGGAGTCCATATACTCTGTCATCCCTGTTACTGTCCACATTGGACTGGATTATTTTTAATTAAGCATGTTTGATGATTGATCATAATTAGCTTCATCCTGCTGGAGCCATTGTATATAGCAACTCAAAATTCTAGCTGCTCATTCAGTGGAAAGAAATCAAGAAACAGGATCATAGTAAAAAAGAAAGATTAAAAAGTCACCAGGCACAGTGTCACACGCCTTTAATGCCAGCACTTGGGAGGCAGAAGCAGGCAGATCTCTGTGAGTTCAAGGCCAGCCTGGTCTACATAGTGAGTTCCAGGCCAGCTGGGGCTGCAGGGAGATCCTGTCTCAAAAAAAAAAAAGATTAAAAAGATGGGATGGTAAGGAATAAGGAGAAATAAAAACCATATTTTAGGATGTATTAACAGCACAAAAGACATCCCAATATCCTACCCAGCAAAGAAAAACATCAAAAGTTAAATAAATTATCCAGAGAACACACATTCCAAAGGTCCAGACTTAAGAGCAACTGTAACTTGTGACTTATGATAAATTTAAAGAACTCTGGTGTCTTGTTTTACTTAGTGTTGTCAAGGCAGCCCCATAGCTCTGAAAATTTTGGCTAAGCAATCCTTGGCTAGGAGAGAAGTCATCTCTCAGAGGCCTCAGTTGGCCATTACCCACTATGTTGATCAGTTCCTTGATGCTATTCTCAGAAAAAAATTTTCCAACAGATGCTAAATTAATGAAAACACACTGAGAATTGTAAGAGAATTTCTTTTCCATCTGTTTACACCTGTACTCAGTTGAGAATACCATATCATAGCCTAGGCAATACATGACAGAGGCCAAGGGCTACTCCACCCACATTTTATAAAGTGTCTATGGTGCCAATTTTAACATTACAGCTGTAAATAACAAGGCCCTAGAGTCCTAGGGAGTGATCTCACTCCCCGACATATATCCAGAGCTTAAAGAAGACCAGTGTGTTGTAATGGATGTGACTGAGCTCACCCAGTGCTCATGTGTAGCAGCTGCTTTTCCTTAGGGTTCCTCTGTATGTTCTCCCCTCCTTTCTCCATCTGGGAATTTCACAAGCTGTTTCCCAGGGATTAAAATATAAGCCCTATATACTAGGAAGTTTGTTAAGAAGTGAGAGAGCCACATTATCCCTACAAACTTAGTCTGGTAAGTTCATTTGTGTGTTATTCAGTGATAAGTTTAATAGCACAGTGCTATAGTTTAGATCTCAAATATTCCCCAAAGGCCCATGTGTTGAAGGCTTGGTCCCAAGCTGACAGCACTAACAAGGGGTGGTAGAACCATTAGTGGCCTAGTGGAAGGAAGTTAGGTTGTTAAGGATGTGCCCCTGAAAGAGGTATTGGGATGCCAGTCCCTTCTTGACTTTTTCTTTTTGTTTTCCTTCCTGGCTGCCATAAGGTGAGAAGCTTTGTGCTATCGCATGCTCCTAACCTTCACCACAGGTCCAAGATAACAGGCTCAAGGGACAATGGATTGAAGCCTCCAAAACTGTGAGCCCAAATCTTTTATGTTTATCTCAGGTATGCTGTCACAGTGATATAAATCTGGCTAATACACAAAATATACTGGAGATGTCAGTTGAAAAAGCTCTTTGTTAGAATCTGTCAACAGTGTCCCATGCCCTTTAAAATAATGATCAAATTCATGGCTAATGTGGACTTCAGGGTCTGCTAGCCCCACCAGCAATCCCCCTTCACCACTCCTCACGTAGCACACTTTTCTTTCATTTTCTTTTTTCTTTTTCTTTCTTTTTTTTGTTTTGTTTTGTTTTGTCCGAGACAGGGTCTCCCTATAGCCCCAGCTGGCCTGGAACTTGCTATGTAGACCAGGCTTGCCTCAAACTCACAGAGATCCGCCTCCCTCTGCCTCCGAAGTACTGGTATTAAAGACGTGTGCCACCACACCTGGCTCACATGGCATTCTTTTCACTGTTCTCTAATTCCTTGGTAGAAGAGGCCCAGGTCCCTTGGTCTGGAATCCTCTCTACCTCACACCCAGTCTTGACCTAGTTTTTTTTTTCTTTTGCATCTTTTTTGTATGTGCACATGCATGTGTATGGACACGTGTACCTTGACAATCATGTGGATGCCAGGGGGCAATCTTTAAGAGTTGGTTCTCTCCTTCCACCATGTGGGGCCCAGGGATTGAGCTCAGGTCATAGGGCTTGGCTGTAAGTGCTTTTACCTATTGAGTCATCTCACTGGCCCTCACCTGGTTTATTCTTAATCCCCAGTGCTCAACTCAAAAATCAGTTCCTTGCTGAAGCCTTTGTTGTCTTCCTGGATCAGATTATGATCCTCCACTATACCTTAACTTATGTAATTCTAGAACAGTCTAAGTATTCTGAGTATAGTAACATGCTTGTCTTGTTCATGATCCTCAGTACCCATCCTAGTGCCTGTCACATACTAAATTGGAAGAGACTGCGTGCATTCAGGGTGATATGGCCATAGACATCTTGGTAAGGATGATTGCCTGATGTCTGCCATTCCTTATCTCTACTTGATCCAAAGTACAGTGATTCTAAATCCTAACCTGTCAAATACTGATGTAATGCAATAGACTTTTCTTCTGCGAGTTAAATTCCTTGTTATTTTTTCCCTCTTTGTTCAAGTAGTTTTTAAAATTTTTACTGAGGTGTAAATTCACATACCAAACAATTGATATACACAGTTCAATGATGTTTAGAATAACCACCACAATCAATTTTAGAACATTTTCATCATTCCCAAAGGAAACTCCCATACCCATTGACGATCATTCCTCATTTTTTCCCAACCCTACCCTAAGTAGCCATTAATCTACTTTCCTATTTCTTTAGATTTGCCTATTTTGGATATTTAATATAAATAGAATCATGCAACAGTAGCCTTTTGTTTTTAATTTATGTTTTAAGTTTTTTTCTTTTGTTTTTGTTTTGTAACAAGTTATCACTCTAACCCAATCTGTCCTGGAACTCACTATGGAGCCCAGGCTAGCCTTTGACTTGTAACAATAGCCACCCAAGTATTGGCATTACAGATCAGAGTCACCACATGCAGCAATCTGTGGCCTTTCCTAACTGGCTTTGCTTAGCTAACATTTCAAGACAACTGTGTGTATCAGTACTTCATTTTATTATCAACTACTATTCCATTTCTTGGATACACTACCTCTTTAATCAGTTGGTGGACATCTGGGTTTTTTTCTACTTTTTAGCTGATTTTGTGCATTGATGTACAAGTTTTTGAATAGACATGTTTTTAATTCTCACAGTATATGGATGGGAGTGAAATTTCTGGGTTTTAACAGAGCCAGAATGTTATGTTTATTTATAACATTTGAGGAACTGCCAAAGTGATTTTTCAAAGCAGCTTCATCAGTTTTTATTCCCACCAAAATTGAATGAGTGGTCCATTTCCTCCACATCCTTATAAGCATTTGTTAGGATCTGACTTTTTAAAATTATAACCATCCATATGTGTGTGAAATGTTATCTCATTGTGGTTTGGGTTTGCAAATCTTTGGTAGTTAATGTTGGGCATCTTTCCACATACTTATTGGCTATTTGGGTATATTCTTTGGAAATGACTCTATTCAAATCCTTTTTGTATCTTTAATGCAGATTTGAATTATTGGGTTCTTTATAGATTCTACGTATCAACCTCTGGCCAGGTAGGCCTGGTTGTTCACACCTATAATCCTAGCTACTTGGGAGACTGAGGCAACAGAATTGCTTGAGCCCAGGAGTTTGAGACCTGGTGAGGAGAGTCAAAATTAATTAATTAATTAATTAATTAATTAATTGGTTGATTAAAATACTTTTGAAATTCTTATCAGATATGTGACTTGTAAAAATATTTTTCTAGGCCGGGTGTGGTGGCACATGCCTTTAATCTGAACACTTGAGAGGCAGAGGCAGGTGAATCTCTGTGAGTTCAAGGCCAGCCTGGTCTACATAGCCAGTTCCAGGCCAGCTGGGGCTACAGGGAGACCCTGTCTCAAAAAGACAAAAAAAAAAAGTTCTTCTGTTCTGGGCCATCTTTCCCTGATCTTGATGCTGTCCCTTTGGCATATGAAAGTTTTCAGTTTTAATGGAATCATATTCATTTACCTTTTCTTCGTCAGTTGTACTTTTCATGTCATCTGTGAAAAACTATTGCCCAATCCAATGTCAAAAAGATTTAGGCCCATTTTTCTCAGAATTTTGTATTTTTGTCTCTGACCTATTTTAAGGTAAGTTTTGTATGTGTTGTAAAGAAGAGGTCTAACTTCATTTTACTGGACAACATCCAGTTGTCCAGTCCTATCCACAAACAAAACAAAACAAAAACTTCTCCATTGAGTTATTTTGTCTCTAGTATTGAAAATTAATTATAAAGGTGATTTATTTTTAGACTCTCATTTTTATTCCAAAGACTTGTATGTCTTTATTTATACCAAAACCGCATTGCTGTAACTTCATAGAAAGATTTGAAATTGAAATGTGAGTCTCACAATTTTTGCTTTTTGTCTTTTTCAAGATTGTTTGGTTATTTTGAATCACTTGAATTTCTATGTGAATTTAATGATCAGTTTATCTAGTTCTATAAACAAGCTAACTGATATTTTGACAGTGATTACTGAATCTGTAGACCAATTTGGGAATCATTAACATTTTAACAATATTAATTCTCTGGCCCATGAATATGGGATGTCTTTCCATTTATTTAGGTCTTTTAAAATTGTTGTCAACAATATTTGGTACTTTTTGGAGCATATATGTTTTATACTTCTTATGTTAAATTTATTCCTTGTATGTTATTTGATGCTATTTTAAATAGAACTCTTCTTAATTTCATTTTTGTCTTGTTTATTCAAGTGTAAAGGGATAAAGTTGACTTTGTGTATTGATCTTGTTACCCTATAATCATGTTGTTCAAACACATTAAAGTTGTCACAACCTGAAACCTGAAGTATCAGTTCTATTTCATCGAAATTAATCATATATGAGTTGAATTTTACTATCATTCAATGTTCTTCTTTATATGGAGGCCTTTTGTTTATTTTTATTTTACTTACTATTTTTATTTTATGTGTATGAGTTTATATTGCCTGCATGTGTGTAAGTGCACCCATGTTGTGCAATGCCAACAGAGGTCAGAAGAAGGTGTCAGATCTGAAAATGGAGTTATGGACTGTTGTTAGCTGCCATGTGGGTGCTGAAAATCAAACCCAGGTCCTCTGCAAGAGTAGTAAGTGCTCTTAACCAATGAACCATCCCTCCAGCCCCTTATTTATTTATTTATTTATTTATTTATTTATTATTTTTACAGTGCTGAGAATGGAACCTAGGGCCTCATGCCCCCTAGATAAGTGCTCTGTTACTGAGCTACATGCCTAGCTCCCCAAACTGTTGTATTTAAAGAACAATTTGACTGGGTATAAAATGCATAGAGCACACTTTAGTTTGCTAAGAAGGCTGAAGATAATATTCTATTCCCTTTGGGTTATATATGTCTATAGAGAAGGGTTAGAGCAATCATTTGACTGGTTTTCCCTTTTGTGGTTGCTTTGTGTTTTTCTGCTTGGATGCTTGATTGAAGCTTAATTACTTAATAATTTTGCATCACTTTTTTTCTAGAATAGATGAATGTCCTTTACATCCACAGCAGTTATAAATCTCAGTAAATGTAGCATTAACTAAACTTTAAATCTGGTGTGCAAAGTACAGTTTTGTCAGTTGCCCCAGTAATGTTCTTTATAACATTTTTGCATGTAATGCAGGGTTTTCTAGAAGCTTATGTTTGGCATTAAGCTGCCATGTTCTTTAGTCCCTTTTAATATGGATCGTTTCCTCAGTATTTGTCTCTTATGACATTCACATTTTAAAAGAATATTCCCTTTTGCTTGTTTTTTAAGATTTTATTTGTAATTGTGTATGTATGTGTGTGTGTGTGTGTGTGTGTGTGTGTGTGTGTATGTAGTTGGTTTTTGTGCATATGATTGCAGTGCCCTCAGAAGCCAGAAGAGAGTTCCCCTGGAATTGAAGTTCCAGGCAGTCATGAGCTGCCTGATGTGGGTGCTGGGAACTAAACTCAGGTCTTCTACCAAGAGCATGTAATGCTCTTAAACCTCTGAGCTATTTCTCCAGCCTCTCCTTTTTTCCTTTTAAATTGAATGTTCCTCAGATTCAGTTATATATTCCCAACCTGAATATATGTATTGCATCCTTCTCAGGGTTCATATAAATCTGATATCCATGTGACTCTCGATTGTGATGTTAAATCTAATCCCCAGTCCAGATGTTACCCAACTCTAATTACTACTATTATAAAATTTTAAGCATTTATCTTTTTCTTCTATTTTAACTGTATAACCTCAAACTTCTTCTCTGTCATTAAATTGATATTGCCATCTTGTTTATGTTGTTGCTGTTTGCTTGCTTTTTGACATGGTGTGAGTGAATTCTTGATCCTCATCTAACTTACCTAAAATGTATTTGTCTTTCTCTTAGAGTTCAACTTTGAGGTCTAAATCAGATTTTCTATACACTTTTCTTTACCCTGATGATATAGTCTCAAAAGTAGAGATAGAACTGGAGTTGTATGTCCTCTTTATTAGAGATATGGACACTCCCTACAAAATTTATTCCATGTTCTATACTAGGAGTTCAGATCTCAAACTTAGGGACATATTCTAGTCCTAAAATACTGGAATTTATACCTCAAATTTTGTATTAATCCATAGTAAGTGACATGAACTTGGGATTTTATTTATTTTTCTATCTCTAAAGAAATAACTCGGGACTTTCATTGGTGTTTCCTAAAGTTACTTACTTTCTTCATCAACTCTTTTCTCTCTTGATTCATATTTACTGGCAAGAGTTTTCTTTTTGTTGACTCACTTTTTCCCACCTACTATGACTTCATGGGTGAAAGAGAGGAGTAAAGGGTAAGGTATGTATAGTCATGTGGTGGTGAATTATTAACAACTGGCTCTCAAAACTGCAAGCCCCTAATGCAGCTCTCAACTCTTACCAGTGAAGCTTCTTTATTTAGACCCATGCCCCATTCACACCTCCTACCCCCATAGATCCCTAACCAGACCTCATGGATTCTCATATATATTAAGACCTATGGATCCATGTTTGTGTTCCAAATGTCCCTCAGTATATGTCCATCCACTGGAGCCTAATCAACCTATTTGGAATCACTCTTTAAAGAAAACCTCTATCAGTAGTCACTGGTTGCCAATACTTCCTCAGCCAAAGTTGGGGCTTCTTACCCATTTCTCTACTCCTATGCTGGGTCTCTATTAATTTTTTTTATTCTATGTGTATGAATACTTTGCCTGCATTTACACAAGTGCACCATGTGCATGCAATGCCCATGAAGGCTAGAAGAGGGCACTGGATCACCTGGAACTGGAGTTACAGATGGCTGTTAACCACCATATGTGTGCTAGGATTGGAACCTGGGTCCTCCGCTCTGAAAGAGCAGCCAGTGCTCTTACCACTGAACCATCTTGCCAGCCCCAAATTTGTATTTTTATTGCATTTATTTATTTATTTATTTATTTATTTATGTCTGGGCAGGGTATGTGCATGCCATGCTACACATGTGGAGGTCAGCTTTCAAGAGTCAGTTATTTCCTTTCACCATGTGGATTTTGAGGATTATCTTGGGTCACCAGGTTTGGCAGCAACTGCCTTTATCCACTGAGCTTTATCCATTGGCCAGTCAGCATAGCTGAGTTAATGAGCTCCACATTCAGTGAGAGGTCCTGTCTTTAAAAATATGCTGAAGAACAATTGAGGAAAACACAGGACATAGAATTCTTGCCTCCACATGCATGTGCACACATGTATAGACATACCTGCATGCACATGCAGACACACACATGAACACATACACACACAAAAAATGAATGAATAAAAATAATGAGTAAATAAAAGAAACTTGGAAGAGTCAGCTTTGGTGAAATTTATCTCAGTGTGCCCAAGAGCATGTGAGCTACTCAGATTATATAATTTATTTAATCATACATATTATATATAACTTTATGGGGAAAGATTCTATTTGGGGAAAGTGTTTTTAAAGGATTTACTTACTAAATGATTCCTTGCTGACTCAAATCATACATTTCAGTGAATATTTCCAATAATGTAATTGTTCACAGCCCTGCCTGGACATTAAAAATCACCTGGGGAGCTTTTAAAACCACCAATGCCAGGACCCCACTCCAAAAAATTCTGATTGAATTGCCTAGGGTGGGGCGGCTGTACCATTAGAAACTTTGAAAAGCTCCCAGGTGATTTTAATTGGCAGCCAAGTTTTAAAATCCCTGTCAAAATGTAACAGTTCACATTTTATTAATACACCGGAGAATTTACTAAAGCAAATATATTAGCCCCCTAAGATAGTAGTGAATAGGCAAATTTGTAAAGTTCCTGGAGATGTTTAAAGAAAAACAAGATAATAATCACAACATCACAAAGTTTTGTTTTTTGTTTTTTTGGTTGGACCTCTAAATGTTTTACGGTTTTTGCAAAAATCTATGCAATGGCTTATGGAGCAGAAGTTTGTCAAATGTAATCATAGCTTGAAGCTGAATGTTAAAACATAAAATGTGGACACTGGTATGTCCACAAATTCATCAGCATGAGTGAATCTTCCACAACATAATTCCATAGGTGCACAGGAGTTTAGTTAACACAGGAGTCCAAATTTATTTTTCTGAGCCAATTTTTTCTCAGGAGCACAAATTAAAATCATAAATAAGATTGTGAAGGGGGATCTCAAAATTATTTAAACAAATAAACTTCCCCCAAGGGCTTGATTACAAAAGAACTCACAGACTCATTAAATGCCATAATTGTCTACTTACTGAAGTGGGATCCCCAAAGATCTCTTCTCTTTTTAAATTAGATTTGATTATTAAATGTATTTAAACAATATAGATATATTTTCTCTATTAATCAGGATGTTTTTTGTTTAAATAAGTTCAGTTCAACTCAAGTTAATTGGAAAAGGAATTTATTTGGTCAAATTAAATGAAAACTTCAGGGACACACTTCAGGCAAGGCTAAATCTAGGGGCTAAAGCAGTATTATCAGCAAGACTCTTGTTTGGAGATGTGGTTCAGTGGTAGAGTACCTACTTGTCAGTTGCAAGGCCTTGAGTTCAGTACTCAGTATCACATACAAAAAAAGGTCTTTGATTTTCCGTCTGTCTTCTGTTTTCCCTCAAAGTAAACTCCATTCTTGGACCAATTCTGTGGTAGCAAGATCTCTGACAGTAGTGTTAGGCTCTTCCATGTCAAGAACTCGAACAAAAATCATAGAATTGAGGTTTACTGGCCCAGATTAGAATGACTTTGGGCATGTGCTCATTCTTGAAGCAAGTCGAGCAGCCACTAGAGTGAAGAACTCTTTATGGCAACACTGTATTACATGCCCACCCCTCAAAATAGGTGGGCTGAACTGCACCAGAATTCCATGACAGAGGCTGGTGGAGATGTCAGGTACTCCAAGAGAGGCTAATGTCAAGCAGAGAAAAGCAGAGTTTGTTTCACCACAATTCAGGAAGAAATATTTCAAATTAAAATCCCATCACTCTTTCTTCCAACTTCCCATTTAGCTGTCAGGTGAGGATTTATAACATCTTAGAAATTGTATTTCAAATTTCAAACGTTCTTGGGGCTGGAGAGATGGCTCAGCGGTTAAGAACACTGACTGCTCTTTCAGAGGACCCGGGTTCGATTCCCAGCACCCACATGGCGGCTACGAACCGTCCTTAACTCCAGTTCCAAGGGAATCCAAAGCCCTCTTCTGACCTCCACGGCATTGCACGACATGGGTGCACTCACATACATGCAGGCAATACACTCATACACATAAAATAAAAATCATTAAAAAATAATTTTAAAAATTCAAACTTTCTTTCCTCTGGTTTAGTGATAAGAGTTCGGAACATACATAGTACACGCTGAAGGGTATGGCCTATGTGTGACCATTAGTAAAGTTTGGTATATTACTTTTTTTGTTTGGCTAAACCAGAGCTACAATATATTTGGTATGAGAAAATGGGAGCTTTTAAAGAATAAAATAAGGGGGAATATAGCTCAGTGACAAAGTGCATAGTATGTGTGAGGTCCTGGGTTTAGTCACCAGTGCTGTGGAAAAAGGAAAGGAAAGGAAAGGGGAAAGGGGAAGGGGAAAGGAAAGGAAAAAGGGCTAATTAAATAATAGAATATGAATGAAACCATTAATTTCTAAACACACTTTAGTCAAAGACAAAAACCCTGTATCCAAGTTTCTCTTGCATCCAAAGCTGATGCCTTGAGATTATTTTAATACTGAAGGAAGCAGCCCAGGAGTGGATGAGATTAAAAATATATATTACCTAAAAAACAACACTAGTTTCCACAGTTCTGAGGTGGGCTGTTAGAAGCAAATTAGTGACCAGTATTGAAAGAGTTCAAGGTTTGTATTTTGTTAGTCCCCATTGCCATGGTAACCATGGGCTCTGCATAACGCCTGAAGCCAGCAGACATGTAATGGAATACATTCCTCCAAGTGAGTCAAAGCCTTGTTGAAAAGGAAGCAATCACACTGTTATGGAAATAAATTATAAACTCCTATGAACTGCTCAGGATTGAAATAAGCAACGTTTTTGGAATCAACTTTCTCCCTCCTCCCACATATTTTTGGTGATAAGTAACCTGGCAATGCCTTATGTCTGATGGGACTACCCATCAAATCTTTAAGAAGGGGCACGGTCATGCTTGATCAATGCCTGCCTACATCAGAAGGTTCTAGTGAGGATCTGATGAGAAAGTGTGTGAAGGAACTGTGAAAAATACAATGGGTCGGACTAACATGGCTAATGCTGTTCATTAAGATTCCTTAACATTCAGAAACAGAAGTTGCAAATTGGATTTTTAACTCACCCCTGAGTCATTAGCGATGACTTCCTATGACACACATATTCATATCTGGCTCTAAAATCCCAAGTGATGAAAATTTCAACTACTCCCTGGGGACATCCTAGTCCAGTGTAGAAACAAAGTATATGCCAGTGGAACATCATATCATACAGACATGGGTTCAAATCCCAGATCCACCACTTTGAAGCTATGGGAACTCGGACATGTCTTTGCATTTCAGATGTTTATTTACAAGGTAAAGGAAGTAATGGTACATACCTAACACATAGAGCTCTGAGAAAGAGTCTATGAAGAAAATCACCCAGAAGTCTCTAACTCACAGTAAGAGGCACCAAGTGTTAGGTATTATTGTCATTACCTTCATTCCTTTTGGAGCTAAGCCGTGTTGCACCTAGTTCTACCATAATTTATTCATTTTCCTTCTTGATTTCCTCTCTTTCAAATAGCACTTTGATACTTTCTGAACTTTCATTACCCTCCTTCTGATTCCATTTCATTGATTGGTATAAACCACGAATTCCATGATTCTCTGAAAGCAGATTCCCTAACAAAAGTTGCTAGCATTTTTAATTCTGTGTTATCATTGGCATTGCTGGAATATGCTGAGCCCAACTCACCTTCGTATTCTTGTGGAACCTCATTGGCTTGGAAATGAGAATGATCTTGAAGAGTCAGTGGGAGAGCCCATTACTGGCAGACCAGATAGCCTGGGTCAGTCATGACAGCAGCCATACACTGCCCGGCACCTTCACCTGGCAAGGGAGCTGGACTTGGATGGTCCACAAAAGCCAAGTTGCACAACTTTGGCAGCAAATGTCCACTATTTATCCATTGCTTGGATAACCTGAGTAAATTCTTGCAACTCAAGCCTATCTGGGCTCTTGATTTTAGCATTGTCAGCCTGAGCAGACCAATTCCTGCTTCCGGGAACATTCCTTTGGAGAGGAGCAGAAATTTCATCAGATTCTCAGTTGTTCTTTCCAACTCTAGATTGGTGAGGCCCATGAACCCGTTCTCCTAATAAACTCAGAAAGCCAGTATTTAGAGCTGCAAATTCGCATTTCTTTCTACCTGGCCACATTTGTTTTCTCCATCTTCTTGGACATGGAACTATTAAAATAGTTTTTCTATCTGTATCCTTCCAGAGATTCCATGTATTCTTTTCCAGCATCTTCATTAGTTTTAATACCAGGCTGTTTCCTTTGCCATAAAAGGTTTACAGAGTCTTTCATTGTTCTTTGATTCCTCATGAACCTACCTCTTCAGCACAGAGTAAACTCAACAAAAGGGAGTTTTACAAGCATACCTCGTTCCTTAGTGACAAACATGATAAGTAATACAATCTCTTGGCCCTCTCTTTCACCAGGAAACCTCAATAGTTGGGGATAGGGTACAGTAGTCAGTTCTCAGAACAGATTTTTTCCTTCTTACTCAAAGACACCTTGAGAACCTCATGTTCACGCCAGAACTATTTTGGGCAGAAAAGAGAGAGGATATTTGATACCTTTGTGTCTGGTAAAATCCTTCCCAAATAGCACCAGATCTTGACACTTCTCTGCAGTTGCTAATGGTTCAAGATGCTAATTCCAACTACTCTTGTCTCACTCCCAACTCTGAAGCACAGACCACTTCCTTCTGGGCTAGGCATCTCAGTTGAAGCCCTTGTCTGAAGGGAAAATGCTTTTGATTAGAGAGACAGTTAAAAAAAATAGATGTCATGTGCTTCTAAACAATTTTTCTGCGTCCGACCAACAACTAGCCTGGTTTCTATTTTGGAATCAATTATTCACTGCAATAAACTTGTCATTTTCAAAATGCCACAAACTCCAAGGCAGTAATGTTTAGTGAGTGATTTCCAGTGATATCAGGAAACCAGGGATACCTAACTTAATTGGAGTGTGGTTTTCAAATTGCAAAGTTATAGATGTTACTTAACAGCAATTTCCTCACTAATGGAGCTGTGATTTCGTGTAGAGAAGGGTTCCTCAACCTCAGCACTACTGGCATTTGGGTCAGATAAATCTTTGCTTAGGAATGGAGGAGGAGTTTTCCTATATATTAATTTAGCAGTGTCCCTGATCCCTACCCAGTAGATGCCAGTCGAATTTTCACTCCACTCACAACAGCCAAAAAAATGTCTCCAGATGCTGCCAAATGTCCCCTGGGAAACACAACTATCCCTAGTTGAGACTCACTGGTGTCTTTCCTTTGCTTGCTTTTCTGAACTATAAAAATCTTAGAGGCCAATGAAAGCTAAAAAACATTGGGCCACGGAGTAGCCAACATCCCATTTGGACCTTATTATCATAAAATCCTTCACTTTTCTTACTTGAGATTTTTAGAAAGACAATTAAGTTTCCAAATATAGTTACAGTATATAAACACTGGTCCCTAGCAGCTCCCACTTCTCTCCTCTCTGTAGAACTTTTCATGAGATTTTCCTGAGATTTTGTAGGGCCCTTCTCTGGCCTACTTCACTGAGGGCCAGGATAAAACTACTCATTATCAAAGTGACTAATCCACCAGCCTATTAGCTGAAATAGACAGCGAGGGGGAAAGGAGTGTCATGTTTACTGAGTGCTGTTTTCTTTCTTAAAGCATAATACACAGTAGTCTGAGTGGCCACATCCAACTTGGTTTGGCACATTGGCAAGCTTGGTCTTTGATATCCAGTACTTACTTTTGAACTCACACGGACTAGCCAATCATCCTCATCCAACTCCCACCAATAGGGTCCTAGCTAGAAACAAATGGCAAAATCAATTAACATAAATTGAGAAGAGTTGAATGGAGGGATGGTTTGCTAAGATATTATCAGAGTTTAGAGTAAAGGGGAATACAATCCAGCAGAACAAATCACACCAGGGACCTAGCACAACCCTAAGCATGGAAGTGAAAAAAAAAGAAAAGAGTGGTGGTGACCAGAAGTAGCCATCTTTGAGGGACTGGTTCTTTTTATTTTTTTTATTTTTTATTTTTTTGTCTTTTTGAAGCAGGGTCTCCCTGTAGCCCCAGCTGTCCCGGAACTCACTATGTAGACCAGGCTGGCCTTGAAGTCACAGAGATCCACCTGCCTCGGCCTCCCAAGTGCTGGGACTACAGGCACGTGCCACCACGCACAGCGAGGAACTGTTTCTTAGACCACATAAACCAGCAAGCCGTGATATCTTTGGAAGGAGCTTGATAAGGAATAAATAACTCAACATCGCCCTACTCTGCCCACCCCCATCTTCTTACTGATATGGTATATTGAGCAAACCCAACCAGAAGAAACAGGACAAGGGAGTCTACTGATGCAGTGTGTACAGAATAGACTCCCTAGGCATAGAGCTGGATACAAGAGGATAGACAGAGCAAATGGAACAAATGGAAGCTATCAAGCCTATCCTGCAAACCCAAGGAACTTCAGATAGCCTTGGAATAAAGAATACTTCCTAGATAATTCCCCTATGTCGCTTGGAGTTGAGATCAGCTACAGAACTCAAAGCTCTATAGTTCCTCCAGAAGATTTCATCGCAAAGTGCTCAGTAGGCATGCCTTCTACAATCACTATTCCACAATCTTCTCTGATTTGTGTGTGAGTCTAGGAAAACTATCAGTCTGTTTTCTCCTCACTTCAGTATTTGTGACCACTTCATTCTGTGATAATCTTGTATAAGCAAACACTTTTTTCAGCTTTGTTAAAGATATATCAACAAATATCAAATATTTTACTTTGTGACTCATCAGGTTACTAGCAGGGCAGACTGTGAAGAGTCTTTCAAACTGACAGATTAGCTGAGAACACTAAAAGGAGGCTTGCATGAAAATCAAAGCTCTTTCACTGTCCCTTCCTATACTATTAGCACTTTTTTGATAAAAAATATTTTTTAATTATTGACCTCTTGTACATTTCATATAACAGTTCATAATCAAATTTAATCCCCCTCCCCCATCCATACCCCCAGCCTCCCCATTAAACTTCATGTATTCCGCCATACAAGTTAAGTCCCATCCAGCCAAGTATTTCTATGCATATGTCCATCAGTGCAAATTCATTCACTGAAGTTTATTCAACCTATCTAGAGATTGTTGGTAAGGCTTACTCTCCCTAACCCAATAGTATTTGGTCTCCAATAGTTCCCAGACTAGGGAATACCTACCACCCATTTCCCTCACACACTCTGGGCCCTTGTCTGATTGAGTTGGCTTGGGTCTTGTGCTTGATGCTTCCATTTTCACAAGTTCACATGTGCGAGCTTCCAGTGGACTGAAAGCCTCTGCTTCCTATGTTCATGAACCAACCCTGGCTCTTACAATCTTTCTGCCCCCTCTTTGACAATGGTTCCTAAGTCATGGGTGGGAGAGGTTTGATATAGGAGTCCTATCCAGGGTCACACACTCTGCGGTCTCTTATTCATTGAAAGTTGACCAGTTGTAGCCTTTTGTGTGCATCACACTCTGTTTTATAAGGAAGCGTCACTGGTGAGAGTTGAGGGATGCACTAGTTTTCTTTCTACCCCCTGTTCCTTTATGCTCCATGAGTCTTAGGTGTAGTGGTTCCACTGTAGATATGTCACCTAGGACTGGACATTTCTCAGCTGTCTATTCTCTGTTTCTGACCAGTTGCAGAGTTCTGCAGTAGCCTCCATCATGACTCTACACAGGTTGTCTCATTTCTTCCCCCAAAGCTGTTTGGAGCTTCTATGTGAGTCCTCACTGCACTTGGCTGCTCCTCCTGTCATTTGTCTACAGTCCAATCCTTGAAATAGTTCCTGATCACTCACCACATGGAGGCAGGATCCCGGGGCTCTCAGGCAGTCCCCTGCGTTCTCAGGCTCTCTGCCTGAGGGAGGCCAGAGGGAGGCCAGAACTCAACATTCTCTGGGAGTCTGCTGAAATCAGAGCCTCTATGATGGAGGTCCAAACTCACCCTCTATTATTATTAGCACTTTAACAAATTTGGTATATGCATCTGGGGGTTGTTAAGTAATTTCTGGGTTGGAGTTTATTAGCATTGATTTCTGAATTGCAATGTGTTAGTTACTTTGTCCTTGCTTGCTGTGAAAAAAAAATACCTGACAAAAGTAAGAAAGGAAGGGTTTATTTTGTTTCTTAATGTTTTTTATTTATTTTTATATGTATGACTGTTTTGTCTGCGTGCTTATAAGTGCACTATGTGCATGGAATGTCCATAGCGCCCAGAAGAGAGTGTCAGATCCTCCTGGAACTGGAGTTATGAAAGGTTGTTAGCCACCATGCTGGTGTTGGGAATCAAACCCAAGTATACTGGAAGCACAGCCAGTGCTCCTAACTGCTGGCCCATCTCTCTCTAGCCTTAGGAAGGGTTTATTTTGTCTTTCAGTGTGAAGATACCATCAGGACAGGGCAGGCATTGTGACATTAGTGTGAGGCAGCTGGTCCACTGTATCTGAAGTTAGGAAATAGAGAGTGATGAATGCTTGTTTTCTCCTTTATATTCAGTCCAGGACCCCAGCCCGTGAAATGGTACCACCAATATGTAGGGTGAATCTTCCCATCTCAATTCACCCAAATCTGGAAACTCCCTCATAGATATGCCCCAAGGTTTTTCTCCTAAGTGATTATAGCGCCTGTCAAATTGACAATAGTGTCAAACAAAAGGGGCATCATTTGTCTTTTTTCTGACAATAGAAAAGTTATTATCTCAAATTAGTAGCACTACAAAAATGTGGAACCAGAGGAAAAAGAATTCCAGTTTGTACACCCACCTAAACTTTAAAGTCATGTCTCAAAGCATCCCACCATTCAGCAATATCAATTGCAGTATGAACTATGGTTGGTTGATATGGCCTGATTTATAAGCTCACTGAAATATAGCAGTCTTGGAGCTGGAGAAGTGGCTCATTGGTGAAGAGCACTGGCTGCTCTTCCAGAGTACACCAGTTGGGTTCCCAGTACCACGTGGCACATGGCAGCTAACAACTGTCTGTAACTCCAGTTCCAGGGAATCCAATGCCCTCTCCTAGGCTCTGCAGGTATTGCACACGTGGTACACTTACATACATGCAGGCAAAATATTTATACAGAAAATAAAGATACACCTTTTTACAAAATAAAATAATTTTTAAATTTTAATTTATTTTTGTTTTATGTGTATGAGTGTTTTGCCTCCATGTAAGTGCACTCATGTCATGCAATGCCTGGGAGGCCAGGAGAGAGCGTTAGATCCACTGGAACTGGAGTTACTGATGGCTGTTAGGCACCATGTGGGTGCTGAGAACCAAACCCAGGTTGGGTCCTCTGTAAGAGTAGCAAGTGCTCTTAACTGCTGAGCCATCTCTCCAATCCCTCACTTTTCTTTTAAAAATGTTTACTACATTTATTTAGTGTGTATGTGTGCATGCTTACATGAGTACATGCCATAGTACATGTGGAGGTCAGAGAACAACTTGTAGGGGTGCATTTTCTCCATCTATCATGTTGGTCCTGGGAACCAAACTCAGGATATCAGACTTGGTGTACCCTTACCTATTGAGCCATTGTGCCAACCTAGGTGTTTCCTTTTTCTATACAGAAGCTTTGTAGTTTGAAGCCCATTTGTTATTTTTGCTTCTATTAGCTGTGACGTCAGGGCCATATCCAACTGTTGCACAGACCAATGCCAAGATTTTTCCATTTTTTTCTAGTATTTTATAGTTTGTATTCTTATTACTACAAGTCCTTAATCCATTTTGAGTTATTTATCCAGTTTTTTTCAACACTCTTCCATTCCCTAACATGTAGTCTTTGAACCCTTGTCAAAAGTCAGTTGACTGTATGTGTGGGTTTATTTCTGGACTATCTAATTTGTTCAGTGGCCTATGTGTCCATGTTTATGCCAATACTATCTCTTTGATTATGGTAGCTTTGTAAAATATTTTAAAATCAGGAAATATGATGCTTCTACTTTTATTCTTGTTCAATATTACTTTGGCCATTTGGAGCCTTTTGTAGTTACATATGAACTTTCTATTTCTATGAAAAATTCCATTTAACTTTTGGTAAGGATTATATTGAATATGTTGATTACATAAATAATATGAACAGGTTAATAACATTACATTTTTCCAGTCCATAAACAGAAGATACAATTCCATTTATTCATAGCTTCAAGTTTTTAAATTAATGTCTTACAGTTCAAGTGTACTAGTCTGTCCCCTCTTTGGATAAATTGATCCCTAAGTATTTTGTTCTTCTTGATGTTCATGTATATGAGGTCATTTTATTTTTAAATTTTTATTTACTTGTTTGTTTTTATTTTATGTGTATATATGTAAGTACATCTATGTTGTCAATGCCCCAGAAGTCAGAAGAGGGCATCAAATATCCTGGAACTGGAGTTACAGATGGTTGTTATCTGCCACGTAGGTACTGGGAACTGAACCTGGGTCCTCTGCAAGAGCAGGAAGTGCTCTTAACCCCTGAGTCATCTCTTCAGCCTGAGATCATTTTCTTAATTTCTTTTTCAGATAGTTTCCTGTTAGTGTATACAATTACAACTGAACATCGTATCTTTACTTTTTGTGTTCTATAACTTTACAGAGTTTTTTGTGATAACAATTATAACAGTTTTTAGTAGACTTTTCAGAGTTTTCCTGTATGCGCATGTGTGTATGGGGGGTACACATGTGTATGCAGGTGCATGTATGTGTGTGTGTGTGTGTGTGTGTGTGTGTGTGTGAGTGTGAAAGGACAACTTTGAATGTCATTTCTCATGTGCTATCAACTTTTTTTGACACTTATCTTTTTTTTTTTGATACAGGGTCACTCATTGACCAGGAATTTACCAGATAGTCTAGACTGGCTAGCCAGTGAGCCTCAGACTCAGAGATCTATTTATGTCCATCTTCCCAGAACTGGCAAAATTTGGTTTCCTTGTCTCTTTCCTGATCTTAGAAGAAATCATTCCAGATTTTCAACTTTGAGTATAATGTTAGTTTTGGTCTTGTCATATATGGATTTTATTATGTTAATATATATTACTTTTTCATCTAATTTGTTGAATGTTTTTATCATGAAAAAAATGCTCAGTTTTTCCAAATGCATTTTCTTGCATCTACTGAGATGATTGATTTTTGTCCTTATCCTGTCGCTGTGCTGTATTACATTTACTGATCTGCATGCATTGAAACATTCTTGCAACATAGGAATAAATTTCAATTGATCCTGATGCATGATCCTTTCAATGTGCTGTTGAATCTGGTTTGATAATATTTTGTTGATGGATTTTTATATCTGTGTTTATCAAGGATATTGGCCTGTAATTTTCTACTCTCACAGTGTCTTTTCCTAGTTTTGATATCAATGTAATCTGCCCTGATAAAACAAGTTTGGAAGTGCTCCCTCATCACTTTTTAGGAAATTTGAACAGATTTGTGTTAATTTTTTCTTAAATATTAGGTAGAATTTGCTAATTATGGCTATCTGGTCTTGGGCTTTCCTTCATTGGGGAGTTCTTGATTATTGATTCAATCCCCAATATTCATTACTGATCTTTCCAGGTTTTCCATTTTTGTGATCCTGTGTAGATATATTATATGTGTCTAGGAATTTGTTCATTCATTCTTTCAGGTTATCTAATTTGG
This sequence comes from Nannospalax galili, assembly GCF_000622305.1. NCBI lineage: Eukaryota > Metazoa > Chordata > Mammalia > Rodentia > Spalacidae > Nannospalax > Nannospalax galili. The sequence goes on from NW_008340643.1 coordinate 1,149,872, forward strand.
TGCTACATAATCAAATCAGTTGTAATGTCACCTCTTTTACTTAGTGCTTTAGAGTCATCTCCCTTTTCTTCTCTTGGTTAGTCAGGCTTAAATTTTGTCATTTTATCTTTTCCAAAAAAACATTCCTGGCATTGGAAAGATGGTTCAGCCATTAAGAGCTCTTGCTGCACTTTCAGAGGACTGGAGTTCCCAGCACCCACATTGAGCAGCTGACAATCACTTCTAACTACATTTTCATGGTATCCAACTCCTTCTTCTGGCCTCCATAGGGACTGCACTTATGTGTACAAACCCATACACAGACACACATATACATATACTTTAAAATTTAAAAATCTTTTTTTAAACAAGCTTTAGCTTTGTTGATCTTTTCTATTGTTTTCCTAGTATTAATTATTGTCCTACTCATCATTACTTTTTTCCCTAAATAACTTTGGGCTTAATTTGCTGTTCTTTTCAAGTTGCTTGAGGTACAAAATGGCTATTCAACTGATATCCTCATTTTTGATTAGTACAGGCATTTATTGCCAGAAACCTTCCTCTTAAAAGTGTTTTTGCTGAACCCCATTTTTTACAATATTTTTATTTATTTTTTGAGAATTTCATGAATGTGTACATTGGCCTTTAATCACATCCATCCCTCATTTTCCCCCTCCAAATCTCTAGGCCTCCCAACACGCCCTCCCACAACTTCATGTCCTCTTCATGAACTCACTGCACCTGTGGATATCTGTGCAAGACCTGCACAAGATTAAAGTAGTCAAAATTTCAATATAGATGAGCGAGGATCTCACAAGTTCCTGCTCCTAGCTGAGGTGCTATTTGCAGTTGATGGCTCCTGGGAGACAGAGAGTCAGTTTTTCTTTGGGGAATGTGGTTACTGGTAGGTTGTCCATGCTCTTGTGGATGGTACCACACCCATATTCATTTAGGCAGCACTAATTGGACTCGGTGGGATATAAAAAAAAACCCATACATTTTGGTAAGCTTGAGTTTGGTTTTATTTCAAGATTTTCTTCTCTCTTTTTATTTCTTCTTTTTCCCATTGATTGTTAAGGAGCATACTGTTTAATTTCCATATTAGTTAACTGTGAGATTTTCTTCCTGTTTTCGACTTCTAACTTCAGGCCATTGTTATCAGGAAAAATAGTTGGTAAGATGTCAGTGTTCTTAAATCTATTAAGACTTGCTTTATGGCTCAGTGTATGATCTATTCTAGGAAATGCTCCATGTTCTCTTGAGAAGAATATGTATTCTGCTTCTATTGGATGGTATGTTCTGTATATGTCTATGGGTCCTCTTGTCTGTAGTGTTAAGGTCTATTGTTTCCTTTCCTTGTCTGGATGATCTATCCATTGTTGAAAGTGAATTCCCCTACTATTATTGTATTCCTATTTATTTTAGCTTTCATTTCTTTAATATCTGTTTTATATTTGGGGAGCACCAAGGTTATGTACTTGTATATTTGTAATTGTTATGTCTTTTGTTTTATGTGTGCTACAACTTTTTGATGAATTTACCCTTTGTCATTATATAATGAACATTGTCTCTTGTGGCATTTTAATATGAAGTTTATTTTGTTCAGTGTAAATATATCCATCCTTACTCTCTTTTAGTTACTACTTGCATAGGTTTTTCATCTTATCTCTTTTAGGGTATGTGTGCCCTTAAAGCCAAAAGGAAGCTTTTGTAGGCAAGACATTGTTGGGGCTTAGTTTTTATTATTGTTGTTTATTTGGGGGTGATGTTTTTGTTTGTTTTGTTTTATTTTTGTTTCATTCTGTAGTGCCAGAAATCAAACCCAGAGCCTCACATGTGGTAAGCTAGCAGTCTACTTCAGAGTTGCACTCTTAGCCCACTTTGTTTATTTTTTAACAGTTTTTTAAAATGTTTTATTGATTCTTTGAGAACGTCATACAATGTGTATTTTTTAAACTGCATTGCATTATTGTATCACATTTTATTTAGTCATTCATCTATTAGACATGTAAGTTATAATGTATCTTAGTATATGGTAGGACAAAATCATACTAATATTTTCACCTACTATATTACTTTTATTATTTTATTATGCCTTATTCTACCTGACCCAGTTATTATTCCATATAAATTTTAGGATAAGATTATTGTTTTTAACAAAATACTAGTTATTTGGACATACTAAGATAATTTAAAATACATTTTTATTGAAATTCTGTGTATTTCATACAGAACATCTTAATCATCTTTATATCCCCTTCCCCACTGGCACCTTCCCATAGTCCCTCCACTGGATTTCATGCATTCTGTCATTTATGTTAAGGCCTATCGAGTCAAGTTAGTGACTCTTGACGTCCTTCAGAACAAGTTCAACCACTGGGGTCTAGTCAACCTATTTAGAGTCATTCCCTTAAAGAAGATCAGTTCTCCTTTACCCAGTAGTAATCAGCTGCCCAGTAGTTCTTCAGCTAAGATTGGGGACTGTTGCCCATTCCTACAGTTCTATGCTGGGTTTTTTCTTCTTGAGTTTGCATGGGTTTTGTACATCCTGACACCATTGCTGTAAGTTCATATGAACAAGGTCCCAGGAGCCTGTAAGACTCTGTTTCCATACGATCATGCACCTCCTTCCCTGGCTCTTACAATCTTGTTGCCACCTTTTCCACAATGGTCCCTGAGCCCTAGGTTCATTGCCCTCTATTGCATGAGGGAGCTTCATTGATGAGAGTTGAGAGATTCATTAGTATTCTCTCTACCCCTCGTTCCACTGTGTTCCATGAGCCTTAGGTATAGAGGTTCCATGGTTGATGTGTCACTTAGGGATGGCCATTTCACAGACACTTAATCTCTGTGTGTGACCAGTTGTAGAACTCTGTAATAGTCTCTGTCTGGTGCAAAATAAGCTTCTTTGGTGAGTGGTTACTAGGATACTTATCTAATATAAGGTTCCATATTTTGCACATAGTAAGAAATTACATTTGTCTAGACATGTGACATCCTTGGGGTTATCTCTAAGATCTATGATCTCTCCAGCCATGTGTATTTGGCTGTTTACAGTACCACACATGAGTTTCCTCCTGTTGAGTGGGTTTTAAGTCCAATTAGGTAGCTGTTGATTACCCCCAAGATAAAAGTACCACTACTACACTGATGTCATTTGCTGTGCCAGTCATTGATGTGGTTATTAGGCCTTGAAGCTTGCATAGTGATCTCCAAAGCTATGAGAGCTAGCTTTCAGGGGAAGTGGCTTCCAGGTTAGTTCCAGCTCCATTGTTCCAAGTCCTGTGTCTGAATTTTGTCTTATCTTCAGAAATAGGGTCTTACCTTCAAGTTCTGGGAGAACTTCAAGGACTGTGGCAATAGCCTGTGTAATTTTGGGAGTCTCTTGGACTAGCCTGGCCAAGAACTCGAAGGGAGGTTTCTCCTGTCTGGCACTGTTTCTTGTTATGTAGCCTTTAACTATACACATGGACTCATGTAGAGATATTCTTTGTATAATTTTTTCAGTAGGTTTTTGAACTAATAAGTTTCTCTCTGTTTTTTTATACCAGCTACGTATTATTGATCTCTCCTCTCTCTCCTTGTCTAACCCTCCTTTGTCCCTCCCCAGTTAAAGTACCCCCATTTCCCCATTTCATCCTTGATAATACCTCCTTCCTATGGTTCCCCCCTCTCTTAAGTGTCCTTCCCCTTTACCACCATAGTTCCTTGTATAACCCCCTTCTCCCCCTCCCAGTTAAATACCCCTATTTTACCCATTTCCCCCCTGATAACACTTGTCTCCTACTGTTCTTCTCTCAGCCTCCTTCTTTCCCTTTATTTTTTAAAAATCTATTCAGATACTCCATACATTTGGATTGGAGAATTTTATCTGTTTTTATTTAAAGTAATTATTGCTAGGTAAGGACTTATTGTTGCCATTTAGTTGGTTGTTTTCTGATTATTTTACAATTCATTTGTACCTTGCCCCCTGTCTTGCTATCTGTCTTTGTTATCTGATGATGTTTTGGAAGTAGCATACTTTCATTTTTTTATCTTTTTTATAGCTTTTAGATGCTTTTTTGCTGTAGTTATTAGAACACTTACATAAAACGTCTTGCAGATATAACAGTCCATGTTAATGGCTTAACTTTAATGACTTACAAAAAGTAAACATTTTGCCTCTCTGCCCCATATATTTTGTTGTTGCTGGTATGCTTCGTATCTTTTATTTTGTATAGTCAATAAATATCTTAGCTATAGTTATATTTAGTCATTTTTCTCTTTTGATAAAAAACAAAAAAGTAATTTATATACCATGATTACCCTAAATTTGACTATACATCTGAGTTTTATTATCTCATGTTTTCATGGAACTAACTAGCATTCTTGTATCTCAATTAGAAGAATTTCCTTTGCCATTTCTTATAATAGCAGATCTAGTGGCAACTAACTCCTTTGGCCTTTGATTGTCTGGGAGAGTCTTTATTCTCCTTCATTTTTAGAGGATAATGCTTCTGGGTAATGTATTCATGATGAGTAATTTTGTTGTTGCTGTTCAGGACGAGGAATATGTCATCCCACTTTTTCCTTATTTGCAAGAATCGTGCTGCAAATCCTGTTGACATCCCTATGAGCATTCCCTTATATGTGACAAGTTGCTGTTCTAGTGCTGCTTTCAAAATTTCATCCTCGTCTTTGAGTTTTGATAATTGATTATATGTCTCCATAAGATCTTCTTTAGTTTGATCCTGTTTGGCATTTTTGAACTTCAAGAACCTGGAAGTTGGGGATGGAGAGATGGCTCAGAAGTTAAGAGCACTAGCTACTTTTGCAGAGTACCTGGGTCCAGTTCCAGCACCCACATGGCAGCTAACAACCTTTGTAACTCCAGTTCCAGGGTATCCAATACCCTCTTCTGACCTCCACAGGTATTGCATGACACAGGTGCACTTACATATGCATAGTCAATACACTCATGTACATTTTTAAAAAGAAGAAAATATTCTTTAAAAATAACCTGGAAGTCTGTACTGGATAGCTTTAGTTGTCAACTTGACACACCTGGGTATAGGGAGCCTCAATTGGTGAATTTCCTCCATTGGACTGGCCTGTGGCCCTGTCTGTGGGGCATCCTCTTGATTATTGAGTGATGTGAGAGGGCCCAGCCCACTGTGGGTGGTGCTACCCCTGGGCAGGTGGGTCTATCCTGTATAAGAAAGCAGGTTGAGCATGGACCAAGGGAGCAACCTGCCTCCAGGTTCCTTCCCTGAGCTCCTATATTGGGATCCCTCAGCAATGAACCATGACCCAGGAGATGTAAGCTAAATAAACCCTTTCCTCCACAAGTTGGTATTGGTCAGAGTGTTTTGTCACAGCAATGGAGAAACAAACTAGAACAAAGTCCATATCTTTCCCAAGATTTTGGAAAGTTTTAGTAATTATTGCTTTAAAAAATATATATAACTTTTTTTATTTTTTTATAGGTATTAAATATGAAAGTATTGTTAATTTATTATGTATAGCACAAAGTATGACCCAGGAGCTAAATAAACCCTTTCCTCCACAAGTTGGTATTGGTCAGAGTGTTTTGTCACAGCAATGGAGAAACAAACTAGAACAAAGTCCATATCTTTCCCAAGATTTTGGAAAGTTTTAGTAATTAGTAATTTAAAAAATATATATAACTTTTTTTATTTTTTTATAGGTATTAAATATGAAAGTATTGTTAATTTATTATGTATAGCACAAAGTTTGAAATTAAACCATAAAAAAATCGTAATATTGTCCATGTCTGCGGTTTAAAAGAGATGCATTCTCAAATTTAAATGGCCATCACTTACATAAACCTAGTTTATAAATGTCAA
>NW_008340643.1:1160470-1173629 GCF_000622305.1 Nannospalax galili
GGTCTTAAAGTCCTGTAGTATTGTTTTTATGAAGTTGGGTGCACCAGAGTTTGGTGAATATATTTTTTTATTTTATGTGTATGAGTGTATTGCCTGCATATGTGCAATGCCCACAGAGGTCAGAAGAAGGCATTAACCTGGAGCTGGAGTTACTCAAACCATTGTTAGCAGGCCATGTGGGTGCTGGGAATTGAACTCAGGTTCCCTGCAAGAGCAATCAGTGCTCTTAACTGCTGAGCCATCTTTCCAGCCCTCAGACATTATTTCTTAATTAATTTTTAATCACCTCCTTCTGTCCTCCTTCTGGTAATAGTACAATGTACATATTGATTCAGTTGATGATATTCCGTAAGTTATGGAGGCTTTCTTCACTCTTTCTCATTCTTTTCTTTTGTTCTCCTCTGACTGGATAATTCGAAATAGTCTTCATTCAAATTTAAAGATTCTTCTCTTTGATTGACTATGCTATTGAATATCTACATTGATTTTCTCCCATATTATTCATAGTATTCTTCAGCACCCTTCTTTCTGAGGTTTATTTTTTTATTTTTATTACATTTACTTAGTGTTAGAGGAGGGGAGCTTTGTAAAGGTCAGAAGACAACTTTCAGGAGTCAGTTCTCTCCTTTCATCATGTAGGTTTCAATGATGAAACTCAGGTTGTTAGGCTTGGTGGCAAGTACCTACTGAGTCATCTCATCTTCCCACTTTCAGAGGGTTTTGTTTGTTTGTTTGTTTTTTAATACTTCTAGGGGGACCAGAGACAAACTCAGCAGTTAACAGCACTGGCTGCTCTTGCAGAGGACCCAGGTTCAGTTCCTAGTACCCACATGGTGGCTAACAACTGTCCATAACTCCAGTTCCAGGGGAATCCAGTGCACTCTTCTGGCCTCTGTGGGCATTTCATGTAGATGGTGCACTTACATACATGCAGGCAAAACATTCATATACATAAAATAAATACACATTTTAAAATAAAATTTTAGGGGCTTCAGAGATGGCGCAGCAGTTAAAAGGGGCTATTCTTGCAGAGAACACTGGTTTGGGTCCCAGCATCCACATGGCAGCTAACAGCTGTCCATAACTCAACTTCTAGGGGATCTGGCACTCTCCTCTGGTTTCTACAGGCATTGTATGCACATGGTGCACTTACATACATGCAAGCAAAACACTCATACACATAAAATTAAATCAAAAATAATTTTAATATTTCTAGGCCTTTGTTGAAGTTCTTCTAGTTTCTTCACTTATTATTTTTCTGCTTTCATCAGTTTGTGTTTATTCCCTTGTACGTTAAACTGCTGAGCTTTCTTAAAATAATTAATTTGAATTTGTCAGTAGTTCATAGATTTCCATTTTATTGTGTTATTTTGATAGTGTCACATGTCCTTCATTTTTAACATATCTTGAAGTCCTGTGATGCTGTCTTTACATTTGAAGAAGCAGTCATATCCTCTGTTCTTTACTGAACGTCTTCAGAACAGGAAGACTTTCACTAGTGTGGTGGAAGTTTCTTAGAACTTTCCTGTGGATGTACCTAACTTTGCTTTTGGGGGGATGACAGGGATCTGAGCATTGTATACTTTTTCTCTGTCCCACAAAGCCAGTCTAGGTGTTACTAGCCTTTGATTCATGAAGTAATCAAGTATAAGATTCCCATAGAGTCAAGATCACTGTGTGTGCTTATGCACAATCTGTAGAAACTGTGCTGTCTTTGATGATGTGTTCAAGATGCTAGCAGGGGTTAAAGGAAAGGAGCTATATAATGCTAGGGGCACACGTAGTTGCTGTCTCTTGGCACTGAGTTGTGCCACCTTGGGGAAGGGGCAAGACAGGTACAATAAAGCTTTTCTTCTTATCTTGTCTTTGTGTTTATTCTCTTAGTTTGTTCCAATAGATAGCTGGGACTTCTCCCCTCGATTCCTAATCTCTCAAAACAGTACTTATGTCAGTGGGTAATTGTCAAAGTAAATCTGGGGATGGAGAATGAGGACTGAAAACTCCTATGCCACCATCTTGTTGATACCATTCTCTCAAAGTCTGAATTCATTTTAATATTGGGTCTTAATGTGTAATGCTATTCATTTTGTGTTTTAAAAGTTTTTACATTAATTTTTTAGCTTAGTATATACAAAGCACTGAATTTCCTTTGAGTATTTGTGTGTGTGTGTGTGTGTGTATGTGTGTGTATGTCTGTGTGTGTGTTTAGAAAGAGAGAGGAGAGAGAGAGAGAGAGAGAGAGAGAGAGAGAGAATATAAACGTATGTATGTGGGTGTTCATATACCACAGCGTGTGTGTGGTCAGAGGACAACCTTCAAGTGTTGGTCCTCACCTCTCGACCTTGGTTGAAACAAAATCTCCTTGCTGCTGCATAAGCTGGCCTGTGAACTTCTGAAGATTCTCTTGTCTCCATTTCCCATCTACTTGTAGGGGGTGTGCTGGGATTACAGAGTCTTTCACTACTGCACCCAGCCTTTATGTAGATTCTGTGGCTCCAACCTCAGTTCACCAGGCTTGCACAAAAAGCATTTTTACCCACTGAGCCATCTCTTCAGCCCTCATTATGGCATTTTCATATATATATATATAATTTTACTTTGGGGCTTTTTTGTTTGTTTTTTGTTTTGGTTCGGTTTTTGGTTCTTTGACAGGGTATCCCTGTAGCCCCAGCTGACCTGGAACTCACTATGTAGACCAGGCTGGCCTCAATCCCACAGAGATCTGCCAGACTCTGCCCTCGAGTGCAGGGTTTAAAGACATGTGCCACCATACCCTGTGGATTACACTTTGTTCTGTATGATGCAATTTATCTGAGTTCAGGAATGGAGAAACAAGCATTTGACAATATCTTGATAACAGTTTCTTAAAGTAAGGATGAGAGTTACTGACGAGAAATATTAGGGAGGCTTTTAGGGTTGTAGGAACAGTCATTAAGATGTGTGCACGTTGTGAAAGTTATACCTTAATTTGGGGAGGGAGGAAGAGTCTAGAAGTAAAACTGCAAATTTTTAGAGCTTAAGACACCCTTTCAATTAAACAAAAGAGAATGCTTTTTGAGGAAATAAAGCCTCCTAACACTCTGAAGTGGCTTTTGTTAGTTTTACCATCATTCCCTCAAGTTTGCTTTGTTTGGCCTTTCCCTCATGTCTCCCTTTCCCTTCAGGAAAGAGTCTTTTTTGCAGTTAAATCCTAGGAATCTAGCTAAAAATGAATATGTGGGAAAGTCATGTCCTATGTACTAACAATCTGCTATTCACAAAAAATAGAGAGGGCATTTAATCCTTGTAACAACCTTGTGGGGAAGGGTACGCAATTTATCTTCATTACTAAGAAGGGTCTGGAGCTTCTTAGAGGGTTAAAACTCATTTAAACTCAACATCTCTGACTTCTAATCAGGGGCTGTTCTAGGTTCCAGTGGTGTTCAAGCAGTGGTTTGGGTATAATTAAATACAGAAATGTGATCCTGGATTGCATTCTGGATGGGAAAAAATGTTATGACGGATATATTGGGACAATGAATAAAATTTAAGTATGGATTATATGTAGAGAATAATATCATATCTACTACTGTTGAATGTTGAATGTTGAATATTTTGTGATACTAGGGATAGAATCCATGACCTTATGCATGGTAGGCAAGCATTCTGCCACTGAGCTGTGTACCCAGGACAATCACTGTTGAATTTCTTGACCTTGATAATTATATTGTTTCATAAGGGAATGTCCTTGTTGAAACATTCAAAGTGTAAGGTCATCATGTCTATAACTTAGTTTCGAATGTTTCATTAAAATTTAGGTATATACAAAGGGAGAGAGAAAAAACAAATGTGTAAAATGTTAACAATATGTGAATCAAAAGTGAATGATATACATGTATTTGTCGTATTGGTCTTGTAATTTTTCCATAGGTATTATCTTTTCTTTTCTTTTTAAGTTTTTTGGGGGGTAAAGAAATGGCTCAGCAGTTAAGAGCACATGTTTCTCTTGCAAAGGACCAAAGTTCACTTCTCAGGACCCATGTCAGACCAATGTCAGGTAGCTCACAATTGCTTGTAATTCCAGCTCTAAGGGATCCAACACCCTCTTTTGACCTCCACAAGTACTACACTCGCATGCACAAACCCACACTAAGACACACAAATATATATGCACAATTTTAAAATAACATATTTTTTGTCTTTTTGAAGCAGGGTCTCCCTGTAGCCCCAGCTGTCCTGGAACTCACTATGTAGACCAGGCTGGCCTTGAACTCAGAGAGATCTGCCTGCCTCTGCCTCCCAAGTGCTAGGACTACAGGTATGTGCCACCACGCCTGGCTAAAATAACATATTTAAAAGATCTTTACTGGCATATATTAATTATACACAATAATGTGTATAATGACATTTATATAATTATTCACGTCATGACATTTTAATACATATAATGTATTTTAACCATATTCACTCCACCATCACTCTCCCTTGTTACCTTCCCACTCCCACTGGTCCCTTTCCTCTTCCCAACTACTCCCCCTTCTGCTTTCATGGATTTTTTTTTGGTAACCCATCGAGTTTAATTAGGGTTGCTTATAGGAGCATGAGTGAGGAGTAATTTACAGTAGCAAAGGCAACTTACAAGAGGCTACACCACTGAAGGAAATGTCTATCCCTTCTCCAGTAACCACTAAATGATTATAGATCCTCAGAGAGAGGTGAGCCTCACTAGCCCTTCCTCCTTAGCAGCATAGAGATCAAATTTTTCTAAGTAAAATGTTTTAAATACCAAAATGGGGGCTGGAGAAAAAGCTCAGGGTTTAAGAGCACTGGTTGCTCTTGCAGAGGACATGAGTTCAGTTCCCAGCACTTACATGGCAGCCAACAACCATCTGTAACTCCAGTTCCAGTGGATATGATGCCCTCTTCTGGTAGCCATGGGCACTGCATGCCACACACATTGTGCACTTACATACATTCAAGGAAAACACTCATACACATAAAAGATGACTCAGCTGTTAAGAACATTGGCTGTTCTTGCAGAAGACCCGGGTTCAAATCCCAGCACCCACATGGCAGCTAACAACTGTCCATAATTCCAGTTCCAGGGGATCCGACAGCCTCTTCTGTCCTCCACCAGCATTGCACAACACAGGTGCACTTACCTACATGCAGACAATACACACATACACATGAAAAAATAAATAATTTTTAAAATAAAATAAAAATAAATAAATGTTTTAAAATGTTGTAAAGCTAAAGAAAAACATAGCTTTCAGACAAAAGTCATGTTGTGTTGTGCTCAAAGACACAGTTATCTTGGGCAATGTGTAAGAAATGACAGAATTCTAACTCATAACAGATTTAGTCATTTCATTTCATCAGAATACTGGCAAAATATCTCTTCTAGTTTTCAGTCAGCATGGTCTAGTTAATTTAATAGGATGACTTTCTCTTCTGGGACCAGTTGTAGTTTTCATAGAATACCACAGAATGTTCTGTCATGAGGCCTTTAAGGAGGGACAGAGTTGACACCCTTGTGATCCTGTGCTGCCTTATCAATGTCCCAAGAAAGTGACAAGATCCTGGAGAATTTAGCCACATGGTAAGTAAGGGACCCTGGATTCCAGAGACAAGGGATCCATCTTTGTCAGAGTCTCGTAATCCTAATATATCTTGGAAGTATCAAATCTTTTGAACTTGAGAGAAAGTTGGAATCCTGTCCAGTGAGAAAACCATAGTCAGCAACCATAAAACAACTGCACAACTCTGGGATAAAGAAGACTTGATAACTGAGTTTGATTTTCTCTCCACTGTGGCAAGATGGGTGCCCCACGCTGAATTTAAGTTAAAGTAAGTAAAACTTGTTTGAATGATTGAATGTTTGGACTAATTCCTGTTACATGAAGCCACATGTATTGATATGCATCCTTTAAGCACTTTGCATTGATTATCTCATCTTGTTCTCATAATACCTCTATGACCTAGGTAATAATCCCCACATCATCAATGGGAGCTCATGACTGCCTATCTGATATCACAATGTAAGTCACTTGTATAGTCAGCATTTAAACCCAGGCAACCTGACTCCAGGGTTGAGGCTCCTAGTCCACCTGCCATGTTTATGGGTGGATACTCCCCTCTCCTTAGGACCAGTCCTCCCTGAGGAAATTCCCACCTCTACCTTCCAGTCTGTGGCACCAGGTTTTATTAAGAAAGATGCTATCCTGTGGCATAGCAAAAATGGAAGAAGCTTATCCCAACTCAGCTGAGCCCAAGAAAATCACTCCTTCCATCCCTTTCAATAGGCAACCAGACTTTCCATACTGCAGATGACTAAAAGATGAGTTGATGGTACCCAGGAAGGAGTGACTGTCCTACCAAATGTCCTGGCTGGTGATGCTGTCATCTCCTGAAAAGAATGAGGTTCTTCCAAACAACGGATATTCTCCATCCCCCCCCCCATGGACGTGTAACTGAGTCAGGTGAGGCTGCCAAATACAAATACTGTGCTGCATCCAGCGCTGAAAAGAGCTGGTCCTGCCTTAACTGCAGTTTGTAAGGCATAATTAGTTACAGACTCCTGGAGCTGCTTAGGCTCCTTGATGTCTCAGAGATGTGGCCAGCATGCGGCTCTCCCTGGCAGTGAGGAACTGTGGGAAGAGATCCAGAAGTGAGAAACCAAGGACATCACTCAGATCTAGCTTGGCTTTCCCAAGATGTGGTAGGGTGGGCTGAATTCATGAATGGGGCTTTGGGGAGTGTACTCTGTCCAAACCACACAGATCAAAAAAAAAAAATCTATGGGAAGTAATGTCTTCCTCATGAGGTGACCAAGTGTTAACAATAGTCTCCATTTGGCTCAGTGGTACTCTGGATGGGGAAATGATGTGAGGAGCTTTTTCTCTTGGAAAAAGGGACAATATAGTCAACAAGAGACAAGCCCGGTAACCTAAGAAAAAGCCTTTCCCAAATGTGACCGTATTGATTGTCAAATTGAAAAGATCTAGAATCACAGGAGGCAATCCTTTGGGCGTGCCCTTGAGGGAGTTCTAAATTAAGTTAACTGGGATGGGAAGATCCATCCTAAATGTGGGTGGGACTATTCCATGGGCTGGGGTCCTAGACTGAATAAAAAGGAGAATGCAGGCTGAGCACCAGCTTTAATTGCTCTCTGCTTCCTCACTGTGGACTTGATATGACCAGCTACTTTATGCTCCTGCTGCCATGAACTCCCTGGCCATGATGGACTGTATCACCTCCAACAGTAAGCCAAAATAAACATTTCCCCCTTTAAATTGCTCCTTTTGTTTTGTTTTATGTTTTGTTCGGAGACAGGGTCCTTGTAGCCCCAGCTCTCCTAGAATTTGTTATGTAGACCAGGCTGGCCTCAATCTCACAGAGATTTGCCTGCTTCTACCTCCTGAGTGCTGGGACTACCATGCCTGACCCTTAAGTTGCTTCTTGTCAGATATTTGGTCATGGCACTAAGTAGCTAATTCACCAAGATAACTCTTGCTTGTGTCCAAAGAAGTTCCATGGGTTTTGGTTCTGACACTGTAGTGTTTCCAATTATATTTGCTACCTGATATTATCAAATCATAAAATGAATGTGGAAATAAGCTACCTATAATCTCAACCCTTCCTCAGACTTTAAGAAGTAGCCATCATATATTTTCTTTCCAAATAAATAACCAAGTTAATATAGCCCTAAATCATTATCTTTTCAAAAATAGTTCATTCGGTTTATATTACATACTATTCTTTTTTGTATTTTTTAATTTTTTTGCATTTCATTACAGCTTTAACATACTCAATAACAGTTTCCAGAGCAAAGATACATCTCTTTCAAAAGTGGCTATAAAATTTTTAGGTTCACTGTTGAATTAATACAGTTATACAATATTGAACTCAGTATAAACCCTGTAATACATAAAATTGAATGAGTTTTTAACCTTTAAAAAAGATCTCCATTTCACTTTAAAATATACTGTTTCTTACAGACTCACTGTTTTGCTAATAACACTGAGATATTGGTGCATGTGTCTCTAATCTGTATGTATCTGATTATCACTGTTCTATCACAGTGAAATTTCTTATTATCTCACTCCATCCTGGTGAATTATTTCTCTGTCCAATGTATTCAAGTTGTATACGTTAACCAACCATTATTCACTTAGTACCATCTTCATTGTCTGACCAACCATTCCATATCTCCGTGCTTGTGTTTCAGTAACCCTTTCTAACATAACATACATAAAGTCCAAGAATAGTGATGCTAGACAGATCTGGTAGTGCATGCCTTTAGTTCCAGCACTCTAGAGACAGAGGCATGCAGAGCTCTGCGAGATCAAGGCTAGCCTGGTCTACATATTGAATTCTAGGCCAGCAGGGCTATATAGAGACTCTGTCTCCAACAAAAAAAATAGTGATGCTGACAATTCAGATAGTCAAAAAAAAGTTATTTCTTCATGTGAGAAAGCACAAGAAGATATGATGAAAAACAGACCACATGGGCATAACTGCTGTTGCATATGTTGTTAGAATTGCTCTATTTTATTGGTTAATCTTTTACTATGTTTAACTGATTTTTTAACTTATAGCTGATTTTTAAAAGTTAGCTCACAAAGTAACAGGTTTCCATATGCAGTTTTCATATGTATTTCATTTTGGTTGATTCTTGATCCCCACACCTCTGTCATCTCCATATCCCCCTTTCCCCACTGTAGCCTCTCGTCCCCAGTATTGTGTACTTCCACTTTCTTCTATTGTCGCCCCAACCCTGCTTAAAGAGTTTTTCCAAGTTACACAGCCCTTCCTTCTATTTTCTTATTTTTTACCCAACTTTACTCCCACCTGGACATGCACACTTAACAGAGACTAGGATCCACATATTCAGGAGAACAGTATTTGTCTTTGTGAGCCTGAGTTACCTCACTTAAAATGTTTTCCAGTCCCACCATACTTCTTGCAAATTTCATAATTTCATTTTCCTTTATGGTTAAATAAAATCCCCTTATATGTATGTTCCATATTTTCCCATATGTTCCACATTTTCCCTATCCATTCATCTGTTGATTGACATCTAGGCTAATTGCATATCTTTGCTATTTTGAAAAGAGTAGCAATAGGGCTGGCAAGATGACTCAGCAGGCAAATGCAGTTGCTGTGTGTCCTTGTCTGGTTTCTGTTTGCTGTGATAAAACACAGATCAAAAGCAACTTGAGGAAGAAAGTGTTTATTTCACCTTACAGCTTACAGTTCATCATAATGGGAAGCTGGGGCAGGAACTCAAGGCAGGAAGCTGGAGCTAGGAGCTGAGGTAGAGACGATGGCGAAATGCTGTTCCATGCAATGGAACATGTAAAGAGTAATGTCTCACTCTCCTTGACTTGTTCAGCTATATGGGGGGGGGGCATCTTTTTGAAACAGGGTTTCTCTGTAACCACAGCTTGCCTGGAACTTACTATGTAGACCAAGCTGGCTTCAGTCTCACAGAGATCCTCCTGCTTCTGCCTCCCTGGAGTTGGGATTAAAAGGTGTGCACAACTACACCCTGCTCAGTTACATTTCTTATACTACCCAGGCCCACCTGCCCAAGGATGGCACTATGTACAGTGAGCTGGGCCCTCCTGCATCAATTAAAAATTAAGAAAATGCCTCACAGACTTACTCACAGGCAAGTCTGATGGAGGAAATTCCTCAACTGAGGTTCCCTCTTTCCAGGTGACTCTACTTTGTGTCAAGTTGACAAAACCTAACCAACACACTGTGCAAGCCTGATTCCCGAGTTCAATCCCCACAACCATATAAAGTGTGAATGAGAGAACTGACTCCATACAACTGACCTCTGACCTTTACATGTGCACTGTGGCCAATGCACCCCCACCCAGATGGGCTCATATGGACACATAAGGAGCATGATGTTAAAGTCTCACATTATTATTGCCTTGACCTATGTGGTCTTTTATGCTTTTAGTGTTATTTTCATTAAATAGGGAGCCACAAAATGCAGTACATAATTATTTACAATAGTTATGTCCTTTTGATGGTTTGTTCCTTTTATTAATATGTAGTGGCCCTTTTTATCTCTTTTGATGAGTTTTGGTTTGAAATCTGCTTTATAAGGTAAGAAAACTGCTATGCAGCTTGTTTGCAGCTTCCATTTGCTTACTAGTTTGATTTCCAAGCTTTGATTTTGAGTTTATAAATGTCTTTCCTAGTTAAGTGGGTTTCTTAGAGACAGCAGACATCTAAGTCATGTTTTTTATGCAATTTGTTAGTCTCTCTTTTGTAAGTCAAAGCTGTTACATTCAAGGTTATAACTGAGAAGTATTCGCTACTGTTCATTATTTTTGCTGTTTGTTGTTCTGATTGGTGAGTTAATTGTTAGTTCTTTTCTTCCCCTTCACGTGGTGCTGGATGATTGTTTGCCATATTGGACATGATTGGTTCCCTCCATGTTCTACTCTAGTCATCTGTTGCTTTCATGGAATGTGTTTTGTCCTTCATTCTTGTGAAGGAAACTTTCTTCTTCCTCTGTGTATAGTATGCCTTTATCAATATTCTATAGTGCTGGCTTAACTGTAATGAATTACTTAAACATTTGCTTGTCTTGAAAAATTCTTAGGGCTCTATCTATTTTAATAGATAATTTTTCTGCAATAATTTTGGTTGGCAATTATTTACTGTCAGGGCTTGGAATATATCATTCCATGCTTCCCTAGCTTTTAAGGTTGCTGATGATAAATCTGCTATTACTCTAATATTTCTGCTCAGGTTGCAAAGGAATCAAGGCACAGTGGGAAGGATCTGACTTACTAGGGTGGTTGGCAGTTCTGAGGCATGCAGATCACGAGGCCGGAGGCATGGTGGGGGTGGGGACAGCCTATGGAGGGTCTGATAAACTATGCTAGAGTGTTAAGCTAGTTTGGGTTAGGAAGCTAGTCCAGAGATCTGAGGTGGAACAGCAGGAGCAGGCTTAGGCCCAAGGCTGGAAGGGGTCATAGTGCTGAGAGAGAGTGGAGCTGTTCAGGCTGCAGGGAAATCCTATTTATTTTTATGTGTATGAGTGTTTTGCCTGCATGCACATAAGTGCACCACGTAGGTGCAATGCCCACAGAGCCCAGAAGAAGGCATTGGATCCCCTGGAACTGGAACTAACTGCCGTGTGGGTGTTGGGAACCAAACCAGCAGCCTCTGCAAGAGCAGACAATGCTCTTAACCCCTGAACCATCTGACCAGCCGCAGTTTTGGTCTATTGTGTTTCAGACTTCTCAGAAGCTTTAGTCTTGTTCATTGTATTTTTTCTTTATTTATGGGGGTGTGTGTGTGTGTATGTGTGTGTGTGTGTGTGTGTGTGTATTATTGCCTCAACTTTATACTCCATCTCTGCTTGGTCTTGTCTGTTGATGCTTTCTGTTATGTAATTTATTTGATTGATTTATTCTTTCATTTCCATAACTTATGTTTGATTCTTTTTCAGTCTCTATTTCCTTATTGATTTTTCTCCATAGTTAAAATTTTTTCCTCTAAAGCATTCATTCTTTCATCCACTTTAGTAACTTTTTCTGATGACTTGATTTTGTAAGCTTCTTTTCTGCTTCTTGGATTAAATTCCCTGCTTACTTGAGTCTTCTTGGTTTTTGAGCCTTTTTAAAAAAATAGTACACTGAGTGTATGTGTATAGCTGAACACTATATAACAAGGCACAAAGTGCCATACAGGAGAAACATCCCTTCAAGTTGTTGATCAGGGTAGTCCAAGAGACTCCCAAAATAACACAGGCTACTGCCACAGCCCTTGATTGCCTTCCAGAACTTGAAGGTAAGACCCTACTGCTGCTGAGTGGCTCTGATCTCAGCAGACCGCCAAAGAGTGTCTAGTTCTGGCCTCCCTTTGGCCTCTCTCTGGCAGAGGGCCCACGAATGCAGGGGACTGCCTGAGAGCCCCTGGATCCTGCCTCCACATGGTGGTCCTTTTGATAAGATTATGCTGTACAGCAGTCTCTTCTGCATGAAATAACTACGATCATCAAGACTTCACCTGAGCCTGATTGCTAAATATCGTCACAATTGGGCTTGTTGACGGTTGTACTCATTCATTAAAGGAGGGCCAAGCAGGGTCATTGAACCCTCACTAGATTATCCAGCCACTCTTCACAGCCAACTGTATGGAATTTGACCCTAATCACACATGGCCTCCTGGATTTGGAGAGGGCTAAAGTATACAATCTGGGGAAGGCCAGGAAGAGAAGGCATGACCCATGCTGGGTAAAGGCTTTCCAGTGTGCATACCCTCAGGTCATACATATACCTCAGCAACCCCTCCATTATCTCGGTAAGTAAGCTCAATAAATTCATTTGTTCACCAGTAAAACTTTAATCAAACACTGGCTTGACACTAGAACCTTAAAAGGGAATAAGCATTGCTTAGCATCCCCAGGAAAAGAAGTCTCACAACAGATGGAAAATTTATTTGTTAATGCTATTATGTCTCATAATTATTTTAAAAAAGAAAATGGGAATGTAAAAGATGTTAAAAGGAAATGGGAATGGAGATAATTTCCAAAATAGACAGAGAAAATGAAAAAGCCTAAGCAAGTACTGAAGGTTTAGGTTTAGGTTTAGGTTTGTTATGACATATAAAGGATGAGACAAAAATAATATACACATGATCTTAAAATTTCTATGGCCATAGTTTAATCAGCTAGTTTAAGGAACAAAATATATATCTAGTCAAGGTTTATCTGAGAATATTTTTTACCCAAGCCTTATCTATATAGTACGTGATAATTAAAAGTACCAGACTGGTGCAATTAACATAGAATGCTTAACAGTAATAGTTTGAGGCCTATACTAATGTGCTCAGAGGGACTTAAAGGACAGTTTTTGCCCCTTGCCTTCCAAGGTCAACTAAGTTCCAGGGGACTATGGAATATCTTTCAAAATGTCCTATAACTGTGGTGAGTCACCTGTCCTCTTGTTCAGGGAGGATGTGGAGACCCCACGAGATGGACTTGAACCAGTGTCCAGTCTACAAAGAGGAAGGTCAACTCAGTCTACAAAGAGGAGGGTCAACTCAGAGGAAACATATCATTCATGCTTCCAAGTGAAACCAGACATGGCCGATCAGGGCCTTTGACTTATCTTCACATAGATGGAACTAGTAAAAGAAAGGAGCC
>NW_008340643.1:1173736-1240347 GCF_000622305.1 Nannospalax galili
TAAATACCCAAAAGGAAAGTATAACCAAAGATTAAAGTGATCAGTATTTTTCTTTAAGAGTTCAAGGGCATACACTTTCCAGACTAGGCTTATGTCCATATAAAATATTATTTAGACACTTATTTCTCATTGATAATTTTGTTCCTAACCATAAAGTGCTACTCAGATATAAGACTTCAAATCTTGGTCTCCAATACCGTAGTGCCCACCTGTAGCTAAGGGAGACAAACAGCTATTGTTCTAAAATGATGGATAAATTTGTTTTCTCCTCCTATCTAGAAACCGTTGAGAGGGAAATTACACTGATTCTAACCACTCCAACAGCTATCAAATACCTGAAAGCAAATCCTGAATCCATCACTCTAGAGTCCAGCCTCAGAAGACAAAAGAAAAACGAGGAAGAACCCAATCGAGGGATGCTTTTGGAAGCCCCTGTCAAGAAATTCCAGTGGACCCTCATATGAATATTTGAAAATTGCCTTGCTCTGACTTTTTTCTAGTTCCCTGACTAGAATTTGTAATGCTAATTACTCTTACCTTTACTTCTTCACATCGCCTATTCATGATTCAAGGACTTTCTTTTCCCCTTAGAGATAAGGGTCATGCAATTTGGGAGTCTTTTAGATAGACCCACTGAAGGGGTACTCCATTGCTTCACCCTGCGTCCCTGTTCAGCATGGAAGAAGCCAGAGCAGTCTGGGTAAAAAGACCCCAAAGAAAAGTAGCCAGTTTCTTGGCTAAAAGTCACAATGTCCTTGGGCCTCTTAGCAACCTACTCTGTTCCAAACGCCAAAAACGTCAAAAGTATTTGGGATATTGTGTCTAATCCTTAAAAGATTTTAGGGTTACCTCTTCAGAGGGGGCAATGTTAGAGTAGCTAAAAGCCCCATAAAAATAAATCAAAGAAGAAGAAAGAGTACATGAAGTTATCAGAAAAAAAGTGATGGGGAGATATGGGAGGAGCTGGGGGGGAGGGAGTGGGCATGGATTTGATCAAAACACCTTATATGCATTATGAAAGTCTCAATAAATTATTTATTTTTTAAAAAGACGCTATTGCTTAAGACAGGACATACTTTGGACACAGAACTTGGAGCAATGGATCTGGAACTAATCTGGAAGCCTCCTCCCTGTAGGCTAGCTCTCATGGTATCAAAGGATACTATGTAAGCTGTTAAGGGAGAAAACCAATCAATGGTTCAGTCCAGGTGTAAATCTTTATAAACACAGCAATGACCAGCAGCAATGACCAGCATAGCAAACTATCGCTGTTTGTGGAGTAATGGTAGTTTTATCTTGGGGGTAATGAACAACTATTTAATTGAACTTGAAGCCCACACAATCGAAGGGAACTGTAAACATAGCCAAATACACGTGGCTGGAGAGAGTATAGATCCTAGATAAAACCATACATCTTACCCAGCCCTACACAAACATAATTTCTTACTGTATGCTAAAAATGTATCCTTATATTTAAAGAAAAATATACCTCCTACCACTCATCCAAAAAACTTCTTTTTGAAATAGATGAAGATTATTACAGAGTTCCACAAGGGGTCAGAGAATAAGTGTATGTGAGTGAGATGCCTAGCCCTAAATGACACATCTACAATGCAACCTCTACACCTAAGGCTCAGAGAACATAGTGGAACATGGTGGGGGGGGGATTAGCATTTCTCAACTCTCACCAGCAAAGCTTCCTCATGCAACAGATGGTGATTAACACAGAAGGCCACAAATGGCCAAACTGTAGAGAATAAGAGACTGCAAAGTGTGTGCCCCTGAACAGGATCTCTATATTAAACTTCTGCCACCTGAGGGTCAGGGACCATGTGGAAGAGGGAACAGAAAGACTGTAAGAGCCAGGGGTGGTAGAGGACCACAAGGAAAAAGAGTTTTCCAGGTGACTACGAGCTTGTTCATATGAACTTGCAGCAAAGGTGACAGCATCTGTAAGACCTATACAAACTCAAACTAGACAAAAACCCAGCATAGAAGTGGAGAAATGGGTTTGTCTTCTTTAAGGGAATCACTCTAGATAGGTTGGCCAGGCTCTAGTGGATAGGCTCACACTGAGTGAAATTTGAGGACACAGACTTGATTCTATAGGCCTTAACATATATGACAGAATGCATTAAATCTGGCAGAGAGGCTATGGGGGTAACACAAATGGGGGGGAGTCTAAATATGATTAAGATGTATGAAATGCACAAAATGAAAATTTTTCAAGTAACATAAATAAATAAAAAATAAATAGGGGCTGGAGAGATGGCTCAGTGGTTAAGAACACTGACTGTTCTTGCAGAAGACCTGGGTTCAAATCCCAGCACTCACATGGCAGCTAGGAACTGTCCGTAACTCCAGTTCCAAGGGCTCCGACAGCCTCTTCTGTCCTCTACAGGCATTGCACGACTAGGGTGCATTTAACTACATGCAGGCATTAACACTCATACACATAAAATAAAAATAATAAAATAAATAAATAGTACTCTGAAATCTTTTTCTAACATTTCAGCTATTTCATTATCTTTGTTTTCCACTGATGAATTGTCGGTTCATGGAGTTGTACTGGAGTGCTAGCTCATGCGTTTGTATTTCTTGTTGTGTTTTGCACATATGTTGGGGTGTATATACCCTATGGTTTGTGGCTTTATCCCCTTTCCTACTGTT
Source organism: Nannospalax galili (assembly GCF_000622305.1). Classification (NCBI taxonomy): domain Eukaryota; kingdom Metazoa; phylum Chordata; class Mammalia; order Rodentia; family Spalacidae; genus Nannospalax; species Nannospalax galili. Next base: position 1,176,407 of record NW_008340643.1, read on the forward strand.
TCCCAGCTTTAAAGCCTAATACCACAACAATGACTACACAAAAAACTATACTGTTTTGTGTTATGTGAGTCTTCCTGGTGGGTTTTCTTTGCTTGAATTTATGTTCAGGGCGAAAGTTGATAGCAGTAATAACTATGATGGACTGATAAGAGTCTCAGAGGTAGCTTTAGGGTAAGATGCTGTGCTCTTGATTTGTGTTCCCTATAAGGTGTATAAACAGGAGTAATAGGATCTTGTCAATATGCTGGATTCTGTCTCAAGTGGCAGAGTCCTTCTATTCAAGGTCACGTGTTCTGAGGTTCCTGAGAGTACAGCTCACAGAGTGTCCTGACTCAGCAGGAGTCCTTTTGAAATGGCATCCGGTTTCTTCTGCTTCAGTGGTTGCTTGTGAAATCCTACTTTCAGTCATATCTTCTCAAATCTCCAAGTCTTGTTCTCGGGCCTCCTCCATGCCATATGCTGTGTGACTCTGGGCCTGGGTACTTCTGCTGACTCACCTCCACAGTGGGTTAGTGCTACCACCAAGTGCTCTGCTGCTCTTGGCCTTGCTATACCTGATTACACAGTGAGTCCCTTCTAAGCACACTGCAGGAGAATGTGCTTAGTCCCCATGAGTCAGAGAGTCCAAATCATCTTTATTTTGATCAAGGTCAAACTCAAGTTAGAATCAAAGGATATTCAGTAACATAGATAAATATCTTAAATATTAAGCTAAGTGAAGGAAGAAAGATAAGAAAGACAATGTAGAACAGGCTGAACTAACTTATAGTCAAAGAACTCAGAATAGTGATTACTCCTGGGAGGGTCTCATCAACTAGAGGAAGGCATGGAGGAGATTTCAGGAATGCTAGCAAGGTTGAAATCTGTATTTCTTGAGTTCAAGGGTATTTCTTGCAAATGAATAGGCATATATAAAACTTCATCAAGCTATATATGATAGTGTATGTGTTTATACACATATATTTGTATATTTGCTGTATATTCATTATACATAATATTGAGTTTCATATAGATAATTTCTTTCAAATGTAACATGTGCTTGACCATATTCACCCCTCCCATTTCATCCCTTGAGTTCCCCACTCTTATTCTCTTCCCAGTAGCCTCCCCTCTATACACACACATGGCGCACACACACATACATATGTGGAGAGAGAGAGAGAGAGAGAGAGAGAGAGAGAGAGAGAAGTTGTCTTTATTTTTTTTAGCAGAGCATATGGTAACGGTTTATTTACAGAAGAGTGGGTGCCCCACATTTATGGCTGCACCATAAAGTCCATACTCAATTACAGATCTGTGACTTCCCAACAGCTGCACAAAATTGTGAGGGGGTGCCTCTTGGTGTTCTCGGCTTATATATCCTTTTCCCCTCCCTCCACATGCAGCTAAGGTTAACTGGTTGCCCTCCACTCCCCGATGAGAGTGTGAAGGAGGTGTGACTATAGCTTGCTGGCATAGTGGTTAGAGGACATTTTCAGTTGACACTCCACCCCTTCTCCGGCTCTTACATTCTTTCCTCCAACCTCTTCCACAAAAGTCCCTGAGCCCTGGAGGGGGTGGTATATGTGGGATGATCTTCATCCCATTGTGGCAAGGCACTGAACTTTTGGGTCTTTGCATCATCTGTTTTCCATGGGCGTTGAGAGGGATTCCATCTACTATAAAAACATATTTCCAGTTTAAGTGGGATTTCATCTACTATCAAAACATACACAGCAAGCAGCAAGAATATCTAAACAGTTGTTACTATAATAACTTAACCTATGGGTGTAAACACAAATGCTTGGTCGGTACTTTAGCAGGTGCATCACATCCATCTAACAAAACAATTGCAGTGACTTCCCACTGGGGCCTATATTCTCCCCTGCCACAGGGGGTTGGCCTGGTCTACAATACCAGATGTGTGTTCCACTCCTAGGAGCAGGCATTATATCCAATCGAAAATTTGCTGGTTGTTGATGCTTCACTATTGCACCAGCAGGAACATCTTGTTTGGTATGTTTATAGTGCAACACTTGGGGTCCATCACTGAGGAGAATTATAGGGGGTTATTTGCCCCCAGTCTTCTGTGGGTTGCCTTTTGACACCATGAAACCCACCCATCTAGTGGCAGGGAGTTTCCAACTTAGTCCAAGCTTGATTTCTCCCTCTCCCATGCTCACATCATGCAGTGTCTTCAGCAATAGGGTTTTTCTGTTCACTTCTGGTGTACAACCAACATTATTGGCAATGGCCTTCATTGTTTGGGGGACCTCTAGTGTCCCTCAGGCCAACAGCTCATGGGGGCAACCCAGCACAGAGAGAGAGATTCATGTATCTACAAAGAATTCTAGGACCTTCAAATGAAAGAAAACAGGAAATATTTGTCTTTCTGCATTGGACTGATTTCACTTAACATGATGCTGTCCATGTGTCTGTTTTCCAGAAAACAACATGATTTCATTCTTTTTACAGCTGAATAAAGCTTCATTGTGTGGAAACACCACATTTTCTTTATTCACTTACCTGCTGATGGATACCTAGTCTGATTCTATATCTTGACTATTATGAACAGTGGTACAATAAAAATGGCTGACAGTTATCTTTGTGGTATGTTGCCTTAAAACACTTCAAGCATTTACCCAGAAGTGGGATAGCTAGATAGATGGTAAACCTATTTTTCACTTTAAGGAAATTCCATTGTGGCTAGACCAATTTGCATTCTGACCTGCAGTTATAAAGGGTCCCTCTTTCCCTTCACCCTTGCCAGCATTTGTTGTTGTTTTCTTTTTTACTTCTTTCTATTTATGTATTTTTATTTTATGTGTGTGAGTGCCTGCATATAGGTGCACCTGTGTTGTGCACCTGCAGAGGCCAGAAGAGGTTGTTGGATCCCTTGGAACTGGAGTTACAGATGGTGGTTAGCTGCCCTGGTGGTGCTCAGAACTGAACCTGGGTCTTCTGCAAGAGAAGCCAGTGAGTGCCCTTAACCACTGGGCCATCTCTCCAGCCCCTGTGGTTGTTTTCTTAATGATAGCCATTCTGACTAGGGTGAGATGAAATCTTAAGCTAACGTGGGTGTGTGGGTGTGTGTTGTATTGTACATGTCTATGTGTGTGCACATGTGTGTGAAGATCTGCACATGCATATGTGTATGCAGAGACCAGAGGTCAATGTCAGGTGTCTTTCTCTCTCACTCTCCACCTTATTTTATGAGATAGGTCTCTCGCTGAACCTGGAGCTCACCAATTCAGTGAGAGTATCTGGCCAGGAAGCTCCAGGGATCTTCCTGTCTCCCTGTCTCTACATGTGTCTTCTTATATGAGTGCTGGGATGAAAACGCAGGTCCTTATTCATGCATGTGCCACAGCACTTTACCAACTGAGCTGTCTCCCCAAACCCTTAAGCTCCACTCTTAAGATTTGAATATATTCACTATATTTTAATTATGGCCCCCAAAGAGGTCATCATTTTAACAGAATTTTTTGTGTGTGCAAGGGATAGAACCCAGAGCCTCACACATGTTAAATACTTCATCTGTCACTGAACTACACTCCCATCCTGGAACTCTTAAAGAAAATTTCAGGGGTTCGTGATATATCTCAGTTGACAGAGTGCTTGCCTAGCACAAACAAAGTCCAGGGTTCAATCCCCAGAACCACATAAATTGGGCACAGTGACACACACCTATGGACTCAACATTTATTAATAGAAGTAGAAAGATCAGAAGTTCAAGATTATCTTTAGCTACATAGAGTTTGAGGTCACCCTGGCATGGCCTGAGACCCTGTCTGGAAAAAACAAATTAGAAAGAAAGAAAATTTTCAGAAACTGGTTTGAATATGCAAAGCCCCAAATTAGCAATCATCTTTTGCTTCAAAAGATGTAAGCAAATAATGTTATATCAATTTTCACAAAAATTGTGTATACTTACTCTGCATGTTGACATCATATTATTACCTTTATAAAGATAAAGTAACAACAGGAATCCAAAGAAAGAAGCTTCCTGAAATCTTGGAAGATTCACTTTCCTTGTTCAGAACACTGTCAACTATAAACTTGGAGCTATGAATGTTTATTACAAGGAATTACATCTGCTAAGCTGCTAACCTGCAAGTTATTGCCTCTGTTTGTTCAGAGAATAATTTTATCCAATCACCTTTGATGATCTGCATGGCCATAATTCAATTGAAGTCAAAATAATGAATTCAACCCCAAGAAGACTATGCACTTCTGGAAATTAAGAGCATAAAAGGGACTGGGGCTATGGCTCAGTTTGTAAAATGCTTCCCTAGAATGTGCAAAGCTGTGCATCCCCAGCATCACATAAACCAGACTTGTTAATACACACCTATAATCTCAGCACTTGTGGAATATGGCCAAATCAATAAACTATAATACAACATTAGAGAGAAATGTGGCAGAGCTGTAGAATACTTGTTTAGAAACCCCACCCATCCTTTGCTCAAATGAAACTGTTGATGTTTATTCTGATCCCATAATTAAAATACTATGATGTAGACTTAGTAATACTTATTCATTAGGATATAAAAATCAGTGTATCATAAGCCAGCCATGGTGGCACATGCCTTTAATCCCAGCACTCAAGAGGCAGAGGCAGGCAGATCTCTGTGAGATCAAGGTCAGCCTTGTCTACATAGCAAGTTCCAGGCCAGCTGGGATTACAGGGAGACCCTGTCTCAAAAAGACCAAAAAATTCAGTGGATCAGGGTTGGAGAAGTGGCTCAGTGGTAAAGAGCACTGACCGCTCTTGCAGAAGATCTGGCTTCGAATCCCAGCACCCACATGGCAGCTCACGACTGTCTCCAGTTGCAAGGGATCTGACACCTTCTTCTGGGCCTCCATGGGCACCAGGCATGCATATGACATGCATACATATATGCAGGCAAACATGCATACATATAAGGAAATAAATATTTTTAAAAATCAATGTATCTTATGTTACATGAGTGAGAAAAGTAATAGAAAGGTAATATACGCACACATTGTTTTGAATAATGCTTTTTTTGATTTTTTTCTTCTTTATCTGCCTAGTAACTACTATCTCATACAAAGAGCACCATCAAGAATCTATCTATATGGCTCCCTTCAGAGTGGCCTCATCACTGCGACTTAGTGCAGATGTGGTTGCAGTTTCCAAGATGTGAAAGCTCAAGAGATTTTAGTATTTACATATTCCCATTTAGACCAGGCATCCAGAGAGGGGGCAGACAGTAGCCATCCATCGGAGTATCTACAGTTTGCTGATAGAAAGCTAAGATCTAGCCAGCTGTTTTGTACATAGTTTTCATGGAGCATAGCTATGCTATGCCAAATATTCACATAGTATGTATGTCCACTTATGCTATATAGTGCCAGAGTTGAAGAGTTGAGACACAGAGGCTCTGTGTCCTCAAAGCCCAGGATATGAACTATCCTGACCTTTATGGGAAATATTTGCTAATCGAGCTGGGGATATGACTCAGTGGTTAAGAGCACTACTGTCCTTGCAGAGGACCCAGGTTTGGTTCCCAGAACCCACATGGTGACTAACAACTGTCTGAAACTCCAGCTCCGGAGGATCCGATGTCCTCTTCTAGCCTCTGAGGGCATTACATGCACATGGTACACTTACATACATGCAGGCAAAACACTCATACACATAAAATAAAAATAAATAAATCAAAAAGTTTTTTAAGTTTGCTGCCACTGCTATAAAGAAATTTTAATCTGTCAGGTGTAGTGGTATATGCCTTTAATCCTAACACTCAGGAGGCAGAAGAAAGCAGATCTCTGAGTTTGAGACCAGCCTGTTCTGCACAATGAGTGCTAGGCCAACCAGGACTACACAGCAAGGCCTTGTCTCAAAAATTTAATCTAAATTAAGTAGAAAACTCATTCACATTTGTGTGCTTTTATTTTGTTCATTTTTGAGAAGAGAAAAGGTTCTTAGCCTAAGCTGGCCTCAAACTCCCTGTAGAGCTGAGAAAGATCTTGAACTTCTGATCCTCCTTGCCTCTTCCTCCCAAGAACTGGGATTATAGAGTATACAACCACAGAAGCAGATTTATATAATGTTGGGGGGCTACATTTATCTATTTATTTCATGTTTGTGTGTGTATTTGTATGGGTGCCTATACAAATACCTATGAGCAATTGCCTATAAGCAATGACACATGTGTAGACATCAAGGACAACTTGCAGGAGTTGTTTCCCTTCTTCTATCATGTGGTAGGGAGGGCAGGGATCAAATTCAGCTAGCCAAGTTTGGGGACAAGCACCCTTACCCAATGAGCCACATCAATCTCACTGGTCCCCCACATTTGCTTAAGTTTGAAAGACTTAACTATGTTTAGTAAAAAGTTGGATATCCAAAAGGAGGAAAGGAAAAGAGAAAGGCATGAAAACAGCCCATATTCACGAACAATGTATATGGAGTTTTTCTTTGTTTTGAGACAGGATCTCATTATTTAACTCTGGCTGTCCTGGAACTAGCTATAGTAGACCAGGCTTGACCTCAAACTCACAAAGATCCACCTGCCTCTGTCTCTGAAGTGGTGAGATTAAAGGCATGTTCCACCCCCCAGCCACTTATGTTTATATAATAGAATTTCTATTGTTTTAATGCATTTTTTTATTTTGTATCTAAGTCTGTGTGTGTGTATTATAAACAAAGTCATTATTTTCCCCAAATCATCAGGGTTTGCTTTGAAGTGGGGACATCCTTTTGCATATTGGACATTTCCATCAGGTTATCCCACAGGAACTTGAAACATAATTTATCTTAAACCACACTCTCCTAGCCCTCCTTTCCCTACCATCTCCACTTCCCTGGGGCTCTCCTCTTCACTTTATTGGCCAGTCCCCTTCCACCCAGTGGCCTCAGTCTAAAGTTACCTCAGTCCTTCTCACCATATAAACTGCCTCCAAGGCATGCTGCCTTCCAGCACACCCTCCATGCTGTCTTCAAAATAACCTTGCTAAAAGGGAAATACAATGATATTACACTTTAGCTTTAAAAAAATCCACCAACTAGTTCTATAGTATTACAAGATTAAAGTCCAATTTCCATAGCACAGCATAAAGTCTCTCTAGGTTCGACCCCAGTTATTTTTCCAGGCTCTTCTCTTCCATTGTCCTGCTCTGCCCTGGCTGCTGCTCAAGTCCCCAACTCTGTAGTTACAGAGACCGATTATTCTTTGAACCCTCCATGTCTTTATTTTATTTATTATTTTATGTGTATGAGTGTATTGCCTGTATGTATGTAAGTGCACCCATGTTGTACAATGCTATGGAGGTCAGAAAAGGGCATCAGATCCCCTGAAACTGGAGTTGCAGATGGTTGTTAGCCACCATGTGGGTGCTGGAAATAGAACCCCGGTCCTCTGCAGGAGCAGACAGTGCTCCTAACCACTGAGCTATCTTTCCAGCCCCTGAACCCTCTGTGTTTTGTCAGCCTTCAGTGGGCCTTTGCACATGTTGTTCCCTCTTCCTGGCATAAGCCTTTCTCCTCCTCCCTTCCCCATGAATATCTATCTATGGTTCCTTTAACAGCTACCACAAGTGTCACTTCCTTAGTGAACCTTCTCCAAATACCTCAAGTGGAATAGGCTCCTTCTCCTGGTTTCCTCATACATTTGGGTAATTACTTATTGATGCTGATCTCTCTCCTGAGCTCTGAGCAGCTGTTAAAAGACTATATCACATTCACTGTTCTCTCTCCAGGGTTCAGCTTATTATGAGTGATAAATAATTGTTGTTGAATGAATAAAATAATGCCTTGAGCCATAGTCAGATTACGAGCATTTAACCCAGGGCTGGAGAAAATGGCTCAGCAGTTAGAGTGAGTATTACTCTTATAAAGGACCTCATTTGGGTTCCCAGCAGTCGTTGGGCAGCTCAAAATTGCCTGTAACTCCAGCTCCAGAGAATCCAACCCTTTCTTCAAGCTCCAATGGGTACCACATTCGTGTGTACTTACCCCTACACACATACAAGCAGTTTTTAAAATAATAGAAATAAAATGATTAAGAGCACATAACCCTAAGTATGCCCACAGAGGAGAAGCAATGAGGAACCTACACACCTGGGGTACCACAGCCATCTGAAAAAGCACCAGTAGATGGACAAGGTCTGAAAATCCTGTCCACTTCTAACTAACTAACCCTGACCTTAACCCTGGAAAGATAGGTATGATGGTTAGCTTTAACTGTCAACTTGACACAATCTCGGAAGAGACTATAGATAAGGAGCTGTCTATATTGGATTGGCTTGTGGTCATGCCTGTAGTTAATTGCTGTGGGAAGACCCTGCCCATTTGGGTGGCACCATTCCCTAGGCAGGGGTCTGAACTATGTAAGAGTGTAGAGATCAAGCTTAGTACAAGCAAGCAAGTGAGCTTGTATGCATTCAGTTCTCTCTGCTCTTGACTGTGACTGTGATGTGACTAGCTGTTTGAAGTTCCTCCCTTGACGTTCCTCCAATGATGAACTGGAACCTGGAATTGGGGGCTATAGTAAAACCTTTCCTCCCCTAAATTTCTTTTTGTCAGATTGTTTTATCACAGCAATAGAAATAAAACTAAGACAACAGGTCATGAAAGGAAGACATTTGTATTTTTTTAGAGTGGAGCATTCACTGTTATTTGTATAATACGGACCCTCTCCCAGGGCAAACTGTGTGAATTATGATATCATGGTTCATCAAAAACTGCTGCTCCTGAGATGGAAGAAAGGAATAAGATAGAAAGGCTGAGGGAGAAAATCCATCCTCCCTATGGAGCCCTTTACTCCTTCTTAATGTCTTGGACAACAACAGACTGTCATCTGCAAATCATCAGGGTGAGAGCCACCGACATTTCCTAACTGAAATTTCTTGAAATATTAACAAGAAATCTCCCATGGCCACCCTCCTGGAATTTGGAAAGCTTAAGTGATTTGTATTTTCTGTGGCCCCTGTGCAAAGGGGAGGAAGGAGTTCTGATTGAGCATCTCCATGTCAAATTCCTCTGGAGCTGGGAACTACATTCAACCAACTCACCTTGGTGGAGATTTTAAAGGTCACAAGGATGTAAAGGGGGGTAGAGAAAACATGACCCTCAAGAAATAAAAACAAAAAAAGAACCAGACAGGAGTCTTTGCATGACATCATTTTAAAGGTCTCTGTTAAAGGCCTCTGGAATACATAGGTGCTTGAGCTGAATGCGTGAGTCATAGACACACTAAGTAACTGTTAACAGTCAAGGTCCCCACAGGAAACAGGTGGAACATACAAACTGGGCAAGTAAAGGCATGCAGACTCAAAGGTTTGTTTACAGAGCATTGTGGAAGCATTTGCAAATTTCACAGGAAGGAGCTGGGGTAACAATGGTGCTGCCCCTCTCAGTGCCCACTCTTTGATATTGCTGAGCACCAGTTAAAGTCAACAGGAAGCCAGAGTGCAGTTCAGATACAGGGAGTCCTATATCACTGGCTGTCCTGGGCCTTATAGGCAGCTTAGTAATACCTGGGACCTCAGTCCCTTTCTCCTCCCAAGTACTGACAATGACAATTGAAAAATATCTCCAGATACTGCCACGTTTCCTGGGGACAAAAATCACTCCCTGCTGAGAACCACAGATCTAAAAGAACTTAAAATTGTAAATCATATCAGCGAATAGTCATGAACTGAATTAGCATTATTTAGAATTTATTGCTTATTTGCATGATTTCGTTCTTCATTTTGAAGAGGCCAATGTTTTGTCAACCTCTAACAAAGAAATATTTATTCCAACAGATGAGCCCACTGCCTCTGGTCTGTAGAACAGCAAATACTAGACTCCAGGACTCGGATGAGCAAGTTTCCTCTGCCTGGTGGCTTCTAGGAGGTTTAGACTCAATGCTGAAGTAAGTCATGCTAGCCTTGTGGGGGCATTCATCTCCCTCGTGTTCTCACAGAGCCAAAAGAATATGAGGTAAACACAACTCCCAAAATGCTCTGGATCAAAGTCTTCCTAAGTACCATAATTCTCCAGTGATTAACTGTGTTTCTGTGTATTATATAGTATACAGATGCAAGAAATTCCAAGGATATGAAATTAGCCTGAGTGGAGAAGATTCCATTAGTAATTATTGAGTGCCTACTGTATGTCTGGCACCGTTCTAGGCTATATAAGTGGGCAAACGTGGTCAAGATGCCTACTCTACAGGATCCTGCCCATTCTAGTGAGGGAAGTCCCCATTGAACCATATATAAAAATGAGAGCATTCCGGCTAGAGAAATGGCTCAATGGTTAGGAGCACTGGCTGTTCTTGCAGGGGACCCAGGTTCAGTTCCCAGTACCCATCTGGCAGCTCACAACAATATATTATTACTCTAGTTGTAGCAGATCTGACACCCTCTTTTGGCCTCCTCAGACACCAGGCACACATGTGATGCAGATACATACATGTAGGCACTCACATATGTGCATAAAACAAAATAGATCTTTTTTTTAATGAGAGAATTCCATAGAGCAGATAAACAGAATCAGGTAGAAGAGAGTCACTCAGCTGTGGGAATAAACTACTTGAGCTGATGACACGGGCTAAGCCTTGAGCGCAAAAATTCAGTCATCTAAGAAATCCAGGTTTACAAGGCATGGTGGCACATGCCTTTTATTACAGCACTTGGGAAGCAGAGGGAGGCAGATCTTTGTGAAATCGAGGCCGGTCTGGTCTACATAGCAAGAACCAGGCCAGCTGGGGCTACAGGGAGACCCTGTCTCAAAAAAGAAAAAAAGAAAAAAAAATCCAGGTTTAACTCTGTTGACAGAGTGGGAAAGTACAGGGAGGTGTTAAACAGAAAAGAATGAGATCTTGTTAATGCTCTTAGAATAGACCTTACACTGCCATGTGGGGAGCAAATCAGAACAGGACAAAATGAAACAGGAAGAGCTGCTATTTGATCTCTGCAAGAATCCGTGCAACATGTGGACAACGGTGCCCCAAGAGGGTTGGAGAGGCACTGATGTCATAGCAGTAAGCAGATGGGGTGATTCCAGACCCATGTAAGGCATATGTCTTACAGTGTGGAGAGGAGAGGCAAGAGCATGAGGTGCTCAGAGCTTGGCAAGCCTAAGAAACCACCAGACGCTGACACTCTGGGAGATGACATAGTGACTAATGACAGAGACTATGGAATGCAAGGTCCCATATATTTTATTTTGAAATAGGGGCACATCCAGGAAGTAGGGCATTTTGTATCTTCCTTGAGCATCAAAACCAAGTGGCCCCTGAAACTCCCAGCTGAGTAACAATGCAGCTCACAGACTAAGCACAGACCAATAGGGTCAGCTTTTGTGGAGTCTTCTCTCAAACCCCTCATCTATGAGTGATGCTCACCCTTCCTATGAGACATGTCCAACCCAATATAGTCATCTATAAAGTTTAAGCCTGAGAATGTACAATCGAGCAATTTTTTAATCTCTTAATGTTTTAAGTAAGTTTACAATTTTGTGTGGGGCAGTAGTCATAGCTATCCTGTGCTACATGTAGCCCATGAGTGGCAGGTTGAACAGTTTCCGTTCCAAAAAAAAGAAGTGCAAATTTCCTTCCCTGAATCAAAACACAAGTCAGTGATGGAAACCAGGCACCAAAGGAGCCCTGTGACCCTGGGACAGAGGCATAGGATTTCTGATTTAGAAACAGCCTTGGGGCTGTGGAACTGAAAGTAATGAGAGTTATACCAATGAGTGACCATCATGCATAGCAGGTTTGCATGGGGGATCAGGAGAGGTCAAGACAGAAGGGAGCAGCCTTTAGAGCCAATAAGAGCCTGTGGGTGGCAGGAAGGGAAGGGGCCTGGGTGTCCTAAGTGAGCCCTGGCCCATAGGTCTTGGAATGAACACTGGAAAGTCCCTAGAGAAAGCTTTCCCAGGCTCATCTGGTGATCAAGACATTTAAGTAAGGAACCAAGTTTCAGAACAAGTCAGTTATGGAAGAGTTTCAGAGGTGTTTGAAAATTCAATCAAATATAATTTCCTTCCTGAATTTCTTTCTTTGTTTAAAACATTGCTAAATTTTTTTATCTTTTAATTAACTTCCCCCTCCCCCCATAGGAATACCAGGGCATTAAATTAGCAACATTTGCCATTTTACTGTCAATGGTGTTTTACCCTACATTCCACCTGCCTACATGAAAGATAAAGAGACCTTAGGGAGGGCTGGCGAGAGGCTTGGCCTGTAAAGGTGCTTGCCATCAAGACTGACAGCCTGAGTTCCCTCCTGGGACCCACGTGGTACAAAGAGACAACCAACTCTCACAAGTTGTACCCTGACCTACGCAGTTGCTGTAGTAGAGGCTGGAAAGACAGAAAAAAATAATGAAATAATGATTTTTCTTCCCAAGAGAATTTGCTAGTGGTGACAAGACTACAAAAAAACCATTAAAATACAAAGAATTAAGATGCACTCAAAATGCTGAGAAATATGAGATATATAGTGCTAAATTTTAGTTTACCCTTTATTAAAGAAAGAAATTACATGTTTGTCATTAATTAACATGTGAACTGATATTTTAATATTGTTTTTACATAAATTTCAAGAAAACTCCATAGGCATTGGCACATATTTCCACTTCTTTTGTTGGGGTGTCACAGTATGAAATTTTCATATGATGTACAGCTTTTCCTATTGACTGTGCTGGCTTACCACCTGCTGGAAGTAGCATGAAGTTTCTGTGCCATCTTTTTTATTGTTTGTATTAGAGTGTCATCTTCTCGATAATTAATGCAATTGTAAAGCTGGGTTTTCCTCTTATTTCTTATGTTATAGTACCGCCTTATGGAATTTTTGTGGCATTACAGGACAGGGATATATATATATATATATATATATATATATATATATAATATAAAAATTCTCGTGAATTTTCATGTAATAACAGAGCAGATCTCTTTACTATTAATCCGACTGTAGCGCCCAGTACAAACTTCATGCAATTGTTAACATACGTGTTTCATTCTTACTGTGGTTACATACCCCCTAGTGGAGTTTGTCTTCATTTGCATGTCAGAGAAGAATTTCCCTATTCCTCTGATTAAAGTGCTCCCCAGGGGAATTCATCCATACTTGAACATCACACCAGTTAGAATGCTACTAGGTGGAATCACCATGTAATTGAAAAACAGATTTTTTTTTTCCTACTACACATGCTCCTCACTCACCCTGCAAACTGGTGACATTCCAGCACAACACATTCTAAGTTGAGCATATCATAGACTGAAAATACATTTAAGGGGCTGGAGAGATGGCTCAGCAGTTAAGAGCACTGACTGCTCTTGCAGAGGACCTGAGTTCGATTTCCAGCACCCACATGGCGGCTACAAACCGTCCTTAACTCCAGTTTCAGGGGAATCCGAAACCCTCTTCTGACCTCTGCGGCATTGCACGGCATGGGTGTACTCACATACATGCAGGCAATACACTGATGCACATAAAATAAAAATAACAAATAAAATATTTCAAAAGAAAACATATTTAAGGACATTGGAGATATGATTCACTGAGTAGGAACACTTGCTGTGTAAGCATGAAGGCCTGAGTTCAAATCCCTAGTACCTTTGTAAAACACTGAATATGGCCAGGTACATGTCTGCAATCCCAGCACTGTGGGGCATAAAGACAGAAGGATTTCTGGGGCTTGCTGACTGCCAGCCTAGCTCCAGGTTCAATGAGAGCCCCTGTCTCAATGGAATAAGATGGAGAGTGAGAGAACAGGACACTCAATAACTCCCTCTGATCTCTGAGTGCATGGAAAATACATGTACCTACACACACACACATGCACACACACACACACTTAGTATATGTAACTATTGACCACCCTAGTTAAGTAACACAATGCCCAGTACCAGTTGCTTCCTCTTGCGATCTCATAGCTGGACTAGAAGCTATAGTTGCTGCCACTGTCTAGTGTCATGAGAGAATACCATATGCATGTTGCTAGCTCAGGAAAAGATCAAAATTCAAAATGTGGTTCCTACTGAATATATACTGTCTTTGCGTCATAAAGTCAAGAATCATAGATCAAACCATGAGTGCTAGGTCAGGGTTCCTCTGTAATCTGGTTAGAGGAGACCCCCTGGTGGAATTGTCCTGCACTTATGGAAGCGGTGTGTTTTTTATTTCAGAGTACAACCTAGTGGGATTAACTACTGTTGCAAAAACATTTTTTTCTATGATTATATTTATGAGCATGCCACCTGACTGAATTATTCTTTGTTCTAAAGCATACCAGGTGGTCCTCAAACTTCGCACCCAAGTTGCCTGGAGAACTTTCAAAAACAAAGGTTGCAAAGCCCCTGTCTAGTGTCCTACTTGGGAGAATGGGGAAGCTAGAGATTTGCATTTTAATTTGTGTTCCCTTTGAGGTTGTTACTGCTTATCTGTGCCTACACTTTGGGAACCACTAAGTATCCACTCCTTAAATTTTAGCTTTCCATATAAATCAGGGTTTTTTCCCTCTATAATTCTATAGTTGTTCTATTTTTGAAGAGTAATAGACATTTGAAACATTTACTTTCTGGGGCCTTTCTAAAGCTCTCAGGGTACCTTTCAATCAAATGTAGCAGTGGATTTTTCTCTGTTTTATTTTTTTATATTTTATTTATTATTTTTTTAAACTTTATATGTATGAGTGTATTGCCTGCATGTATGTAAGTGCACACATGTCATGCAGTTCCTGTGGGGGTCATAAGAGGGTGTCAGACTCCCTGGAACTGGAGTTACAGGCAGTTGATAGCCATCAGATGAATGCTGGGAACTGAACCTGGGTCTTCTGTAAGACCAAGCACCTGTGTTGTGCAACGCCTGAGGAAGTTAGAAGAAGGTGTCAGATCCCTTGGAACTGGAGGTACAGACAGTTGTTAGCTGCCATGTGGGTGCTGGGAATCAAATCCAGGTCCTCTGCAAGAGCAGTCAGTGCACTTAACTGCTGAGCCATCTCTCCAGCCCCCGTTTTTCTTTTCTTTTCTTTTTCTTTTCTTTGGGAGGGTAATGATGTCGTTTTTATTCAGCTGTGTAACAGTTTAAGAAAGGAGTAAAATTTTCAAGAGCAATTGCAGTCAATACATATGAATTAAAGGCTATGTATTTATCTGCAATCTCACATCAAGTGAGAAATGGGAAAATGAAACCATAGTCCTTCCTAACAATGTTAAAACATGTTACCCCTCTATAAGGAGGGGGGAGGGAGGGAGGGCGGGGAGGGAGGGAGGCAGGGGGGAGGGAGGGAAGGAGAGAGAATAATGTCCATTTTTCTTTTTATACAGCATGGGTCTTCTTGCCTGTTTTTATAGCTCCAAATCCTAGAATAGGTACTCTTAAAATGTCAGTTGAAGCAATGACTAAATTTGATCTTTTAACAATGACAGATTGTTTGAATAAAGACGGCAGCTTCCCACAACTAAAGTAGATGGAATCCTTTTACGGCCTTCCTTCTCCCCAACTTTCCTACGCTTTATAATAAAAAAGTCAAAGGAAGAATTCTGTCAAAATATTCCATATAAATTCAATAAAAATATTTTTAAAATAAATGAAAATTTAGAGGTTTGTGTTTGTTTGTCTTTTTTGAGACAGTGTCTCCCTGTAGCCCAAGCTGTCCTGGAACTCACAGAGATCCACCTGCCTCTGCCTCCCGAGTGCTGGGATTAAAGGCATGCACTACCATGCTCGGGTAAAAATTTAGAGTTTAAAAAACAAACAAAACAGAATCATACCTGTAATACCAGCACTCAGGAGCCTGATGCAAGAGGGCTGATACAAGTTCGAGGATATTCTGGACTACATAATCAGTTTTGCAACCATCCTAGGCTACAGAGTGAAACTCTGTCTCAAAAAGTAAAACTTTAGCAGGGCATGGTGGTGCAAGCCTTTAGTCCCAGCACTCAGGAGGCAGACACAGGTGGATCTCTGTGAGTTTGAGACCAGCCTGATCTACCTAGTGAATTCCAGGACAGCTGGGCCTATAGGGAGACCCTGTCTCCAAAAAGTAATTAATTAATTAATTAATTAATTAATTAAAATAAAAATTTAAAAGCTCAAGTTCTAAAATTAAAAAAAAAATCTATTTAGACAGGCACATACCCTGCCACACATCCTGTTCCTCTAAGTTTCGTGGAATCTTCTTCTATCCTGACAAATATGAAGTGCTGATCCAAGGCCAGCTCAAGTGACAGAGTCCTCCATAAGGGTAGACACAAGGTCTAAAGACATAAGCACCTCTAAAGATGCTTGACCTTGGGCCCCTCAGATCACTCTACTCTGTCCACGCAAGGGCCAGGACCCCTCAGAATCCTTTTATCCCACCACATTTCCTGAACACCAGTCATTTCACCCACTAAAACTTATCCCTAGCACTTCTTAGATGAATCAATAAGTTTCTCTGGTATAAAATTTATTTTATTTTTTCAGATTTTTTGTATTTATTCTTATTTTATGTGTATGGATAATTTGTATGTATGTATGTAAGTGTACCACATGCATGAAATGCCCATGGAGATCAGAAGAGGCCTCAGATCCCCTGGAACTGGATTTTTAGATGGTTGTTAGCTGTCATATGGGTGCTGGGAACCGAACCTAGGTCCTCTCTAAGAGCTGCCAGTGCTCTTAACTGATGAGCCAGCTCTCCAGCCCCTTTATTTCATTTATTGAGACAGGATCTCATGTATCCCAGGCTGGCATCCAACTTGATGAGTAGCTGAGAATGACCTTGAATTTTTTTTTTTTTTTTTTTGGTCTTTTTGAGACAGGGTCTCCCTGTAGCCCCAACTGTCCTGGAACTCACTATGTAGACCAGACTGGCCTTGAACTCACAGAGATCTGCCTGCCTCTGCTTCCTGAGTGTTGGGATTAAAGGCCTGCGCCTTTTTAATCTTCTTACTTCTACATTGTGAGTACTGGGATTACAGGCATGCACCACCTCTGCCTGGTTTTTGTTTGAGACGTTGGGGATCAAACCCAGGGCTTCAGCCAGACATGGTGGCATATACCTTTAATCCCAGCACTCGGAAGGCAGAGGCAAGTAGGGGATCTCTATGAGAGTGATACCAGCCTGGTCTACATAGTGAGTTCCAGGCTAGCTGTGGCTACAGGGAGCCCCCATCTCATAAAGACAAAATAAAAACAAAAACAAAACCCAGGGTTTCATGCATGCTTAGTAAGCACTGTTCCAACTGAGTCACACTCCCATCTCTCTGGTGCAGAATTAAATAGGATGTTCACAGTCAATTCTACACAGCAAGTTCCAGGTCAACTGGGGCTATAGGGAGACCCTGTCTCAAAATAACCTAAAAAAATTGGGTAGTTCATATTCTCTACTATATGGATTTCTGATTAAGATCTTCAAATGGCAATGGCAATGCCCCTCAGCATGGCTCCCTGAGTAGGGCACATCACAGAGTAACTGGCTGCTCTAGGGTATAGAAGATACTAGGTAATTAGGAGACAGGTTGATGACACTGTTTACACTTAATTTTGTTCACTGCAGACAGTTTAAACCCGGGGACCACAAAGTTATTGTTGTTCATGCATTTAGTCACTCACTATTAAAAGTCAATATAATGGGAATTTAGGCTAAATCTGGGGGGAATTCTGAGTTCTAGTCTCTGTTCTGTCACCAACTACCTCCAGGCAAATTATTTAATAGCCTTGGGCATCAGTTTGTTCATGAACAACAAGACATCCCTAAAGCTGACCCCAGCTCTAAAGCATCATGGAAGCAATGTGTTCCAGGTCAGCCTGGGCTGCATAGTAAAACCCTGTGTCAAAAAAAAAAAAAAAAAAGCAAAAGGCCCTGCAGGTGGTGCTAATGCACCAAAGTGGAACACCAACTCCTATAAGGGCCTGCTAGTACTAGCTAAAAGGCAGAAGTAGAAAGACAGGAGAGAATGGGGTGAGACCGGTCCCCTCCTATCTTTGCTTAAAACTTCAACGTAGGAACACACACATGGGCCTGGCATTCTTTTTCTTAGTCTCCCACTCTCGCCTCCTCTCTGCCTACTCAGCACCTGCCACACTAACAGGGCCTAGCCCTGACCAAAGCCAACCCTTGTCACAGGAATGACCATGGTGCAATTTAGGGAATGGGGGCAGTGGGAGTTGTTTGGAAGCTGAGGGAGAACAGGGAGGAGAGATGGCCAAGGGCAGCTCAGGTAGTTTTATGCTTTGAGGCTTGTGAGAAAATGGGAGGGGGCAAGTAACTGAGTAATTGAGGTTGTCACTATGGCTTAATGGTAAAATGCCTGCCTGGCATGCACAAGGCCCTGAGTTCCATCCCTAGAACTAACAAAAAAATGTCATTTCTTTACCAAATTTGGGGGCTAACAAGGCATCTAAGAACCACTGAGTGCAGTGTGCCAGCTGGGGATGGGGGTTACCAGCATTCGGGAAGGAAAAGTGCAATCCTTCTGCACTCCCCCTTTTTTTGAGACAGGGACTCCATAGTCTAGGCTGGTCTAGAATTCAATGTAGAACAGGCTGGCCTGGAATTCACAGTGATCTTCCTGCTTCTGTCTCAAGTGCTGGAATTACAAGCGTGAACCATGCCCAGTTCCCATGGCTCCTTTGATGCATAACTGTAGACACCTGTTACATCCCTGAGGCAAAAACCATAGATAATATGACCTATGTACTCACATCAGGTATATTCTTTCAAAAGAAAGAATTTCTAAAGGCTGTAACATTAAGAAGTGAAAGGCTCTTATGAACAAATGTGTGGCCTTGGATGGGGAGTTTCTAAACATAGAATCGCTGTAGCTGCAGCAGCTGTGAGTGCGTGTAGACTGACCTGGAGTGTTAGCTCAGTGACTCAAATATCACTTGAAGCTTTGCTGTTGGTGATAGGATTTTTCTGCAGTGATAGATAATGCCTGGAAAAGCCCAGAACAAAGCACATTATTGACATAATTGTCCCTCTGTTCACTTAGCAAGCACTGTTGTATTCCCAGCAAATCCACAGGCTCCTCACAGTTTTCCCCCACCACATGAATGTCCAAGAGAAAATATTTACAGGTTGTGTGAGAAGTATGAATGGGGCTGGGGAGATGACTCAGTGCATAAAGTGCTATCAAGATGTGGGTTCCAATCCCTACCCAAACATGGCTACAAGTATCTGTAATACCAGTGGTAGGGGTCGGGATGATATAGGATGACTCCTGGAGATCGCCGGTCAGACATCCTAGCCAATCAGTGAACTCCAGGTTCAGGGAGAGAACTTGCCTCAAAAAATAAGGTGGAGACTAATTAAGGAAGACACTCTGACCTTGGCACTGATCCTTCCACAGGTGTGCACACAGAGAGACATGTATATGTATATGCACACACACACACACACACACACACACACACACACACACACACCGAAGTAGGAGTGTCTTTCACTGCCCAGGCTGGCTGACCCTGCCTAGTGAAGCCAAGTGCCCCATCACAGAGCCAGCTCCACTTGCAGAAGTGGCTTTGGAGATCCCTGAGGGATTTCACTGTCCCCCATTAAGAAGCCCTGAGCAGGAACAAAGTTACCTCTTAAATCTGCCAAATGCCTAACCAATTCATTTTTGTGGCACATCTGAAAGGAAGAGATTTTCACCAAAAGCACCAAGAAGCCAAAAGATCCACATATTTATATATAGTTCCAAAATTCTAATATAAGGTACATTAAGGGCCAAGCAAAAGGTCTTGGCAAATATTAACCCATGTAGGTTTCATGACAGCACTAAGGAGATGAATGCTGTTATTACATTTTAGAGATGAGGACATGGAAGCCCAGAGAGGTTAGGCAACCTGCCTAAGGTCACATGACTAGTAAGTGGTTGAGCAGGGTTTTGAGAGCAGGTAAAAGAGTTCCAGAGCCCAGCTACTATGCTGCTTCTCCATAGTCCTGTTCCTAGGTTTCCAAAGACTATTTCTGCTTGGGAAGCAGCCCAGAAAAATCATTGAGAAAGTTAATTCAGGCCAGACTAATCATCCATGGTCTGTGTGATAGGAAAACAAGACCAATTTGAGAAGGGCATGAAAAGTTATGTAACCCATGTATGACAAAAGCAGCCATCAACACACACATTGTACCAGTGCCTTGACCTTGGACTTCTCAGCCTCCAGAATTATGAGAAATATATGCTTCTTGTACCCAGAACAGACTGAGCCCCCCACCAACCCCTTACCCTTGATAACACAACTGAAGGTTAACAACATCTATTAATTGTACATGAAGTCATTTATCTATCTGTTAACTGCTGCCACTTCCCTTCTCTGCCAGATCACAAGCTCCATAGGAGCACAGGACCATATCCATTAGGCCACTGTCTCTTGTCCCTCCAGAGACCAATTCACAAGAGGGGTTTAACATGTATTGCTCAGTGAATGAATGAACGTCAGGAAATGTTAGAATTACCTGACCCAAGCAAGTCTTTCAGTACCTTCAGTGTGCTATGTATAGCACGTGCCCAAAAAGGAATTCTATATCCTTTTTCTTTTTTTTTTTTTTTTGAGACAAGGTCTCAACTCACTATGTTGACTGGGTTGGCCTCAAACTCACAATATAATTTTTTGTAATTAATTAAAGATAATCTACACTGCTGTCTGGTGTGTGCACTGCTGGGGTTAGTTGTTGTTGGTTGATTTTATTTATTTATTTTTATTTTATGTATATGAGTGTTCTGCCTACATATATGTAAGCACATCCATGCATGCAATGCCCTCAGAGGCCAAAAAAGGGTGTCAGATCCCCTGTTACTGGAGTTATGAAAGTTGTTAACTGCTATGTGTGTTGATGCTGGGAACCAAGCCCCAGTCCCCTGCAAGAGCAGCCAGTGCTCTTTTCTCCAGTCCCACTGCTGGTTTTGTAATGAAAAATTTCAAATATACAGCAACCGGCAGCTACATAGTCATCACTGCCTGTAACAACCACCAAATCATAGCCATCTTGTTGCCTCCGTATGACTCCAACACCCCAGCACGGCTATTGATATCACAGCTATCAATATCACTGGGGTATTTTAAAGCTCCTTCCAGACATTCTCATCACCTCCATAAAATCTTCAGTACACGGGGACTGGGGTATGGCTTAATGTTAGCCCACTTGACTGGCATGTGGCATGCATGAGGCTCTGGATTCTATAACTGAACACCATACACATACACACACACACACACACACACACCCTAGTATGCATGTATAAAAGGTAAGGTTCTTTTTGAAAATCATCTTAATACCACTTTTGCACAGCAAAAAGTTTTTAATACTGACAAACTTCCAAACACCCAGTCAGTGTTTGCCTAATGTACTTTCTGCACACCTTCTATTTGAGTTGGGATCCAGTCAAGATAGATGCATCCATTTTATTTGGTTAACAAGTCTCTTTTTAATATAAGACAGTTCCCTCCCTGTTTTTTTTCAATCTTGCCAGTTGCTTAATGAAAACACTAGGTTATCTGTCCTTTAAAGTTTCCTGCATTTCTCACCAGGAAGAATAGGTCCTCTTTGGCTGGTAGAAGCTTGAGTGGTTCTCTTCTTGGTTGGGAGGCTGAAACATTTCACAGGCAATGAGGTCACTTTATTTCCCATGAGTCAGAAAGCGCAAGCCATGGGTTGAGTCCTTTTCAATGTGACCCATGTTCCAAAGTCCCTCTGTAGTGGGATCTATTGTCTCCTCTAGGCTTGTAAGACAAGGCATTACAACTCTAATTCTAGCATTTAATCCCAGCACTGGGGAGGCAGAAGCAGGCAGAGCTCTGTGAGTTCAAGGCCAGCCTGGTCTACACAGTGAATTCCAGGCCAGCTGAGGTACAGGGAGGCTCCGTCTCAAAAAAAAAGCACCCCCAAAACCAGTCAACCAACCAACAAAAAACAACCTCTGATTCTTCTTTTAATGTTAAGGGAAACTGTTCTATGAAGAATTATTCCTCTTTGATCATTTTTTTCCCTTGACATTGAGTGTGCACAGAAAGGCAGGGAGAAGCCCTGAATTTTTTTTTTCTTTACCAGTTGTCAGAAGAATCATCATCAAACTGATCTTTACTTCTAGAACTTTCTGGGGGACAGAGTTAGGCCCTCTTGGCTTTGACTTATTGAAGTCTGTGTTTATGTCTCTTCTTTTATGATGAATATCTTGGTTCCTAATGACTTAAAAAAATAAATATAAAGGACCTGTAACTCAGCCTGGCTGCAAACTACTATGTAGTCAAAGATGAATTTGAACTTCTCCACCCTCCTGCCTTCAAGTTCTGGGATTACAGGCTGGCACCACTGTCAGGTTTATGCAGTGGTGGAATTTGAACCCAGGGCCTCTCGCATGCACGGTAACTACTCTACCAACTGAGCTATTTCCCCAGCCCCCAATGACATTAACATTATATATTCACTTTGTGTGTGTGTGTGTGTGCGTGTGTGTGTGTGCGTGCGTGTGTGCATGTAGATCTCTGTATATAATTTCGCAAAAAAGCACTGATGAGACCAAGGTGGTCTCGGGTTCAATCTCAAGCACCAATTAAAAAATAACACTAAGTAAAAATAATTATAGATACATATAATACACACATATATCTGCATATATGGCAATCTCATTTTGCCTGGAGGATATATCCCACTGAGAGGCATAACCACTTTCCCCTGGTGTTAAGTAACTTGAGGTTGTTTTCTATGCATTATGCCAGCAACCTGATATATGATTAAATTGGTTTCTTGAATTTTATTGCCATTTTATTGTGTGTTATGGTTATGCAAAACCTTCATATCATTCTAATGTCAAAAGGGCACCAGCTATAATCCCTCTGCCAGCATGGTGCCAGCTCATCACAGATAGTTGCTGATGTTTGCTGACTTTTATGAGTTTGATTGTCTTATTCTCTGCTGGAGGCTAGTTCTCAGGGAGAACATGCCAAGCACCATGCTTTGCCTTAAAATTCAGCTTGATTGAGAACTTTTAAGGGGATTTGCAAAGGAAAAGTCAAAACCCCAAACATATATAATTTCTAAATCTCCCAGAGAAACCTCTGTCATAAATTGGTGAGTGTTGTGGGAGGTGTTAGAAGTTAGAAGGCAAAGTCCATTGTCTTCAATTTCATCCAAGATGAAGGAACCCTCCTTTCTCAAGACTCTCTTTAGGCCATTCCTCTCCACCTGCTGGAGCCCTTCGTGAATGTTTTAGCACATACTGTAACCCTGGTTATTGACCACCAGGTATAGCCACACACCTGCCTGCACCTGATACAGCATCACAAAGCATCACTCTCAAGGTTGCTTCCAACTCTAGCTTTGCCATTCTTTAAAAATTACGTGTGTGTGTGGTGTGCAAGTGCCAAGGTGTACATGTGGAGGTCAGAGGACAACTTATGGGAGTTGGTTCTGTTCTTCCATCATGTTTGAACTCTTCTCAGGCTTGGTGGCAAGTATCTTTACCTACTGAGCCATCCTGATAGCTCTGGCTTTATGATTTTTGTGAAAATGAGTGTAAAGAAAATATTGTAGTTATTAAGACATCAGTTCCCTTGTTTCTCCATTGCAGTGTTATTTTAACCTTTGTAATGATAAATTTCTTGTTGGGAGAGATTTGGAGATTATGCAAATGCTTTGTTTTAGCCTCTATTGATAACAATTCTTGCCTGCAAAGGTGACTGTGGCGTTTGCCAAATGGTGATATATCCCCCCACCCCCCGTGGTGTTTGTAAATGCGTGCACATGCCTGTGGAGGTCAGAAATTGATGTCCAATGTCTTCCTCTATCACTCGCCATGCTATTTCCTGAGACCGGGTCTCTTATTGAACCCGTAGAGCACTAATTCAGCTACTCTGGTTGACTAGCAAGTTCCAGGGATCCTCCTGCCTGTGCCTTCTTCGCATGGGGATTACAAGCACACACAGCTGTCCCATATTTTCAGCATTCCCTTGACATTAATTATTTGCAATTCTACTGTAAGGAAATGTCACTCCTTTCCTTTTCTTTACTCAGTTATGTCTTGGTAAAGGATTTGTGGTTTTCTTCTATGGGTTATTCTGCACCACTATTTGTATTTACTTCATCCTTCATCCTCCCTGGATGACAGAACTTCCATTTGCTGGGAAAAGGGACAAATCAGCCAAAGCTTATGAGAGTCCTTCTGAGAATTTCTGGAAACTCCCTCTTCCCATGTTGCATTAATTATGGAGATTATATATTGAAATATTAGAGCACCCTTTATCCTGGGTTCCTGAGTGATATCATAGAAAAAGTACCTGGCCAATCCATGCGGGACATATGAGTGGAAAATGAACCTCTGCTTCTCTGATTCAGTTATAACTTGAAGTTACCTTGTTAATGCAACATAATCTCCTCCTCTGTGACTATCACGGTGCTCCAAACTTTGAGAAATAATCATTTATACATTTCCTTCACTGTTCTCATAAAGTTGGGTGTCTTAATCTTCACAGTGTTTGGGAAACAACGGCACAAAAGAGATGCAGGATTCTACCTTGTTCCTTGTACAATACACAGAAAACTCACGTGTAATCTGATTTCCTAAAACCGAGTCCTCATGGAAAGAAGCAAACTAAGAGAAACTCAAAAAAAGTATGCCGAAAGTCTGAACTCTTGTACATATATGGCCAGTTAGCAACATCTGCTTTTTATTTATTTGTATTTTTTTGAGGCAGTCTTGCTAAGTTGCCTAAGCTTGCCTTGAAATATGTAGCAAACCTGGCCTCCAATTCCCAGCTCTACTCCAGCCTCCCAACAGCAAGAATGACAGGCATGTGCCACCGCACCTGGCAACTCTCAACATTTAATTGGTGAATCTATCTCTGTTATTCTCATTCTAGTAAACAAGAGCAACATTTTGCAATTCCCATGTGATCTTTTAAATTCAAGTTAGTGGCAGAACCATTTCTAGAAACCAGATGGTTTGTCTTTCGGGCCCCCGCCCTTCGCTAACCATCATCGGCTTTGGCTTTCGGTACCCGGCCAAGGCTGCAAAGGTGCACCACCGGCAGGACCGGCCCGCTCCCCTTCTCCGCAGGCCTGTGGTGCACAACGCACTGGGAAGGCTGGGCCTCCAGCGCCCCCACCCCCCCCCCCGCCCCCCGGGGGGGGCCGCACCCCGCCCGGGGGGGCGGCCCCCCCCCCCCCCCCCCCCCCCCCCCCCCCGCCACTATCCCACGCAGGCGCCCTCGGTTCCCGCCTCCTCACCAGCTCAGCGCATAGAGATGCAAGGTGCCCACAACCCCGCCCCTTCTCTGGTTAATTCTTAATGGGCGGTGCCATCCCCCGCAGCCGTTCCGACTGGCCAGTAGGCTGGCGTGGCGCGTGACGTTGTTCCGACTCCGTCACTGCGTTTAGGGCGTGGCGTCATCTCAGGGTGCCTGAAGGAGCGGTTCCCGCCTCCTCACCAGCTCAGCGCATAGAGATGCAAGGTGCCCACAACCCCGCCCCTTCTCTGGTTAATTCTTAATGGGCGGTGCCATCCCCCGCAGCCGTTCCGACTGGCCAGTAGGCTGGCGTGGCGCGTGACGTTGTTCCGACTCCGTCACTGCGTTTAGGGCGTGGCGTCA
Organism: Nannospalax galili; assembly: GCF_000622305.1. Classification (NCBI taxonomy): domain Eukaryota; kingdom Metazoa; phylum Chordata; class Mammalia; order Rodentia; family Spalacidae; genus Nannospalax; species Nannospalax galili. The sequence goes on from NW_008340643.1 coordinate 1,201,921, forward strand.
TCTCAGGGTGCCTGAAGGAGACTTGGGGACACCCGAGCCGCTCCTTTACGGTGTCTGGGCATCGGTATCACCTTGTGTGCGTGCTCTCCATGAGAAAGATGCTTGCCGCTGTGTCCCGCGTGTTGGCCGGCGCTGCGCAGAAGCCGGTGAGGCCGCCTGAGCGCACCAGGCTGGCTGGGGGCGCGAGCGGGGTTGAGGCGGGGTCGAAGGAGGGCGGGCTGGGCCTCGGAGCGCGCGTCTGGCCGGGCGCCCAGGAGGAACTCCTGGAGCTCGCTTGGGCCTTCCGCGTGGCGCGCTCCGCTGGGCATCGGGAGGAGCGGCGTGGAAGCGGGCCGGCCTGCGGAGCGCGCTGCTTCGGGGTCTGCGCCCCGTCCTCCGCGCTCCCCCATCCGCGCTGGCCTGGTTCCTCTTCGGCCCCACAGCAGCGCCCCAGAACAGCCCGCTGCTTTGCTGGACTCTGGGAGGCGGAGTTTGGGCCTCTTCCAGCCTCTGATTGACTCCGCTCATTTTCACACTCCTTGTCCGTGCTCTTGGCTGAGTTGCAGCATAGGACGTAGCTAAGAGCTAGGAGTCTGGAGACCCTGTTCCCTGCACACTCTGACCTCACCATTTACTAGCCTTGCTCCAAGAAAAAGCAAAGTGATTTAAGAAAAAAAAAAAAAGTTCCGGGGCCCCAGTTTCCTCATCTCTATAATGAAGATAGTAAGAATCCTTACCCAGTGGGGTTAGCCTGAGGATTCAACTAGAGGCACGTATGTTAGCCTTTGTGCTTAGCATCTGGCACGTCCGGGTGCCCATCAGGGTGTACACTTGTGGCTCACCTGTACTCAGCTCTGTGGCGGGTTCGGATAAGGTCAGGCCTGCAAACAAACTCCCTCCACGTCTCAGCTTTTTTTGTTGTCGTTGGAGGTCAATTTCAGAGCAGTCCGGCTCAACCCAGAGGAGTTTTTTACCCTTAAACACGCTTAAACAGAGGCTCGGGGTACAAAGTAGGGAAGGAAAACAGGAGGATTGGAAGTAGAGGTTAAAACTTATGGCCCGGGTTTTTAGAGGTGCCTAATACCTAAGCTTTTTAGCATTTTCACCTCTAGCCTCACTGAAGGGCTGTTTCTTGGTATAACTGCCCCCGGGCTTTGACTTGTAATTCTGGCTCTAGTGATTTCTCCAAGATTTGAGCAATTCTGCTTGGTATAGGCAGGCTATGGAAAGGTCAAAACTACTTTGGGAATCCCATTGGCTAGTGGAGAAACACACTTCACCAAATACTGTATTAGCGTTTGAATTGGACCCCGCAGCAAAGTGCACTTCTCTCTATGTGTATTAGGCCAGAAACCTCACACGCTTTAATCTAGCAACGTCAGGGGGAGGTGAGACACAGTCTTCCTATAACCCCGGCTGTAGACCAGGCAGGCTGACTTGGATATTCTTCTGCCTCTGCCTCCTAAGTGCTGGGAATTAAAGGCATGCACCACCACACCCAGCTAGCATCAGTTTTTAATTGGACATGAGTAATGTAGACATGTTTTTAACATGTTTCTTAGGTGTTTGCCAAAGATTGTTAGTTGAAGACATTGGTCATGAAAGAATAGATGTGAAAACCAGGAGACACTTTGTACCACTTAATAATGTGGGAAGGAAAAAAAAAATCAAATATTGTTTAATTCAAACAACGATTCAAAAAGTTTAAATCTAAAAACAAAGGTCCCACCTTTCTTGCAGAATTTCTGCTATTAAGAGGTGCTCCCTTTTGGAGACAGGACAGTACTAGTAGGGAACTGGAAGCATCATTAAACCTTTATTGTTAAACACTCACCGTAGGTTTATTACTTTGCCTGAAAGTCAGGTTTATGGTTTCCTATATTTGACAGGGTTCGTCATCACCTTACAGTAGAAGAAAAACTGAATTCAGAGATGAAGTCACCGTAGAAAGTGGCCGGTTATTTTCTCACTTGGTGGTGAAAACTCTCTAGTAGCTAGGGATTTTCTATGTGACTGGTGCTTGGTTACACACTAATTAGGAACCGTTCCTGAAGCTTTTCAAAATATGGACTATGGAAAACTAAAGTTGACCAAAATCTCTGGGTAGACTACTAAACTCTAATGTGTCTTCACCCTCACAAACCCCCCTGGCAAATAATGAACAGTGGCTCACCCTAACTACACAGACTTGTGAAACCAGAGCCACAATGTCTGCCTGATAACTCGGTGAGGGGAGGGAGAAAAGTTAGGCAGTTGGTTTCATGGCTGGGACACTTCTGCCTAAAATTAACCCCCCTAAAAAATTATCTTCTGTCTCAGGACTCTGCACGTTTTGAACCTTTTCACATTTTATTCTCAGTTTGTCCTTTCCCTCTTAAAACCAGGGAGATCTGGAGACTTGCCACGGGCTTGTAGATTGCCTTTCTCTCATCTTAAGAGTTTTGGGTATGAAACTGACATAATTCACAAACTTGTGATTTTTATTTTTGAATGAGGTTGAAGGTTGATAGTTTTCAAAGCTTGTCAGATTGAATTGCATTTAAAATTTTTATTCTGTCTTATTCTTTGTATTTGGTATGATCTCTTTTTTGAGCTCTTGACTACCAATCTCTTTGGCTTTTTGCATAGAAGGTAGGCTTTTACATTAATGCTGGTAGGTCCCAGCTGTTTTGTTGTTTTTTTTTTTAAAAAACAACAACAACAACAACAAAAAAAAAACGGTCTCCCTGTACCCACCCAGCTGGCCTAGAACTTGCTATGTAGACCAGGCTGGACTTGATCTCACACAGATCCACCTACCTGCTTCTGCATCCTGAGTGCTGATTAAAGGTTTGTACCAGCCATGGCTAGATTCTGGAGCTTTTAAAATACTTTTCCTCCATCACTTGAATAATTCCTTGTGTATTTAGCAACTTAAAGTTTTATTTCATTGAATAGGTTGTTCATAGTCTGCCAAAGAATTTCATTTAGAGGTTTAGCACATGAGGTCCTGGGTTCAATCCCCAGCACCTTCCCCCATCAGGAATTCCACTTAAAGATAATTATTTTATTCCTCTGCAGGGGGTAGGGGAGAATAATGAAGTTATCTTTTCAAAACTCCCAGTTACTGAGGCATGGTGCTGCAGGCCTTTACTTTAATCCCAGCACTCATGAGGCAGAGGCAGGCAGATCTCTGTGAGATCGAGGCCAGCCTGGGCTACATAGTGTCAGGCCAGCTGGGGCTACCAGGAGACCCTGTCTCAAAAAAAAAAAAACAAAAAAACTCTCAGTTAAAAATTACTCCGGTACAGGCCCACCTCTGATAGGACTTCCAGCTTTTTAACTTTGCTGTAGTCATCAGTTGTATCAGTGCCACTTATTTTTGTGATACATAGTATTGAAGCCAGGGGAGAGAAAGTAAGTAGCTCTACGTAGCTGTGATTTTTGCCCTGGCTCTATAGTATGTAGCACTATGTTGTAATCAGTCATCATTGTTTCCACTTTATAATTGAGAAAGGACTTAACCTTTTTTCTGTTACCAGTTCTTGGCTGGTTTGATCTCTACTTTCAGTGTGTTCCTCAAACTGGTTTCTATAGTTGTATCTGGAAATGTAGTTTGCAATACAATAGATATTTCTGGGACCACAAAATTGTTTAACTGCCCCCAAAACAGCACTTTTCATAATTGCCAAACAACCTTTTGCTTGCTACCCAGCTACTTTGTTTTACTTTCTAAATTGTTTTCATTTTGAGATATATTTATGCTTTCTCTGTACCTCTAATTTAATTGAAGCATTTCTTACTGGTCTTTGAATTTCTTTTCCTTTGGTGGTGTCCTTGCCTGTATTCCTTGGTCTTTATCTGTTGACCTTATCAGATAATAGTACAGTAGTCCCTGCTCGGACTTCCTCCTCCCCTCCTCTCCATGGGTTTACTTTCCTGGTTTCAGTTACCTGTGGCCAACTGTGGTCTGAAGATACTCAGTGGAAAGTTCCAGAAAGAAACAATTCACAAGGTTTAATCTGTGAGCCATTCTAGATAATATGATACAATCTTGCACTGTCCAGCTCAGGACGTGAGTCATCCCTTTGTCTAGGTATCTGCTCTGTATACTCCACCCACCTGCTGGTTAGTCACCAAGGAGCTATCTTGATTGTCATCAGGTCAGCTGTCTTGGTGTCACCAGTGCTTGCCAACAGGGTTCAGTACTGCTAGTTGCTTTTGGCATCTACTGGTGGTGTGTGTGTGTGGGGGGGGTTCCTTGGAATATATCCCCTTCAAAGATAAGTAGAAGTTGATGCATGCCTGTAATTCTAGCTTTGGGAAAGGTGGAGGCAGGGAGATTGGGAGCTCCAGGTCAGACTAGGCCACATAGTAAGACCCCGTTGGAACAAGAGCAAGAGAGAGACCGCAAACTTAGCTCTTTGCCTACTGACCACACACTCAAGCTAGACTACATAGTAAGACCAAGAGGGAGAGGGACGGGGGGCGGGCAGATCTTAGCTTTCCGCCTACTGGCTCAGATACTCAAGAGGTACACTTAGGTTGATCTTAAGCCCTCAGCAAGATCAAGTCCAGTGCTAGTTACATGGTAACAAAATAGATTTTATTACAATACATCAAACATGTTTTTCTGGGACCAGCTTCAAGTCTCCATGAAAAGCAGTGATGCTGGTTTACCTGTCAGTATGTGAAAATGTGGCAGAAAGTGGCTACCCTGGGAGAATCATTCTAAGTTTTTGTGGTCTAACCCGAGCCTTAGCCATCACATCAAATGTTTTTGCTGTGCACAGGTCTGTTCAGTTTTGAGAGTAGAAAGGAGTCAGTACCCCTGAGTAGCGAGAAAGGATCCCTGCATGAGACAGGACTCCTCCAGCTGGGACTTCAGGAGAGCCTTCTCAAGATTTAGGCCTCTCTTGAAGATGGCTGGCTGAAGCCCATTGTTTTTAGTTGAGAGCGTTAATAGCTTTGATTCTATCCCAGATGTTTCTCACTAAGGTAGTTTTCTCATACTTTGAATAGTTATTTTTCCTCACAGGTGCATGTCATACATACAAAAGTAGTTTACCTGAAATAGGGATTAAGCAATAGTTTGATTGGAAGTATTCTTTTGCAAGTGAACCTCACAAAGCCCACAGATGATCTGGTTTCTTCAGTCTGGCCAGTAATCCTGTTACACTCTCACTTTGACAACAGAATGGATGGGTTTGGGTTTTGCCACCTTCCTTTTTGCCTTAGCCAAGCACAGATTAATGATGGTGATAGGTTACTACTTAAGAGTGAAACAATGCTGACTGATTTTGTATGTTTTTGCCTTCTAGGCAAGCAGAGTGATAGTCGCATCCCGTAATTTTGCAAACGATGCTACATTTGAGATTAAGGTAAGAAGGTGTGGCACTTGGTGCTCCTGGCTTTTCTACAGGTGCATTGTGCTTCACATTTTGACTTTCAGGATAGGGCATTTTGATGCTGTTACTTTTGGGGGTCATTTTCTTCCTAATATTCCAGAGAAGTTTAGCAAGAACAACTTGCTGGTAGTTAAGGGAAGATGAGCTTTAAAAATATATTCTAGTGAGGGTGTCCAGTGTCTTGCAGTTGTGACATGGCACTGTCACAAATATGCTGGGCTGCACACAGAGCTATCCTGGGATGTACCTGGCCATTGGGCCACAGGCTGCACATCCAGGCCTAAGATATGCGGTGTAATTCAGAGAAACACTGATAACTGTATATTTAAGGAGGCAGAAGCGCTGGTGGGTTTTTTTTATTTATTTATTTTTTGCTTTGTTTTTGAGACAAAGCCTCATGTAGCATAGCCTGATCTCAAACTTTCTATATAGTGAAGGATAACTTTGAACTCCTGATCCTCCTGCTCTCACCCTCCCAAGTGATGGGATCACAGGTGTCTGCCATCACACACAGCTCTTGAAGCACTGCCAATGTGGTCCTTTGCTGTTCTCAAGTTGAGTGTTACTTGTGTAGAGTTAGATCTTAGAATGAGTCAGCAGTGTTTGTGGAAGATGACCACCTTACTCCATTTCAGAAATGTGACCTTCACCGGCTGGAAGAGGGCCCTCCAGTCACCACAGTGCTCACCAGAGAGGATGGGCTCAAGTACTACAGGATGATGCAGACTGTGCGCCGGATGGAGCTAAAGGCGGACCAGTTGTATAAACAGAAAATTATTCGTGGGTTCTGTCATTTGTGTGATGGTCAGGTAAGTGGTAGTTTGTTATAAAGCCATGTTATTTAGGTATTTAAATACGGTTTCTTTCTTCCCTTCTTTACTCCATGCCCACCATCTTCATTCTTTTCCCCTCTCATCCATCCTTTAAAAATCTTTTTAAGGTAGGGTTTTACTATGTAGCCCTGGCTGGCCTAGAAGTTGGTATGTGGACCGTGGTGGCTTCAAACTCAGAGATCTGCCTCCTGAGTGCTGGGGTTAAAGATGTGTGTTACCACACCTGGTTTAAAAAAATTTTTGTAACACTTTTTTGTTGTTGTGGGGTGGCACACATATGCCAGGGTGTGTATGGGGCAGTGGGATTAGAGGACAGCCTGTGGGAGTCAGTCTCTGCCTCCACCCTGAGGGTTCCAGGGATTGTACTCAGGTCAGACTTGGTGTCCAAACACCATTAACCACTGGAGTGTCTGGAATTTGCACAATCCTGCCTCTGTCTCCAGAGTGCTGAGATTATAGGCATGAGCTACCACACCTGGCTTTAAATATGATTTCTGTTTATTGGTTCTTTTTGTTTGTTTGAGACAGGGGCTCCCAATAATCTTACCTGGGTTAGAATTTGCTATGTAGACCAGGCTGTCCTTTATCTCACAGATACCTGCCTGCCTCTGTCTCCCAAGTGCTGGGATCAAGGGCATGTACCTTGTTTTTGGTGTTTTTTTTTTTAACCCTGCCTTTCATGTCAGAAAGACTTGAGGCTGGGATTTTAGAATAGAAACTAGAATGCCAAAACTCACTATGAAGTTATTCACATTACTCAGATACTCATTAACACCCAACATTGCTGGCTTCTTACATCTGCTCTTAGAATTTTCCTATTTAAAAATTTTCTGGAATCCCAGTCATATATACTGTATACATTTGGGGGAGGAAGGGTTATTTTGTTGCCTTCTGAGTGTATTAGTTACTTTTATCCTGTGACCAAAATACAAGACAAAAGTAACATAAGGAAGCACCTGGGCAAGACATGGTAGTAGGTGCTCCTTACATTGTATCTGCAGTCAGGAAGCAGAAAGCGTGAATCCAATTCTGCTGCTCCACCAGCTTTCTTTATTCTGTCTGGGACTTCAGCCCATGGAATGGTGCCACTCTCATTTAGAGTGGGCTTTCTCACTAAAGCCCTGACTAGAAACTTCCTCATACACATGCCCAGAGTTTGTCTCTTACCTGAGTCTCGATCTTTTCAAGTTGACAATATTAAGCATCACAATGGGTTAAGGCCAAGGGTTCCAGATTCCAATGCCCGAAGGAGCTAGCTAAGTAGAGTAAATGAGCAAAGTAGGCCATGTATAACAGAATGTGAAGAGCAGTGAGATGGATCAATCGGGAGCTTGGATGGGTATATCCCACCCAGAGATGCCAAGATTTGGTTCTAGCCAATTATTTCCATATGGGAACACTTGGTTTTCGTGTGATATTCTATCAGTTTTTTATTGTTGACACCTGACTTGAGGATTTTTTTTAATCACTATCCAGGCTAAAGGAAACAGCACATTTGTGGGTTGTTTATGGCTTCTGGATTGGGCCTTACTCTACCCTTTGTTTTGATGAAAAATAGTTATTTTCTGTGGGCTACTAATGACAGGTTCTGCTAACTCATGTTTTACATTGGATCTAATAGAAACTTTTTAATCCACAAACACATAACACATTGCCTCATGGTTCCTTCTTCCTCTACTGCAGGAAGCCTGCTGTGTGGGCCTTGAGGCTGGCATAAACCCCACGGACCATCTCATCACAGCGTATCGGGCTCATGGCTTCACCTTCACTCGGGGCCTTTCTGTCCGAGCAATTCTTGCTGAGCTAACAGGTTTGCTGTGGATTTAGAGAAAGGGGAAGTCAGTGGAGTTAAGTTTTCAAATATCTCCCATTGAGTTGCTGACCATTATGAATTAGTGTTAAAATCTTTTGAGGGATTTTGTTGTTGTTGTTGTCATTCTGATACCTCTGTATGCCTTTGAGTAAACCATTTGTGAGATCATCTGGCTCCTCAGGTAAGAGTTTAAAGGTTTGTAAAGTATAGCGTTAATCACTCGGGCAGACCAGCAGAAACCCAATAGTCAGAGAAAATTAATTAGGTTGAAGTACTTTGATATACAGTGCACATTCTAGGAATCTGTTTAATCATTTTTTTCTGTGTCTTCCTTGAATCTTGAATATTTAGTTTACCAGTGTAGGAGAAGTTAGAAGGTATGTTTACCTGCCCTTGCCCTCCCCCCCCCACAAAAATGTTGAGATTACATCTGAAGGCAAATAAGTGATTAGAACAGGCACTGTGGGAATGGTGAAGGGGCATAGGGATTACTCCAACTTTCCTTATCAAAGGATACAGAGACAAGGAAGAACATGTTTGCAGGAGGGACAGGTGCTTAGACAACTGGATTGGACTCAGTAACCTCTTGGGGTGTAGTTTTAATTGCGTTGTGTACTTGGTTTTTCATGCATGAATGTATATGTTGCCATTTCTAGGACGAAGAGGAGGTTGTGCTAAAGGGAAAGGTGGATCGATGCACATGTACGCCAAGAACTTCTATGGAGGCAATGGCATCGTTGGAGCTCAGGTAGTTGAGGAAGATCTCATTTTTTCAGTAGATTTTTGTCTGGCCTTGTGTCTTCAGAAATTTATGCACCCCAGAGAACTTCTGTCTGGAAGATTTCAGTGTGTGGGGAGTTTGGTTTGCTTTTAAAGACTTAACTGCTTCTTTTATTTGCCATTTGAGCCACTAATGGGTAGATTTGGATAATGGTTTAGCTTATGCTTTCCTATGTGTTTTGTGAGCAAGAATCCGTAGCAGTGGAGCTGTTCTTTTAGACTTCAGTACATTTAATGCTTCATCGCAGCACTTCACCCTCCTTTTCCTACTCAGAGGCAGTGCGAGCACTGAGGCCAGATTAGAAGAGAGGGGCTGTCAGATCTATAGCCTAATAATAATTGAAAGCCCACTTTAATGAGTACAGAGTCCTCGTCTCATGAGTGATGAATCATTAACATCATGCAATATCATGTCTACTGTAGGATTCTATTTTATGTATTTAAACTTTTTAAATTTTATTTGGTCTTTTTGAGACAGGGTGTCCCTGTAGCCCCAGCTGGCCTGGAACTCGCTATGTAGACCAGGCTGGCCTTGAACGCACAGATATCTGCCTGCCTCTGCCTCCCGAGTGTTGGGATTAAAGGTGTATGCCACCACACCCTGTCTTTATTTTTATTTTATATGTATAAGTGTTTTGCCTGCATATATGAAATGCCTGAAGAGGGTGTCAGATCCACTGGAACCGAAGTTACAGATGGTGGTTTGCTGCCATGTGGGTGCTGAAAACTGAACCTAGGTCCTTTGCAAGAGCAGCCAGTGCTCCTAACTGCTGAGCCATCTCTCACACCCTTTTATTGTGTGTTTATGTGTGTGCTTGTTGGTATGTAATGTGAGTACAGGTGTCTATGGAGGCCAGAGGTGTTGGATCCCCTGGTGCTAGAGTTAAGGTGGCTGTAGGCTTCCACGTGGGTCCTGGGAACCAAATTCTCAGGGCCTCTGCAAGAGCAGTACATGCTCTTAACTGCTAAGCCATCTCTCCAGTCTGGATTCAATTATATATATTTCATATCTTGTTTTCATTTTTTAACTTGTTAGGGTTAGTAGTTAAATCTTGGGATTTGAAACTGAGCTGTGGTTGAAACAGAATGTAATATTGATGTTTTGTTGAAAGAGTGAATAGAGACAGGGTTGGGGTAAGAAGATTCAGAGAACTAGTATAATTGCCCCAAGTATCTCCAGGAGTTAAAATGGAGAGTATTTGAACTCTGGTGAATTTCTTGATGGTTAATGTTAGGTGCCCCTGGGAGCAGGGATTGCTCTGGCCTGCAAGTACAATGGGAAAGACGAGGTCTGCTTGACATTATATGGAGATGGTGCTGCTAATCAGGTAAGTACATCTCTTTACTTTCCAATAACAGTTTTATTTCCAAAGTTGTGAAAGTTGTTTCCAGAGCTGAATTTGTAAAGAAATGGTGTATTGCTTATTAATGGAAATAGCATTTGATATGGCACACTCACATTTGATTTTACGGCCATGTGAAAGATTCACTTGACATGTTTCACCACAACCTTCTAAGGGTGCATTCTGGTGAGAACGCTCCTCTTTGCTCAGCATTAGTGCTTTGCAAACATGCCATGTGGTGGAAGACCTCTTTAAATTTCTAAGCCATTGCAAACCTGTGCTGTAATCCACAGGCTCCTTTTCTTGAACTCCAGGGCAATGTCAAAGTAGTCTAGTGGTGTCCGAACCTTGCCTCTTCATAGCTTTGCTCACCCTGTTCTGGTCTCAGTAATCACCAGTCCCTGAAGGGCACTTATTGAGATCCTGTCCTAGATGCTGAATCTCAGATGCTGGTTTACTCTGATTATCAGCAGGTCTGATGGATGATGATAAAGCATAAAACTGATTGGGTGGCCACATTTTTCCATGTTGATCTTTGCAGTGTGTTTTACATTAGTAGCAGGGCCTCAGAATGTCTGATGCTGCTGCTTCTCACCATCCCCAACTCACGCTCCTTTCTCACCACCAGAAACTTGGATCTAGAAGGCGAGGCTTTTCAGCCTTGTGCTAGCTCTTTGTGCCTGGCAGAGCAACAATTGTTAGGAATGGTGATATCGTTTAGGGAAATAAGCAAATGAAACCACTTGACCTTTTCATAAATACATTTAGGGTCAAATATTTGAGGCTTACAATATGGCAGCATTATGGAAATTGCCTTGTATTTTCATCTGTGAGAATAATCGCTATGGAATGGGAACATCGGTTGAGAGAGCAGCGGCCAGCACAGATTACTACAAGAGAGGAGATTTTATTCCTGGGCTGAGGGTAAGGTCACTTATTATAGAAACAGAGTCACACCCTGTCGGCTAGATGCCCTTCCTGTTGCATGCTTTGACAGTCTTAGCAAAATTGAACCATTTTATCATCTTAAGCATGAATAGGTTATGTAAAAGTCATAGTGGGGGTTGGGAGCTGTGTCTCAGTTGTACAGTACTTACCTAGCTTGTGAGGCCCTGGGTTCCATCTCCCCACAGCACAATAAAGGTAAAATGGATTTGGATGGTAAATTCTGCCCCTTCCCCCTTTATTAACAGGTAGATGGAATGGATATCTTGTGTGTCCGAGAGGCAACCAAGTTTGCAGCAGCCTATTGTAGGTCTGGAAAGGTAAAATTTTGTTTTGTTTTGATTTGTTTTTTTCTGGCTATAGATTTATGACATTGCTCTCAAAGATAAAAGCAGTCTTCCCAAGTAACTGTTGTAACTATCCCGGGGTAGTGGCTAAGTGAGCTGTGTTAGGAAAGCAGAGTCCATCAGGTGGATGGATGGGTCTCTGAATAGCATGGTCATCTTTTGGTAAACAGTCCACAATTCTCCTATGTGAGGTAAATCTTTGCTTGTAGTGTTTCCTTGGCAGTTGGCCTCTGTCTTCACTATAACAATATTTTACCTTTTGGTTTGGTTATTATGTATTCCTCATTAATCATAAGACACTTGGTTGATCAAATTGGAATCCCCCACGCTTATATAATAGCGTAATCGATCTTGAGCTTTTTATCTTTCAGTGTGTGGCAGTAAGGGAAAGGGGAACAGTCAGAGTGGCAAAAAAGGAGGTTGAAGTAGCTTCAGTGCTAGTTTAACCAGTTGTTCTGAATCAGTGGTCCACAGCCTGGAAATCACACCCCTACAGTTTATTTCTTGGCAAAAATGAGAAGGGGTATAATTAGGTATTAAAAATCAGCCAACCAGCTTGGTGTTGTCACTCACACCTGTAAGCCCAGCACTCAGGATGCAGAGGCAGGCAGATCTCTGTGAGATGGAGGCCATCAGGGGCTATAGGGAGACTGTCCCAAAAGACCCCCTTCAAAAACAAAACAAAAGTCAACCAATAAACTCTTGACAAGTCAGCTGATTTATAGATGCTAGATGCAAGGGTATTGGATGCTGGGGGTGGGAGTCCTTCATTTGAGCCCAAGGATTGTTGGCTTGCTGTCCCCATTGTCTTACCACTTGTGTGCTCTATTTCAGGGGCCCATCCTGATGGAGCTGCAGACATACCGTTACCATGGACACAGTATGAGTGACCCTGGAGTCAGGTAATTATGGGGAATCTCAAGCGTAGTTTCCAGAGTGGGTGGGCTTCAGGGCTGCTTAAATAAAATGGCAGAGCATTTCAGTATTTGCTGTAGCATCCAGATACAAATTCACTTCATCAAACTAGTTTTGTTGGCATCAAGTAGTAGTTTCTTGATCCAAAAGCAATGCTTCAATATAGAGGGCAGTCTGAAGAGCCCTACTGTATGTCTGTGTGTTAGCATGAGCACTAATTTTACAAAAAGCATTATGTAACTAAAGTATAAGTGAGAAACTTAATGCAAAACAAATCTGTTGATAGAGTAATATTTTGGGGGCATTTATTTTATGTAGTTATTACCTCAAATTTAGGCGAGACAAAAGAAGACTAGGATTTGGAAATCCTCTGATAGGGAGCCAGGCTAACTGGCACATGGAAGGTAGGAGTTTTCCCTTTTCCTTTAGCTCTAGGATGTAATTCTGAATTCACAGGTTTGGCACAGTTAAAAGAAGTTGCTGTAGTCAAAGTTAAAAGCCTTTGTAGAATAGATTTTAATGGCAGACAGAGCAAATAATGGAGGAAAAAAATGTGCTTTGTAAATTATAGAAGCAATCAGAAAACCTGGTGTCCAAGCATTTGCTGGCCATGCTGCTTTGGGGTATTAATGGGAAAGGCAAGGCATATGTGTTTCCTGCTTACTATTATGATGCATCAAAGCCTGTGCTTGCTTCTACTGCTCAACCCATGTAAAAACATGAGGTCAGAGGGGTGGGACTAGTGTCCCTTCCAGACCAAAAAGGAAACCAAAATGTGGCCCTTGTCAGAATGCTAGAGGAGCCCTGAGTTATAATGAAGAGCTTTCTATAAAAGATGCCTAACAGCCTGCCACCCCTGCTGTTCCACACATTGACATCGGTATTCGTGTTTCCTCCCTTTCAAAAACAGTCTCCTGTGTTTTACTGTCTGCTCCGTAGTCACTGTTTTAAAATGAGAATTTCGTGCGATGCATTTTGATCATTTTCAGATACCTCCCCCCAAATCTACAGGCACTGTTCTTACCTGTCTGTCACTTGTGTCTCCCTCCCCACAGTTACCGCACACGAGAAGAAATCCAGGAAGTAAGAAGTAAGAGTGACCCTATTATGCTTCTCAAGGATAGAATGGTGAACAGCAATCTTGCAAGTGTTGAAGAATTAAAGGTATAGTTGGAGGTTTAAGTCTGGCTTAAAGGCTGGCTCTCCTTTCTCTGCAATCACTTTCTCACCCCTCACAAAATGTTGCCACCCTTGGGTAGCCAGAGAGTTGCTTATATCCAAGCCCAGAAAAGTGAAGAGATGGAGCATTGTTAATTCTGAAATCTCACGGGGCTATTGTTTTTGGTCTTTCTGCTAAGAACTGGGGAGCAAGGGAGATGGCTCTCTTGGTAAAGTACCTACTGCACAGCCATGAGGATCTGAGCTTGGGTTCCCAGTACCCACGTAAAAGCTGAGAATGGAGAATGGTAGTGCATGTCTGCAACCCTAGCTTTGGGTAGAGGCAGGCCAGTTGGCCAGCTGGCATAGCCAAGCAGTGAGCTCCTGGGGTTAGTTGGAGCCTTGTCTCAAAGGAAGGTAAAGAGCAATAGAAGATTAAGTCAATTATATTGGTGCAAAAGCTTTTACATCTCCCCTCAATATATACTTTGTATTTTTAATTCCTGTGCTGTTCTCTTATATAATTGTCATTCAAAATAATGAACAGTGCTACTTCTAGTATTGGAAAAGTCATAGTGACACTAACAACAGGTTCTGAGACAATTCTAGTGTATCAAAGCTATTGTTGATTCCGAAACCTCTTGCACTATATCTTATGTTTAGGAGATTGACGTTGAGGTGAGGAAAGAAATCGAGGATGCTGCCCAGTTTGCCACAGCTGATCCTGAGCCACCCTTGGAGGAATTAGGCTATCACATCTACAGCAGCGAACCACCTTTTGAAGTGCGTGGTGCGAACCAGTGGATCAAGTTTAAGTCAGTCAGTTAATAGGAGCCTGTGTGTAATGGATGAGCTGTTTGTCATCCACTCTTAAGGAACTCTGTGCTCTCAACTTTAAAGGACAGGTAATAATATCTGGACAACAAAAGTCTTGCAAAATAACCTGTAAATTAAAGGGAGAATAATTGCATGCAGTTTGTACATTGATGCATTAGATGTATTTCATGTGAATACTATAAAGTGTATTGGGTTTATATAGGTTTGAAATAGGTGATGCAGACTTTAACCTTCGCTCATATCCTAGAACACATACTAAAAGGAGCAAGCCTGCCACCTTTTCTGGGGCAATCGTAGCTATGTCCTCATGGAGACAATGCTGGGATATGCGCTCAGGTAGAAGAGTAGCAGCCACACTAGCCCTGCATTGTGGCACTGGATGCTGTAAACACTGATCATGTCTCCATAGTAGACTATTATAATCAGGAAAGGGCTGAAAGAATCATTGCATTTTAAAATAAAACTACTTCACAATCATGTCAAAGGTAAAATAATTTACTTTTCTCCATTTAGACATTCAACAAACATGGATTTACATTCCCATTGCAAGGCACACTTCCTAACCTTTCACATTTAAGTATTATGCTAGGTTCATCAGACGGGGACTCCTGCTCTTTTAAATACCCAGTGCTTTATCTTTCCAGCAAGTACTACAATGTGTGCTGAAGTATAATCTTGAAAATGTAATATACTGGGTCACTGCTGGCATTACATACAGTTCTATAAATCCTAATCATCTTTATAAAATAAATTTTTTTAAATGTTTCAATAAGGACAGTCTCACTGCTGGCATTACATACAGTTCTATAAATCCTAATCATCTTTATAAAATAAATTTTTTTAAATGTTTCAATAAGGACAGTCTTTAAACTGCAAATTAATAAGGGTCTTTCAGTGTAAACTCAGCAGAATGTGTGTGTACGTGAATAGAAGCTTTAACCACAAACAGGCAGGGTGTTTGCTCACTATCCCCAGCTTAGCTCACTGTGAGGATTCCCGAGTTTGTCTTCTGTGCTGGGAGACGGCATGCCAGAGCCTACAGAGGACACCACCACTGTAAAATAGGAGAGTTTCCATAAGAAAAGCAAACCTCAATAACCTCTTCCATAGGACACTTAAGGCAGATGTCACAGGCATCATTCTACATTTGCCATAAGTTAGAGCCTTACATTTTGAAAGTATGCTGTCTTCATGTGCGAAAGTTAACACGTGCCCTAGCAGTGTTTGCATATGGTGCCATAGGCGTGCAGGCCGCCACTGGAAGGGCCTGGCTTCTCATGTTGCCTTCTCACCTTGAATCTGGAAAAACTCCAGAGTTTGGAGGGCCACTAGTGTTTGCTAAGACATAGGAAAGGGAATCAATTTCAAAGATTGGGGGAAGTTACCAGCACTTTGTCTTCTATTTCATTTAAAAAGATATTCATATGAAAAATTAATTCTATCATGCAAACTGTTTGGAAGGCCTTACCGTAGTCTGAGGCATCTTAGATCTTCCTTAGTGATATCATTAAGAATATCAGAAAGTGTATAATCCTCTCCAACAATCTGAAACAAAGATTCACTATATGAGAGAAGCAGCTTTCCAACAATATTACGGGAATCCTTTTGATTTAGAAATTTACCTTTTCTATTGTATTTGCATCCACTCCTTGTACCTGCAACCAGTCTATAAGCTCTCTATCTGTTCCCAGTCCATCAGTGGGTACTGGGTTCTCTGTACCACCTGTAATGATCACAGATTTGTTTTATTGTATGTAATGTGTAACCATAAAATGCTTCAAAAGTAACAAAGTGGATGTAATAAAGTATCGAGAATGTAAATGTGCTGTGAAAAGGAAATGATTCAGCTGCTTTAATACATATTATGCAATTTGTAATTCTTGGATTCCTTTCCAGACAGTAGAATCAATGATCAGTGTTACCTAGGACATCTTCAATGTTTGGAATTTGAGATGGTGGCATCAGTCATTTAAATGTTTTAAAGTGCCTTATTTTAGGCTCGATATCCCTGACTGCACTGGAAGTAAAGGAAAGAAGCTTGTATTAAGATTTTTGCAACAGGGCGTATCCATTTCTCATTCCAAGAGGTAGATGTAACCCTTTCCTAAGGGGTACAATCTGAGAGCCAGTCTAAGGCATACTTTTAGAGTTTGTTTGACACGCAGTTATGCATCACAACCAAGATTCATTTGTTACCCTGTTACCTTCTGAGCCCTCCTCTACCCATTCTGATTTCTGTCCATTATAGTTTTGCCTGTTCCAGAATATGGAACCAGAATCAGTATGGAGGCATTTTTCATATTAGTATATGCTAAGTGTACAGAATAATAGGTTTGACTATGACATTTTCATCCATGTATGTAAGATACTGTGATTATATTTAACACTCTTCCCCCATCTCTCATACTGGTCCCTTTCTGTACTTCTAATAGTCCTCCTCAAATCTGGCTCTTTCCCTTGGCATACTGCATATAACATCAATTCATGTTGTTTTTTATGAGTAGTAGTCCAGAATTTAGAGACCTGACTTACTGTATTGTCCCTCACACACACCTACATTAGAGCAGATGGAAAGGAACTCACCGACAGGTTTGTATTGTAACTGAAGGTGATGTAACTCTTGAGTTTTCTGTTGTAGAGTCAGCTGTAGAAGATTCTGGTACTCTCTCTCTTTTTGAACTAGGTGTTCCCAAAGTCTGTTTTTTTAAAAAAGAAAAAAAGCCATTATTCAAAGTTCACAATTCAACTCAAACATTAGATACTGGGAAAACAAACAGACATAATCCCAACAGTGGGGCTACAGAAAGAAGCAGGTGGGTCGTTTCCTCAGTTCTGCCACTAGGTTTCAGCCTCTGTAGAAGAAACTTGTGTTTTTATTTTCCTTGACACCAAAGACCCGTACTCAAAGTGTGGGTGTATTTTTGCAATGGCGTGAAATTGTCCCTCTGAAATTTCTGTTAAAATATTAGAAGGTTGGAGCCTTAGGAAGAGGAGATTAGAGCCCTTTCACCACGTGAGGACCTGTGATTGGACAGCTGTTTGTGCACCAGGAGGCAGGCCCTCACCAGATGCCGGATCTGCCACCACTTTGATCTTGAACTTCAGGGTCTCCAGAGCTGTGAGAAATAAATTTGATTATAAGGCAACCAGTTTATATTTTGTTAGAGCAGCCTGTGTGAACTGAGACAGTTACATTTTGAAATGAATCGGGAAACAAAAGTGAGTTTCATGTTGATTAATAGGACTCGGCCAGAAGGACCACCAGCTTACTAAAAGTAAGTCAGATAAAAGTAGCTGAATCTAGGGTGGGCAGACGTCCTCCGCTCAGTGGAAGCAAGAGAACTGTTTCTGAGCTAACAGCTGGGGACTAAGGAACAGTGCACATTGCTGCTGCAAAGTCACCAAGTACTCCACACAGCGTCTAGGATTATCCTCAACACCTTAAGTTGGGTAAGTCTCATAACACTTGCAGGAAGTAAATATTCTTTTCTAAGCCCAGTTTTAAAGCTGAAGTGACTAAGGCCCTGAGAATAATTCACCCAGCCCATCAGGATGATCTCCTGATAACAGTCTGTCTCTCCAGAACAGGAAAGGCAGGTTTTGGTGCAGCTGAACCTGAAACTCATGGGTTCTCCCCATGCTAGCTCCCCCAGCACAGGAAGGGAACAGGGTTGGAAGGTCAGAACCATGGCTAGCCTTTTTTCTTTGTTCATGTATCTAATAAGATTGGTTTAACTGCATGCCCTTTTAATTCATTTATCTGTGATGGTGAACAAGGGACTACAGAACTAAGCTTTAAGTAAATAAAGTTAATTAATGTTTCTGAGAAGTCATAGATCTATAAATGGTTGGAAACATTGTAGTCTCGAGTCATTCAGTAGCAAAATGGAGTGGGGAGAGATGGACACTTCTATCCCAGCAAGACAGCAAGGAGGAAATGCTGGCACTCAAGTAAAAAACCCTTTCCCATCCCTACCCTACCTTTGTCTTTAAGAAGAACCTCTTTGAGCACACTGAAATTGTAGCTTGAACCTGTGCACAGTTAGTGGGAAGCGTTCCCAGACATGTTGGGGTCAGACCCTAAGGACAAGCAGGCTGTGCATTTATTAGCCGTTCACACTAATGTGCTGACTGTTCAAATAACCTTTGCGTCTATATAGAACATTGTATGAGTTGGATGATTATAAATCTTACTGGAAAGAAGTTTTAAAGGAATACTAAGTTTTACTACCAACTTCTATATTTGTCATTTTAAAATGTAAAGTTCTGCCACCATTTAATTACAGTTCTGGGTCTTGGCTTTTTTAAAAATGTTCTGCCTAAGATTAAACTTCAGATTTCCCTAAGTGTACTGTATACACTTTTTTCATCCAAAACGTGTGCCCAGTACCCAATCTCCCCATTATGTTAGCATTGCTAATGATAAGAAAGCCAACAGTACATCATTTGGAACAGGCGCCTACTAGTTTCTTGTAGTTGTGGACATTTTTAAAGAGGTTATTGATAATATGATTCTCCAGAGCAGAGGGGAATTGTAACAAAACAGTAGTGCGCTTGGGAGAACATTATGGCAGTTCCAAGGTCCCCGGGTTGATAAGGCAATCTACTAATGCCTGCCTAGGGATTATAATTAGTGATCGGGAAGTTTTTTAGGGGAGAGTTGTAGGATACACCCCCACCCCAAAGGCTACAGCTATCCACTGCTGGGACACATGCCCCATCGTGTTGAACACAAGACTCAGATACTGATACTTTTGGTATGGTAGATGTCTCTGTGATCTGTTGCAGGGCTCTGTACGTCTGGTTTCTGGCATTACAAGAAGGAAGGCCTGGGCTAGAGAGATGGCTCAGTGGTTAAGAGTAGTGGCTGTTCTTGCAGAAGACCCAGGTTCAAATCCCAGCACCCACATGATGGCTAACAACCATCCGTAATTCCAGTAGCAGAGGATCCAACATCCTCTTCTGTCCTCTGCGGGAATTGCATGACATGAGTGCACTTATACACAGGCATAATACTCATAAAAATGTTTTAAAGGGCCTTCTAGCTCCCCTGCTAATGCGGCAGATGCACCCTTGCCCAGTTCATTGACAGTGACATATGTTTTTCTGAGTCGTGGGTAAAGTTTTCAACAACCAATGGGTCCTGGTGGTTCAGGCCACTGTTCACCCCTGATCCAGGTAGTTGGGTGGGACAGCCTTACCTGTTGGTCTCTTGCCTGAGATTGCTCAGTTGGAGGCTCAGGTGCTGCTGGTGCTGCTGGCCCTCCTGCAGAGCCATCAAGCCAGGTCTGTTGCCTCTGGGTATCATGTGCTCTTCTCTGTTGGGCAGGTCTATTAGGGGACAGTCCCTTTCCTCTTCTATGACCTTATCTACCCCTTCAGTCTCAGAGGCAGGCTCAAAGTGGGCTTGGAGCTCTATAAAAACACAGATGAAGGTATCAAACTAGCATTTCAGTGGAGCCAAGGCAATTCAGTGCAATGCATCATGAGGGGATTACTGACTTTACAAGAGGAAACAATTGGGTTCTCTGTAGTGTAAGCATGCTCATCTCCAGTTTACATATAAAGTACCACAGAAGGAGAAGCAACTTGACCATTAAGCTGCTCTAACATTTCAAAAAGAGGTGTACAGAAGCCCAAGATTGTGGCTAGGGGCATAGCTCAGAGGTACTGCATGAACTTTAGCAGGCATGAGGCCCCGAGTTTGACTCTTAGAATAAATGTGCATATACATAAGCACACATACCAAGACCAGTTTCTGTGAGAGGATGATTCTAAGAGAACAAACAGCCAATTAATTATCAACTGATAAAGGCTCGGTGAGCATGCACACTGAAGTAGCTGTGTAAGCACTGGAGGCTCCCTGCCTTCAAACATTGACTCCCTGTTAAGATCAGAAGGATAATCTGTACACAGTCACTTCATTATGCCTACAGGGCAGGTAAATGGGCACCATGAGATGCTATCATAGACTATTAGCCCCAGAAAGATCTATGACAGCATCTACTTAACTGCAGGCAACTATAAAGCTGACAAGGCAAAAGTAGCAATGGTTGAATGCAGAGGATAGTGTTGGTCTGTTCCACAGCCTGAAGCTTCGCTTCGCTGTAAGACGAGGTCACCTACCTGGGGTGAGAATGGTGACCGCAGCCTGCACTGCTCTGCGGATGATGTTGTCCATTGCAAACATCCAATGTGGCCTGATCAAGTGGTTTCTCAAAATTTTATTTACCTAAAAAAATCACAGAAGTCCATATGTCTATTCTGTTGCACTTTAAGAAATAAAAGTTCCTGCTAGTTCTAATTTGCTTCTCCCTCTGACATGATGTATTAGCTATGCTGCCCTGATTTCTGCCTGACATATTTCTTCTGAATGAATTTTCCTCTAGGTAAACGCTAAGTCATGTTGAGATCAAAAAGATGAATACAGCAATGGGATCAACCTCACTGGGCTTCTTGATTACTTATTCAAGGGATCTGTGAATTGAGCATCTGTGAAATGAAAGACTGTATTGGGAGCATGTGATACCAGATGAACGAGACCTGTTTTGGGTTCTGGAGTAACCTCATCTAGGCAGGCACAAGAACATACCCACTGTGCTGGCAGATGCCTTGTTACCATGTCCTAGACATGCTCTTTGTGGCCAAATGCAATTGGTCTATTAGTGTTTAAGAGAGAGTTGCTGAAATTCAGGATTCAGGTTGTAAATAGGTAGGAAGGGCTGGGAGCTACAGAAGAAAATGCTGACTGAACTCTAGTTTCACTTGTTCTCTAGGACAGGATAGCGCACTCACAGCATCCTGGAATCCAAACAGGATCAGGTGAATCTGATGGATGGATGAGCTGTCAAAGTCCAGATCCACCTTTAGTTTTGATATTGTGGCTGCCATCACCCTGTGCTCTGGGAAGCGGATGAAATCCCTCAGAATTCCAATTATCTGCTTGATGTGGCCATCTGAGAGAAGCAACTCTTCTGAGCTCTGAGAAAGAGGGATAGAAAACTCAAATAGTAGGAAACTAGAATGTGTTTGCTAATTAACTGTGGGAACTCCCAGAGAAAAGGGGTCTCTTCCTGTATCCCTTCCATGTCCATCCTTGTCTTCTGGTTCCTCCTCCCTGATGAGTCGGTGGCCTTACAGCCTCAGCACTAACCTCTTGAGAAAAAATGGTTCTGCCTTCTTTGACCACTCCATAGGACCCTCATCAGTGGGCCTTCTAGGAAGGCATAGTTCACAAGACAAAACCTTCAAAACCTTCCCGTGCAAAATAAAGGCAGAAGGATCAGTTTGCCACTAGTGTGACCTACTTAAAACTCCCTTTTCCTCCATTATCATTCTCCCTAAAGTGGCTGTTCGCTTGGCTTCTGCGTGGAGGTCCAGAATGTCCTAGAAGGTGAGAGGAGGCCAGAGGCTGCTGAGAACTCTTGCACCTTCCAGGGCTCCTGGCTGCCATCTGGCTTGTTTTCCACCAGGAGGCAGCATCAACCTACCAGTCATTGCCAGAGGCACTGCGTACTCAGCCAACTTTCTGCCAAGTTTCCCTTTGGATTTCATTGGGAAAGGAAAGGATGATGGAAAGACAGTGATAGGAGATACAGTGATCAGTACAACTATGCCAGTGTTTCAGGGTGCAGGGAGCCCTGCTGTCCCTGTTTATACCTGCTGAAGACTTGGACTAGGCAGAGGGGTGGGATTATCAGATGCCCTCCCTGGAGCCTGTACCTGGACCACACACTCCTGCAAGTTGGAAGCCACTTGATCCTGTTCTTCCCAAAGGATTTTGTACAGAATGGCCCTGTGCTCACTCTCCTTGCGCAGCAGGAAGAGGCCTGGGTCCCTGTCCTCTGGGAATGAGGAGGCTGTGCTCCGGTCTTCTAAGGCAGAGCTCTCATCTGGGACACTGTGGACAAACACATGCAACCATCCGTGTGTGTGTGTGCCTGTGAAGTTAGCACATTCTGCTGTGGGTGAGGGGCTGAGAGGAATGCACTGCCGTCTCCAGGCTCCAGAAGAGGAACTTGTAGGAGTGCTGGTGGGCAAGACATGCGGTGTCCCCCCTCCTTGACTCTCCCATGGGCACCCGTGGTAGGGGGGAGGAGAAAAAGAGGAAAGGGAACCAAAAAGTGGGGTGGGAGGTGTGGAAGGGAGGGAGGTAAGAGGGAGAGAAATACTAGAGGAAGAGGGGGACCAGCAGAGAGGGTGAGGGGAGGAGCAGACAGGAAGAGGGAGGGAGGAAGAAGAGAGACAGGAGAAGCGAAAGGCTAGGAAACAAGGTGCACTAAGTCAAAAGGAAGTGTCCCCTTGGCCACCCTGCTGCACTGCCAAAAGGAGGCAAAAGCCCTTCCCAGCTGCCTGGTTGTGACCCAGCAGGTATTCTGCCACTGAGGAACACCAGCAGTCCTCAGAGGACCACAGCAGAAGGACAAGGGACACCGACAGTACCTGAGAAGGTGGCTGAACTGATGCTTAGGGGCCTGGACCTTCTCAAAGAATGCTTCAGGCTGGGCATCAGAATCTGGAGAAATGGAGCCATGCTCGCTGCTGCTGCTGCCCACTAAGTCACCTGATGAGGGCAGGCCGAGGGCACCAGTGCCACTCCGGACACCCTCTGTGGGAAGACAGAGAATGGGGAGGCTCAGAGAAGGGCCAGGTACCCACACAGGCTCGCTAAGCCTGCACTGCCTTAACCTGGTGGTAGTCACCTGGGGTGGGATCCTAGTGAAAAATGTAGGCTGGGCTGGACCTCACGGGATGCTGCCACAAGAAGACTAGGGTCTCTGCAGCAAGCTGGTGAGCCATACTGCCATAGCATCTGACCCACCCACTCACAACAGGAAGAGGACAAACAGCTTTCTTCTTAGAAACCAACATTGGTTCACTGACAGGACTTACTGCACCAGAAGTTGTCAGCTCAGATTCCGTAGCCTGCAGAACAGGTACCATATGCAGACTTCCCTAACATGCTTTTTTTTTAAAAAAAAAAATCAAGGCCAGGGGCTGGAGAGATGGCTCAGTGGTTAAGACTGTTCTTGCAGAAGACCTGGGTTCGAATCCCAGCACCCACATGGCAGCTAACAACTGTTGGTAACTCCAGTTCCAGGGGATCCGACAGCCTCTTCTGTTCTCTGTGGGCATTGCATGACAATGGGAGCACTTACCTACATGCAGGCATAACACTCATACACATAAAATTAAAACAAAAATCATAAAATATTTAAAATTAAGGACAGGATCAACACAAGTTGACAGGCCAAACTCCAGAAATGAATGAAGTACAGGGCTTTGCATGCGGGAAAGGCATATAACCTCAAGCAGGGGACCTTTTGCCTTCCCCCTCTGCACACTCTCCAAAGAAGGACTTTAACCAAGTAGAGGAGGGGTGTCATAGTGACCTATGTTCCCTGTGCCTAATCAGGAGATAGACATTTGTTAGCTGGGTTTGTACCCCCTTCAAACATACTGCACCACCCTTGCTGTTCCTCACACAGAGGAGCCCAGCATGGGAAGTTCCATGCTCTAGGAGCCACTTCTCTATCTGAACAACACAAAAGTCCAATTCCTGGGGATTCCACCACCATCCAGGTAGGCCTCACCTGAGGGCTTGAAAGCAATTCGGTTCTTCTTGCCTTTGTTCACTTGTCTTAAGAACCCTTCTCTGAGTAGGTCAGCGGCAGTGACCCTTTTGTGAGGATCAGGCTCAAAACAGGATAAGATGAAGGCTCTGGCCTCAGCTGAAAGGGATTCTGGAATCTCAGGGTGGATCTTAAACATTCCCACCTGTGTTAATGGGAGAGGTAAGGACTTATGTCAGTGGGCCTTGAGTGAATTCAGGTACGTGTGTTTTTGATAGGAAGATCCCACATCTGCCATCCCATGAGGCGCTGGAGTATATGACCATGGTGATACTCATTTGTATAGATGGCCCTCTTGTTATGGGATATTTCTGTGCCTCTCATCCACAGATGGGGTCTATTTCCCCTGCCTTGGAGTCCTCGCTAGCTTCTCATGACCTTGTTTGACCAAGAGATTGTTGGGGAAGCACTATTGTGATGTTTTCAGGGCCAACACCTTAAGAGGCCTGGTAGACACTGCTTTTGCCTTTTTGGAGTCTGGCGACCGCCACATACCATGAAAAGAAAGCCAGGATGACAGGACTATGGAGAAAGTAGCCCAGCCTTCAGCCATTCAGAAGAGCCCTGTCAGATGATCCTGCCCCAGTGAGACCACTAGTTGGATGCACCCAATGAGTAAATGCAGGAAAGACCACTGCAGGACTTACAGTCAACTCAGAATGGTGAGGAACAGCTTTGCTTTAAGCCCAGAGTGTACTGGAGGTTTGTCACTCTATAAGAGATAACAACCAACAGTGACTTGGGCAGGAAAGCTTCCAGCTGAGAATATTCAAAGGTTGATACTGTTCTCAGACACAAAGACCCCAGGAGCATCACTTCCCCTCATACCTCTCAATCTCTCTCAATCCACAGCCCAGACTTCAGAAATATGCCACAAGGAAGCACAGCTTGAGGCTACTACCTCCCAGCGTCCACAGCAACCCCCAGCCTCTTCCCCATAGGGTATAATGCTGTGCTTTCTGGCTAGAATGTGCTAGGACAGGGTTGCTTTGGCATCCCTTCTAGTCAGCTAATCACTGTCCTGCTAAAGGCTGTCCCTTTGACCCACAGGGGAGCAAGAGTCTGTTCCCAGATGTCACCACATCTCATCATGACATGGGAATCTCATGAAAAATCTCACAGAACCTCTTCCTGAACAACTGTGCTCATTAGAGTGGCTCTCGAGCCTTTTAAGGAGTTATCTTAAAATCCATGGTTTTCCCTCTATCTTTTTCAAGTCTACTTGGCAATTCAGAGGTAGAAGCCACTCTGTCTTCCATATCCATGTTCCTTGCCCACTCCTAGGCTGTCCAGAGGCTGGTTCAGACTCCCTTGATCCACTGCATGCGCACTGAAAACTATAGAGTCTTCCAGTTTTATCTACCCAAAGCCTTTGACCAAGTGGTATGTACATTCTCAGGACAGTATCCCTCATAGCTAGAATGGATGAACAGCTTAAGAGTTATAAATGCTAGATGGAATCCAATCACCAGGAAACACAGGGTGCATTACTGGCAGCAACCCTCACCTGAGCAATAGGGAAGAAACATTGGAAGTGCCCATTAGCAGCAGAATGAACAAAGGTAAAAATTCAGGATCTGAATCTAAAGTGGAAAGAGGTAGTTTCCCCTCTCTCAGAAAGAAAATGGCAAAGTGGGTAGCACCTGGCACCTTGCAAGGGCATCACTTTGCATGGTGGGGTGGGGTGCGGTTGAAACAGATTCTTGTGTATCTCATGCTGGCCTCACACTTACTGTGTAGCTGAGGACAGCCTTGAACTCCTGATCCTCCCACCTCCACCTCTCAAGAGCAGAGATTATAATAGGCAAGTGCCACCACACCTGTTGTAAGTACATCACTAAGAATGCTTTGCGGTGACCCTAAAGCTCCTACATTGGTTTGTTAGGGCTGTTCTGACAGTACCACAGACTAAGTGACTCACACAACAGTAAAGGATTCTCTTAAAGTTCTGAAGGCTGGAAGTCAGAGATCAAAGTCTTTGAGGGCCAGACTCCTTCTGACATGTAGGGAATTCCTCTTTACCTCTTCTGGTTTGTAGGCCATTTCTCCATTTCCAGACATGAAGATGCATCACCCCAACTCACTGCCTCCACATGACATTCTCTGCGCCCTCATGGTTATCTCTACATGTCTCTATGACCAAGTATATGTGTGTTTGCTTTTGAGAAAACATCTTACTAAGTTGCCCTGGCTTCTCCTGAATTTGTGATCCTGTTGTCTCAGCCTTCCAAGTGCTGGGACCTCTATGCCAAGATATCTCCTTCATATAAGGATACCTATCATGTTGCATTAGGGCCTACTCTACTGACCCCATTTTAACTTGGTTACCTCTGTAAAGATTCTGCTTACAAAATAAGGGCATGTTCTCAATTACTGGGGCTAGAGCTTCCACATATCATTTTAGGTTACACAAACATAATTGTCCCCTTTGTGTAAAAATAATTCTTTTTTTAAGGCGCAGCATAATAGAAGTTCCTTGGATTTTTTTCTGGAGGATTCTAGAACCCCAGATAACACAGGTGACATTTATAAAATAAAAACTTACTTTATATGCCACTGAAAAAGTCAATACAGTTTCCAAGAGTTTGCACAGCTAATTAGCTAAGTAAAAACAGGAGACAGGAAGATCAGGAGAGTTACTTATACACTATGGACGAATTCACAAAGTTGTACCTGTCAGCTGGGCTTCCTAAGATTCACAGGAAGTCAATAGATCAGAGAGTAGACAGCATGTTTTCCTAGCACCAGCCATTCTAGATTCCAAGGCCTGTGATGGAAGCTTGCAGGTATGTATGATCATCAGTGGACCCAAATGGGTCCATTGTAGTCATCAGTGTGCTGAGGGCAAGTCATTGCTGTCTTCCAGCCCTTGCATTCCATTCAGGGTTCTATTGTAGTTGAAGGGTCAGAAGACTCTTGATTTGGTATCTTGGCTTTGGAGCTATCCTGGCAGCTGATGTGGAGGTGGCAAGCTGTGAGAAGCCTCTGCAGGGGCCCAATCACGATGAGAACAGTGATGGCACCCAGAATACAGAACACTCAAGAGCCTACTGAACATCCTGTACTTACTTCAGTGACAGAATCCTGCACTTCACATCTGGAAGTTTTGCCCCAACATCTAAACCACTTAAATAAACAAAGCTATTTTACCTTGAACATTGCTGCTTGTGGCTCACCAAGCTCATGGAATGGAGGCCGGCTGGTAGCCATCTCAATGATGGTGCAGCCCAGAGACCAGATATCAGCTGGGGCACCATATCCACGAGGTCCTTGATCAATTATCTCAGGTGCCATGTACTGCAGAGTGCCTATATGGAAAGCAAATGAACAGTGACTTGGGGAAGCCATATTGCTTAAAACTGAAATGGACCATTAGTACATAAGTGAGTGGATTTAAGTGCTTCATTAATGGTAGACAGAGCCTTCTCTCATGCATAAATCCTTTGGTTGCATCATTTTTTTTTTAACCAGAGACATGCAATACGCCTTCCTTTATCATGAGTCATATCGAAAGAGGATTATTTAGCCCCTCAAAGGATAACTGAGTCCAACTCAGTAAGCATGTTTTAATGCATGCCAAATACAAGGAAAGTAGAATAGGAGAAACAGGCTGATCACAGGGAACTGCCTGGTGGAGGAGACAGGCACAATCGTCAACAGCAGTTGTGGTCAAATGCAGTGACATAATAGAGGCCACCACAGAGGGCTGCACAAATTTGGATGAATAAATACTCTTGAATAGTCCGAATAGGAGAAATTATCAATGTGTCAATTCTGGTCTCTGACACACAAATGACAAGATTAGGCATATGAGAGTTATTGGGGAGAAGGTGTATGAAGAGTGAAGGGGAAGAGGGCAGGACACTGCCAGACTGCAGTGCAGGTCTAATCCCTTGAAAGAAGAATGGGCAAGAATCAGTCAGGCGGGAGGTGTCTCACAGGGCACTGCTGTGAGATGGCCACAGGGGAGTCCCCAGCCCAAATCTCCCTACTGGAGGAGATGCACCTCTGCCAGGATCAGTAATTGTCAGGGAGCAGCCTGGGTACAGCATGACCTTGCACAATCATCATTCAAAAGAGCAGCAGCTCATGCTGTCACTGAAGTAGGTTTCTGTTAAGATGATCAAAGAGGTGGACAAAAGGACAGGAGGTAAAGGGAAGAGCTGAGCAAAACTCGAGCATGTAGTCAAGGGAACAGCAAGTGATGCTTGACCTGGGGCAAGGCGAAAAAAGGTGGCAAGGGCACAGCCCAGAGGGAAAGCTATATGTTCTGAAGGCTCTGACCATTGGACTTTGTCCTATGGGTCATAAACCACTAGTGGTTGCCATGGGAAACTGGTTACCAGAGATGGAAACAGAAAAGTGATTATTAAAACACATGGGTGGAGGTTGAGGGAGGTCAATCAAGGGTTTAGGGAGAAAAATCTTTGATTTTTCCTTAAAATTAGGCACGAGAAAAAAAGCCAAGGGGAAATGTGGAAATGATATCAGCAGATGCTACAAGCTAGCACGGAAGTTTAGAACAAATAAGCAAACTTAGAGATAATCTTAGTTAAGGCATGAGTACTGATGTCCAGAAATATAGAAGGGTCTATAATACAACCAAAGCAGGTTTCCTGAGTTTCATCAATGAAAATGAAGGTTCATCAGTTTAAAAACACAGTTTGGAGAAGCTACTACATTCCTTTCTTGAAGATTCGAGGTGTCAGCGGTTTCCTTTCATATAAAATATCAATTAATTAATTGAGATAATGTCTTACTTTACAACCCAGGGAGGCTTAGGACTCACTTTGTAGTCCAGATTAACTTTCCTTAATTATCATGCCTCAGCCTCCTGAGTACTGGGATTGCAGGTATGAACCACCATGTCTGGAATGTATTCATACATTCATTCATTCATCCAGACAGTGTCTCATTACATAGCCCAGCCTAGCCTGGAACTCACTATTTAGCCCAGGCTGACTTCAAACTCATAGTGACCCTCCTTCCTCAAGCTCCCAAGTGCTGGGATTACAGATGTATACCACCGTGCCCAGTTTCCTACAAACATTTAAAAGACTGTAGGACATCTGTGACTAATAGAATGTTTTTCAGTAATAGAAATGAATTCTGAGCAGTTCAATATGGGACCATTAGCTATATATGACTATTAGGTTGCTGAAATGTGGCTAGTGAGACCAAAAATAAATGAATTTTAATTTTGTTGTTGTTTTGAGACAAAGTTTCCCTGTAGCTCAGGCTGGCCTAGAACTCCATATATAGACCAGGCTGGCCTTACTCTCACAGATATCCACCCACCTCTGCTTCCTGAGTGCTAGGATTAAAAGTGTGTACCACCATGCCCAGCCCAATTTTCAATTATTTTAATTTAGCTTCAACAAACTTAAAGTTAAATATTAATCAAGCTGCATTAGTGAACACAACAGATCAGTAGAACACAAATAAAAGCTTTGATCTCCAGAGCCTAAAACCACGGGAGAAACTATTCAGTCAGTTGCAAAGTTGGGCAAGACAGAAGTGCATCTTATGTGTACTTGATGCACTGTGAAGAAATCCCAGCACCCCAGGAAGGAAACTTCCGGTGTGACAATATCCCCTCCGGACTGTTGCTTCTGTGAAAAAGAGGGAGTGGTGCTGGCAGGGAATGTACCTTCTAATGGATTTATAAATAATTAAAGAAGGAATTAACACTGTACTGTCTATTAAGCTATCATCCCTAGCTTTGCTCTATGATGCTGGGCCTGGGATCCCCATTTCTGCTTTGCATGCTGCTCCATGTTAGTCTCTGCAACTAGGCAGCACCAGAGAAGCCCTGGAAGGATAGAGGGGGACTTGCTCTGTTCTCTCTCTCTGTTCCTGTGAGCAGGCTTTGCTGTGGACCCTCAGTTGGCTCTAATATCCAGCTTTGTCACCTCTACACTCCAAGAACCAGCATCTTGCCCCTCAGAGGTACTTGCTCCAGCCTAGGGATATTCCTTCCTCAAAGTTCTGATCCTGCCTTACCATATGTGCAGTCCCACACTTGCAAAGCTCCTTCTGATATCTCAGAGCCTTCTTTCTAACCTTTTCAGTTTCATTACTCAGAGAAAGTTCTATTAAATTCTCTCTGTGAAAACAATCAGGGTAATTTATATTTTTGACTGGCCCACAGCTAATACACTTTAAAAAATATATACATATATATGTATGTATTCATATTAATTATTGGTATGTATTCATTGTACATAGTGATGGGTTTCATAAGGACATTTTAATGCAATTACATCATGTACTTGACCTATATTCATACTCTCCAATTTTCTCCCGCCTCCTTTTCCTATTCCAATTTATTCTTCCAGACTGTCTGGCTTTTAATTTTGTGTAATATATAGATGTGATTTGTATATCTAGATAAGATACAAAATCCACAAGTGAGAGAAAACATGCATTTCTGTCTGAGTCTGACTTATTTTGCTTAATATGATGATCTCTAGCTGCATCCATTTTCCTGTAAATGATATAATTTCATTCTTATTTATATACAAAAGTTTTTAAAAGATTAAGAAATTGGGCTGGGGAGATGGTTCAGAAAATAAGAGCACTGGCTGCTCTTGCAGAGGACCTGGGTTTGATTCCAGCACCCACATGGAGGCTAACAACCATCCATAACTCCTGTTCCAGGGAATCTGATGTCCTCTTCTGACATCCGTGGGCATTGCACGATGCAGGTGCACATACATATATGAAGGCAAATAATAAAATATTTTAAACATTAAGAGAATAAATTTACATTATGCAGAAGTAGAAAATAGTATTAAACCAGACAGCAATGGTTAATTGATCTGGTTAAACGTCAACCTTAGAATAACTGTTTCACGAGTTGTTTTCCAAACAGCTTGTTATAAACTCGCAGCAATGGTGACAGCATGCACAAGTCCTATGTAAGCTCAAACCAGACAAAATACCAGCATAGACATGGGGAAGTTGGTAAGAAATTCCAATCCAAGGAACTTCTGCCAATTGATGGCTGCTGGGAGGGGGAAAGACAATGTCTTACAGGGATGGGACTCTTAGTGGGCCCAGTGGATGCACCCACACTCCCACACTGAAGGACATTTAGGGAGACAAATTAGACTCTGACTCTCTCTCTCTCTCTCTCTCTCTCTCTATATATATATATATATATATATATTAACTTGGATGGGGGCAGTGGGGGGAGGTGTGGATAGGGGAGAGGCTCTAAAGACAATCAAACTATATTATATGAAAATCGCCAAGATTTGAGGCTGGAGAGATGTCTCAGCAGTTAAGAACACTGGCTGTTCTTGCAGAAGACCCAGGTTCGAATCCCAGCACCCATATGGAAGCTAACAACTGTCCATAACTACAGTTCTAGGGGATCCGACAGCCTCTTTTGTCCTCCGCGGGGCATTGCACGACATGGTGCACTTGCCTACATGCAGGCAATACCTGCATACACATAAAATAAAAATAATAAATACAATTTTTTTTAAAAAAGAAAGAAAATCGCCAAGATTCAATTTAAAAACTGAAGCCCAAAAGGCTTGATGCTAAGACTTGGGAATGGCTTTACCTCATGCAACACATTATAGATGTTACAGTATGTTACATAGATGTTATAGCAGGTCAAGCCAAAAAAAAAAAAAAAAAGGCGATGGAGGCTAGCCTACTCTACATAGTGGTTCCAGGCCAGCTGGGGCTACAGGGAAACCCTGGGAGGACTGATTCTCTAGAATAGACTACCCCACCAGGGTCAACTGTGTTATTACCAGGGTCAACTGTGTTATTCACTCCACATGTGGTCCTGGGAATCCAGGCCTTGATGATGGAGCACTCCCATTCCCAGGCACCAAGAGGTTTTCCATTATTTTCCTATTACTCTTCTACAGCCCCATTATGCCTTCTCCTGTCCTCTAATTGAATGTCTAGAGATAAAAATCACAGTCTGGGAAGTTAAAAAAATAGAAAGTACTGTAATAACTAAACTGATATAATTCTCAAACTAAAAATATGTAATTATATTTTAGAATATAACCTCAATTCTATGTCTATAATAATTTTTAATATTATTTAACCTATACAAAGTTTTCAATGTAATCATGTTATCATTATTATTATTATTATTATTATTATTATTATTATATTTGGTCATTTTGAGACAGGGTCTCCCTATAGCCCTAGCTGGCCTAGAACTCACTATGTAGACCGGGCTGGCCTTAATTTCACAGAGATCCCTCTACCTCTCCCTCCCAAGTACTAGGATTAAAGACATAGGCCACTATGCCTGGCTCATGTTATTACTTAAATATAGCAGTGCTAATATTAAAAAAAAGAAAAGAAACAATGTCTTGGTGCCCAGGGCATAGATCAGTGTTTGTGTACTTTGGGCTCGGTCTGCCCAGTACTACCTAAAATAATCATTATGATCTCACATAGGGTCTAAGGGTGGGGATCCATAAGCAGCCAGCTGAGCAGGCAGGCTTGGTTGAGTCTCATGAGGCTGCAATCAAGATGTGGGCTGGGGCTGCATGATTTTTTTGAAGGCTAAACTAGGCCTGTTAGATCAACTTTCAAGCTCATTTGTTCAGCCTGGAATGAGCCTCTGCTTCAGTTTCTCATCACATGGAATCTTCCAGACAACTGCTCAAAACATGGCTTCTGTCAGAGAATGATCTGAGAGAAGGAAGTGGTGTGCTTTGCTGGTGTTTAGGACCCAGTCTCTTGGCCACACATCATCATTTCCATATATTCTATTGACTAGAAGTGAGTCACTAAATCCAGTCCACATCCAACCATCCTGGAGTCTGGTCTCCACATCTGACTTATGGTCAGTATTTGATGACCTATAAAGAATTTCCATATGGTATTATCCATTTGACTTTCACAACTCTATAAGGCTAGGCAAAGGGGGGGGCATATGATGTTATTCCAATTTTACACAGGAGGAAACAGGTTCAGAGAAATTGAAAAGAGTTGCTGAAGCTAGAACCAGGTCTTCTGCATCCAAATTCAGAACTGAACATCATTTATCTATAGAATAAAGCAAGGGGGACGTACTGCTGAAGAAAAAGCTATCTGACACAAAGGTTTCAAAGCCATAATGTACTCTCCTTTCCATATACCTGGAAGACACAGAGCAATGGTGGTAGAAACCTGGGCACTCCATTTTCTTCATTACCATAGTCTCAGGGTAACTATCTGCTCAGCTGCAACAGCCAACAAAGAGAGGTGGAACCACACAAGAGCTTCAGATAGAGGAACATCCCAAGTGGTATGTTTGTATGGGGTATATATCAGCTTTACCAAAGTTAGACTCTGGAGAAAACCACGTGAAGAAGGTACTGTGGTGCATTTGAAAATTGCCATGTCAAATTAACATACCCAGGTTGAGGGACCCTCTATTGTGGAACTGCCTCCATTGGACTGGCTATGGCCACATCTGTGGGGCATTTTCTTGATTGTTGAGTGATGTGGTAGGGCCTGGCTCACTATGGGCAGTGCCACTCCTGAGCAGGTGGTTCTGTGTTGTAGAAGAAAGAGGGTTGAGCAGGGGCCAGGGGAGCAAGCCAGTAGGCAGTGTTCCTCCACAGCCTATGCTCCAGCCCCTTCCTCCATATTCCTGCCATGAGTTCCTAGCTTGGGCTCCCTCAGTGATGAACTGTGACCCAGGAGATATAAGCCAAATAAACCCTTTCCTCCACAAGTTGATACTGGTCAGAGTGTTTTGTCACAAGAAATTCAAAGCAAATGAGAACACCTTGCATCTAGCTTTCTTTAGAGCCTCACAGCCTCCCTAAATTTCTTCCAAAAAGTAATCCATTCCACTGGTCATTGGATTGGAAGACATCTCAAACATCTACCCGGGGATAGTGGTATAAAATTCACAACACGGGGCTGACCTGGCACCTTTGAGATATAAACTCCATTGGGAGTTTCCAGGCAGTTGTCAAAACAGGATTTTTAAATTCTCAGCAAAGAAAACACGTAAGGCACCAAGCAACAATCTAGATAGTAGGAGAAGGCATGAAAGGAACCACAAGTACATATTTTCTAAGGGAGTCTCAGACTCTTGGGTACATAAGTTTGGGTCCCTTGCTCAGGAGCCTCTTATCCAAAGCAAGGGGTTCAAGGATTGAGAGAGGAAAAAAATGGATGTGAGGTGGGCACTGAAGGCAGCTTCTTTTGACAACCGTGCTGGACCGTCTACCCCCTCTCAAATTAGAGGAATGAGATTGAGGCAGTTTCCAAAGGATCTGTGCCCATGGCAGCTCAAGCAGTTCAATATCTATTCGGGATTCTACCACTTGAAAGGAGGTTATACATGTTTGTATCTGCATAAGCCCTGTGAAATTTTGTTAGTGTCCAAAGTTTCAAATCTTAATGACAGTGAAAAGAGAAGTACAGTACAGCCTCCCATGGTTGTGGGGACTGCCCTAGTCATGCTGCCTAAGTGATGGGCCTTACAGAAGATACCACTTCTTCCCAAACCAAAGCCTTCAAGCCACTAAGAGTTTGATATCACATGTGCCTACTAAATAACTCGCATAGGGTATAGGTTTCTGAGGGAGCAAAAGTATGAACAGGTACTTTAAGATCTGGTGATACTACCACATTCTCTCAGTGATGAATTGAAGGTAACATGAACCTCAGATGCCAGAAGTGGGGCCACTTATGGTTTGGGGTCTTTTTCAAACCCCTATGGAAACTCTTCCAGAGCCTGAATGCCTCCATGGAAAGAGAAAGAGCAGTGGACACAATCTGAGGGATAAACAGTAGGTGAGGTTCAAGGAACACTCAGCAAAGGCCAGCCCAGGCACCTACCTGCCCATGACATCAGGGTTACATTTAGAGGGATCCATCAAGAGAAATGAATAGCAAACACAAGACCCCAGAGCACACGAAGCCAGTTTACAATGTTGGTAATAAAGAGACAACCTGCTGATCTCCTTGCCTCGCCTTCTTGCAGTCACTGACTTGGGAAACAGGTGGTATAGAAGCAAACACTTGGCAAAGTAGAGATTCCTGCCTGACGATGCAGCTGACAGGGAGAAGGGCAAGGAGTTGGCACTGTGAGTGAGGAGCAGAAAAATGGTAAGTACATGAACCCACACCTTTTCTTTCACCCAATTCAGCCTGTTTGCTCCTTCAAGTGCCATTATGACCCTGTCATCTAAAGTGGCTGGAAATGTCATGGGACAAGACCACTGCTCTGGACAGTAGGAGACAAAGAAGGCTTATGATGACACCTTTTGTGTCCTACACGTTCAATATTTTAGTTCCATCTGGAAACTCAGTTTTCTCAAAGGCAGCTTCCAACTCTAAAAGCCTATGTCTAAATGCAAATGAGTATTGTATTTATTTAATTAACAAATACTTCAATTTCATTTGCCATGATCCAGGTACCAATCAAAGCAGTTCATCAATATTAATCCAGGCCATTCTTTAAAACCCTATAAGGTAGGTATTATGAGGATTTCCATTTTAGTCAAGGAAAAACCAGAAGCATATAGACAGTAAATCATATGCCTGAGAGGATACAGGTAGCACATGGTTGAGCCAAGAATTGAAACTGCTGATCCTTCATTCAAGATGTCCATAGTCATAGATCAGAACTGAGTTCCTTCCTGGATTCTACTCCTAAGAATGGATGTAAGAGGGATGAAAGCATAACCACACAAAGGGTCATATATGAATGACCACAGAAGTACCTATATCATCCATATCATGGAGAACTATTCAGTGGAAAAGGAGTGAAGGCCTGGTACATGCCACAGCATACATGAGCCCCGAAAGCATACCACTAAGTGAAGGAGGTTAAACAAAAAACTATGTATCATAGCATTCCAAGGGTATGAAATACCCCAAACACAAAAATCTTTATACAT
Source organism: Nannospalax galili (assembly GCF_000622305.1). Lineage (NCBI taxonomy): Eukaryota > Metazoa > Chordata > Mammalia > Rodentia > Spalacidae > Nannospalax > Nannospalax galili. Next base: position 1,237,775 of record NW_008340643.1, read on the forward strand.
ACAAAGTTAATCCAATGATTGTCTGGGATTGAAGCAGGGACTGCAAATGGGGAATGGGGATATTTGGGGGGAGATAGTTCAAAAATAGGGTTGTGGGGCTGGGCATGATGGCACATACCTTTAATCCCAGCATCGGGAGGCAGAGGCAGAGGCAGAGGCAAAGACAGAGGCAGAGGCAGGTGAATCTCACAGAGTTCCAGGCCACCTGGGACTATCGGGAGACCCTGTCTCAAAAAATGGGATTCTGAAAGTGGCTACATACTTTGATAAGTTTACAAAAATTCATTGAATTGTGTTTTATCATTTTAAATAACAAAATTTGTTTATGTATTTTTATTTTATGTGTGTGAATCTTTTGCCTGCATGTATGTAAGTGCACCTATGCATGCAGCACCCACAGAGGCCAGAAGAGGTTGTTGGATCCCCTGGAACTGGAATTATGGATAGTTGTTAACTTCCATGTGGGTGGTGAGAACAAAACCTGGGTCCTCTGCAAGAGCAGCCAGTGCTCTTAACTGCTGAGCCATCGGGCACTCTTGAATTGTACATCTTAAATGGGTGGTTTAATGACATGTAAGTTATACCTCAATAAATCTGTTCCCAAGTCTAAATATTGTAACACTGATTTATTGGATATACTGAGAGAGAGAATACCATTATTGCTCTTGGTAACTACTTTTTATTTTGTTATAAATTTTCTAATAACATTTTTTTAAAATATGTTAAAACTACAACAAGAGAAGATGACTGGGTGTGTGGTTCAGTGGCCGAGCATTAGCACAGCATGCACAAGGTCCCGGTTCCATTTCCAACACCACCACTAAAAATGCTGTTGTAATTGATTCATTATACCTATGAGAAAAAGCCTTTCATAGGAACACAGGAGGGGAGCGATCCAGCCAAAGCAATCACCTGAAACAATTGGTTCTACCAAGGCGTAGTCAGTCTCAGAGCATCTATGAGGAAAAGTTCCACCATTAGCTACCAGATCCAGAGTTCTGTACCAGCCAGCTGAGACTTCTTTTCTACTGTCTTCAAAAAGTAATTACATGCAGGAGAATTTCCTAACCAAAATGAGATCCTTTCTTTATTATCCCCTAAACACCCGTGCATTATTTTGCAATGCAAAATTCATGGCTCCTTAAGCCAATTACTTGGGAAATGTGATATGACAAAATGAATTATACATGTGTTTTCTTTGTGAATGTTTTTCTTCTCAGGGATGCTAATTATGAGATAAGTTGTTGGGGGTTTTATGGTTTTGAAATAACTCCTTGTCACATCGGAGCCCCTCTTGCTATGTTTTGCCAAGCTAATTGGTGGCTTCCAAAGAGTAAGATATAAGTCATTTCCAGTTAGAGTTGTAAAATGCTGAGGGGGGAAGGGTTAATCATATATACATACTCATTTATAAATATATGTATGTTTATAACAAACAATGAAGATTCAACACACTCTTTATGTGGAGGACTCTACCTGGTGTGGCCCCATCCCATTTTCAGATATGTACTTCTGGCCTTACAACTAAAAAGTTGTTTTGACACATTAAAATTCCCTTTGATGGGGAAAGTGTCTTAACTGTGGGCATCCAGGGACTAACACACAACAATTCTGTTATTGAAGCAATGTCCTTTAAAACTGAGACAGTATTTACCAAAAGTAAGATCCAATTTGTCCATTCTACAACTTTGGTCATTCAAGGACAGAGAACAGTCACCTGCCATCTATACTTTATTTCAGAACTATAAGATTATGAGAGCTATTTCATAGTTCTATCAAGCAAGACCTTTATGATCTTTATATTGCTCCTTAGGAGACCACAAACTTTTACTTATTAAAAATAAGCACTTCTTTCCAAGGATCAAAGTTCTAGCTATAGTTGCTTTTAAGCAGGAATTTCAAAAAGCCGCAGGTAGCTTTTGGGCAGCCTTGTACCTACTGGTTTGGTAAATGGAAAACCAGCTGGTAATTTATATCACCCTTTGAATCCAGTTCCTGTCAACACTCAGAGTGTTTCATCACCAACATGTGGAAAAGAAGATGCCCACATAAAATAACCTATTTCCCAAGAAGAATTAGCCTCCTTTGGAAACAATCATATCAAAATACCAAGTGCCAGAAGTCACTAAAGTAAAGAGCTATTATTTATTTATTTTTATTTATATTTTGGTCTTTTTGAGACAGGGTCTCCCTGTAGCCACAGCTGTCCTGGAACTCACTATGCAGACCAGGCTGGCCTTGAACTCACAGACATCCACCTGCCTCTGCCTCCCCTTTTTTATGATAGACCAATAAAATGCTGTAATAAGTTACACAAAATTATTCATGATTTTAACCAGCATGCTGCCAACTGTTATGACATACTGCCATTTTACTGACTAGGTAAGACTCCTTAGGAGACCAAGCAGAGGCCTTTGTCTATCCAGCTTGTGCAAGGCCACGAAGAAAGTAGTGTAATCTTGGTGCCACAAACAGCTGGCGAAGTATGTCACTGTAACAAGGTTAAAATACTTTAACGTCAAAGGAAATCCATCACCTACTTTAAGAATCAACTGCCACCCTGTGCCAAGAAG
>NW_008340643.1:1240460-1273449 GCF_000622305.1 Nannospalax galili
AGCAACATGTGGAAAAGAAGATGCCCACATAAAATAACCTATTTCCCAAGAAGAATTAGCCTCCTTTGGAAACAATCATATCAAAATACCAAGTGCCAGAAGTCACTAAAGTAAAGAGCTATTATTTATTTATTTTTATTTATATTTTGGTCTTTTTGAGACAGGGTCTCCCTGTAGCCACAGCTGTCCTGGAACTCACTATGCAGACCAGGCTGGCCTTGAACTCACAGACATCCACCTGCCTCTGCCTCCCCTTTTTTATGATAGACCAATAAAATGCTGTAATAAGTTACACAAAATTATTCATGATTTTAACCAGCATGCTGCCAACTGTTATGACATACTGCCATTTTACTGACTAGGTAAGACTCCTTAGGAGACCAAGCAGAGGCCTTTGTCTATCCAGCTTGTGCAAGGCCACGAAGAAAGTAGTGTAATCTTGGTGCCACAAACAGCTGGCGAAGTATGTCACTGTAACAAGGTTAAAATACTTTAACGTCAAAGGAAATCCATCACCTACTTTAAGAATCAACTGCCACCCTGTGCCAAGAAGTCACCCAATAAGTAGCTCTTGGATGACCACAGCTTAAGGAGAAAGCTTAGCTCCAAGATGACCACCACAAGATTAGCTCTGCCCTGCTTACCTGCAAAGGTCTCGGTGCATGGGTTAATTCCTGCCAGGCGTTTAGAGGTTCCAAAATCAGAGATTTTCACGACTCCGCTGTAGGTGTTTACCAGAACATTATCACCCTTGGGAAAAAGAACAGCACTGAGTACCTAAAGGCAGACTGAAAGGAACCAGCACCACATAGAGTGGGATGTTGAGGTCTCTTGAAAGACCGGACTTGGTATGTGGGGTGGGGACAAAGGCTCTCCCACTAAACTGTCTCCCAGTGTGAGCAGGACGTTCTGCCTTACTATACCAATTGATCAGAAAAACACCAACTCGGTGGCTTAGAGAAGTCAGTACCTTTATGTCCCTGTGCACTATCTGGTTTTCATGGAGGTACTTCAGGCCTTCGAGGATCTGTTTGGTGTAAAACTTAATAGTGGGCTCCTTCATTGGCCCCCATTTGGATCGCAAGAGAACAGAAAGGCTTCCTAGAAATGAACATGGAAAAAAAAACTCACCAGAATGGCAAATATTCAATTATAAAAGGTCAGGGAAGCAAACTGAAGTAATTTTTCTAAACTTCATGTTGGTGTTAATAATAATAATAATTATTTAATGAAAATATTAGGAACTTTATTACCATTTCAAGGTTTCAATACATACTTACTTACTGGGCTCCTGCCCACTGCCAGACACTTTTCCAGAAGCCGTTGGTTGTATTATCTCATTTATCCCACCCACCAACTGATTGAGACTTGGTTATTAATAGCCCAATAATTTTTACTTCAATTACCACAGTAGTTATTACTCCAATTTTACAATTGATTTATTGAACCAGAAAACTGAGATCCCACAGTCTGAGTGGCTGGACTCATTCAAAGTAATAGCCCACCTCAGATCCAAAGAACTCTTTTGCTTTCAGTATTCTATTGTCAACATGTGGAGATTTTGTGCATAAAGTACTAGAGGTTTGATTTTATTATCCATGAATTATTTTGCAACATCATTTAAAAACCCGTGTCCCATATGATATGAAAGTGTAGGGGGGTGGCGGGGAGATGGTATGAAATGTTTAAAGGGGCATGGGTGTGGGGGGAGTGGAAGGAAATTAGAGATGGGAAGGATTAGCCAAAACTAAGGATGCATGAAAAATCTATGAAGAAACCCATTACTTTATAAACTAAACAATCATATAAATTAAACAACATAATAAAAAATAATTTGAAGGAGGGTACCCTGCATGGGTGGATAATGCTGCTCCCAGAAGCCACAGGTTTTTAAACAAAATCACAGTGTCAAATGTAGGGATGCCTCCCAATGAACTGGTAGCCAGGGAGGCTCCAAAGACTTTCAAAACAATATAGGCTATTGCCATTGACCTTGGTTGCCCACTACTAGATAGTACAATCTTATTGCTGAAGGCACCACACACTTTGGTTACAGGACACAAGAAATCAAGTTGGAACTGAGCTGGAAGCTTCTTCCCTGATGGCTAGTGTTCACAGTGTCAGAAGGTGCTATTCAGGCTGCTGGGAGAGAAAGGCATCAATATTCTTAACCAGGTATGGATCCTGTGTACTACAGTACTGACCTAATAGGCACAATATACCCACAAGTACAATACTGGCATAACTGTATTTGGGATAACTAATAGCTTTCTGATTGGATTTGAGGCATGGTTCACAAGAGGAAATGCGTGCCTGGTACTGTAAACCTGGTCAAAAGCCTAAGACTGGGGAGATCACAAGTCTTAGATGGGAATCTACTACTATTATCTTTCTAAATATTAGTGTTTATATCTATAGATTGGTGATGCTCTCAGACTTAGTCAAAAGAGCTTCATCTGGCACTGAGAAGCAGTTAATGCAGGCTCATAACTGGTCAAAGTCCCAAGAGTGACTGACTGTTGAGTGCTCAATCTTAAATGGGCTATCCCCATCACCCTCTCCAAGCTCAGGAAACACTGTGGAAGAGGGTGCGGAAATAACATAAGAGCTAGAGGATGAGGTATCTTCTAGATATGACATGGCAATTGCAACCATGAATACACAGCAGCTGAAGTTACCTGCACAAGATTGGGCCCTTCAACATTCCATCATGGAAGAGGGAGGGCTGATGAGGCCTCACCTTTCCCTGAAGAACTATTGGCAGTTGATGGTTGTGTGTACTGGGGGAGTCATTTTCTTCAGCGCTCCAGGAAAAACAAAACAAAAAACTAACCATGCTCATTCAAGAAACCCTAATTAAACTCAGTGGAACACACACACACACACACACACACACACACACACACACACACCATGAAAGAAGGGAACTAGTTGGGAACTAGGTGGTCAGCAGGAGTGAGGGGGGTAACAGAGGATAATGTGGATGATAATGCATTATACATACACACACACACACACTTGTCAAAAAATGTGTCCCTTCTCCACCCCTTTCCAAACCACCTCTAAAGTAGACTGCAAAGACCAGACCACAAAGCCAGAGACTTTGCTCTCTTCAACTCGTTGCCTCCAAAACTGGCATTAAGTGGATAGTATTTGCAGGGGGACTAAACAAATCAGAAATAAGCTGTTTATGTGACATTTGCAAAGTTGTATTCAATTTCTGAGAAGCCAATGTTTTCTAATCTCTAAAAGGTCTGTCATTTGTTAAATGGAAAGACAATCAATGATGTTCATATTGCATTTTCACGAGTGATTTTCAGAGCATGAGATCAGAAGACAACAAATGCATACCTCCAGGTACTTGCTCCATAAATATCTTAATGTAACCATTCTCTGAAACAGAGCCCAGGTACTGGACAATGTTGCGGTGCTTGAGGTACTTGTGCAGGGCTATCTCCTCGTGCAGAGGTTGAGAGTACCTATTGCAGAGAAAACCAAAGCCAGCATCACTTGCCAAATCCCAAGGGCACTCAGCCTTCCTGATCCCTTACCAGTACCCACTCTACTGCTAACCACCACTTCCAGAAATTCTTCCTTAACTTCTATGACATTATTCAGTTTCCCATCTGTAAAACAGGGGATACAGGTTGAATATCCCTAATCCCCAAATCTAAAATGCTACAAGATCTAAAACTTTATGAGTGTCAGCATGATACCAGTAGAGAATGTCTCACCTGACCCTGTGTCAAAATGCAGGCAAAATAAGTATAAGATAAAATTACCTTTAGGCTATGTGTATAAGGGAGACATGGAGCATAAAGGAATTCTGACCTTAGACTCGGGTCCTATACCCAATGTACCTCATTATGTATACAGAAATATTCCAAAATCTGGAAAAACTCGTATCTGAAACAATTCTGGTCCTAAGAGTTTCAGATAAGGAATATTCAGTCTATAACACAGTCATGTGGGGCTTCCAGGGGACCAAGCTGCTTCATGTTTCTCAGGAATAGGTGGAGTGTCTGGTACGTGCTAAGCACTCAATTAATGGCTGCCCTTTCTACTATCATTGTAGCTAGTGCCTAACTCTCCAACCATTTTTTTTAACCTCTTTCAATAATCCCTGTCTGCTTCCCACAGAAGCTGGTGGTTTAGAAGATTCGGTCCTAGGCTGACTTTTAGTCTTACTCTACAGAGTCACCTACACCTAAGGAGCTACCTAGCCAAGCCATTGGACATTTTATTTCTACCACTAAGGATCACCTCTTTTTAACCACACACCCCATTCTACCACTTTCCTTCATAGAGTCCACATAAACACCATGCTGTTTAATGTGTTACCCAAAGACCTTCAAAGTCAGGTCAGATGACACCTTTTCAAATTTTTGCCTCAAGAGTCCATATTCTACATTCAAACATAGCAAAAATTGGTTGCTCTGAATATGCTTTCTTAACAGCTCTGTTCTCTCACGTAGGTGTCCTTTCTGCAACCACAGTCCTACCTAGTCTTCAAAGACCAGCTCAAAGATGATTTATTCTATCAAATATGTTACAACTCATCTAGGAAAAGTCAGCTCCCCATCTTCATTTTATTTATTTATTTATTTATTTACTTACTTACTTATTTACTTATTGTTATTGTTGGGGTTTTTGAGACAGGGTCTCACTATGAAGCTCTGGCTAGCCTGGAACTTACTATGCAGACCAGGCTGGCCTAGATCTCACAGAGATCTGCCTGCCTCGGCCTCCCAAATGCTGGGATTAAAGTCGGGTGCCACCACACCCAGCTTCTCCACATTTTCTAACAACACTCTGTGTACCAGTCTATTTTGGCACTCATCACTTTAACTCCTGGGTACAGTATTTGCATTCTCCACCAAAGTAGCACCCTACAATCAGGACAGTATCCTAATTACCATTTAGTCTCCAGCACTAGCCCATACTCAAGGGTAGAAAACATGCCATGCTGAAGCACCATAAATTCAGCCTGTAAATTTAGGGAGTTGGACAAAATGGACTAAAAGGCAACTTCCAGCTCTAAAATCCTATGAACTTATATTGGTCATGGAAAGTTAGAGCAGCTAGTACTACCAATGGAGGCACAGGCCAGGATTTTCCCCCAAATTTATGCAACTGCAATGCCATATTTATCACATGAATGAGAGAATACTGCATGAGGAATACACGGATCCTCAACTTGTTCGTATACATACTTTGGCAAGTCCTTAAATCTCCCTCAACTTTGGTTTTCATGTTAGTAACATGAAGAAATCAGATTGGTTCATTTTAGGTCTTTTCTTATAATTCATATAATACTATGCTATCCCACTAAAATTGAGCAAATTAGTGCATGACATAGTTGGTAGGAATCCTGTGCAACCCAGTCTTAATCAGTGATCACCTAAGAGAGCAGGATGTGAACACATATCCATCAGCACCCAGTGCTGGATGCAACACTGCAGCTATGGCTGATGCACCTGTGGCCCATGGATGATTATTTCTGCTGTGGTCATGATTATGCACATAGCCTCTCTACAGAATCACCCAACAGCGAACAGTGCTGTGTTCTTGTTTAGATTTAGATGGGATATTAGTTTTCTAAAACATGAACATTTAGTAGGGAATAAAGTGCTGAACCAGTTGTAGTACTGATGGTGGAAAATAGCCCCAAATCTACAGGTGAGGTTGAAGGGTACAGTGTTAACAAAAGTCTGTGTTGTGAAACTTTGATTTCTTAAACTGCTGCATTTAATGTCTATAGTGACATAGCCAAACAAATCACAGCCATTTTCAATGGTTACAATGTGAATTTAAAAGCACTCAGACAAGACTGGAGATGTAGCTCAGTGGTAGAGTGCTTGCCTAGCATGCTCGAGGACCTGGGTTCTATCCCCAGCACTGAAAAACAAAGAGAAAAAAATTGCTCAGTCACATTTTTAAATATTTGCAAATACCGACATAAAATGTAAAAATTCAGACATAGTTGATGGATAGAAATACAGTTTTCTTTTGAAATATGACTTTCTGTAATCCATAAAGTAGTTTGAGTCTCTCAATCTACTTATATATAATATACATAGAACAAAAGTATATCACCCTTATAATAAGAGAATCAGAAGCTCTATGACAACATAAGGTGGCCACATCATTCTGTTGACACAGTTTAAATCATTACATCCTCTACACCATCAATGGTAGGCAAGGGATACAGGGTGTTGAGCTACCAAATGTAGAACACGGAAGGCAGTCGCAACTTGCCTGATGTCTCTCTCTGGGATTTCTTTGATGGCTATTCGTACTTGATTACTCAGATCTCGGCCGGCATACACAATCCCATAGGAGCCTTTCCCCAAGACAATTCTTTCCCCATTCGCATCATGGTCATACTCATACTAAATAAGGTAAAACAACAGGAAAAAGACACAACTTGTAAAGGAAAAGCCCCAAAGTTATCCTTTGAGTGTCAAGCAAAACACAGTTCTTAGGTTATATACTTTTCATTTAATAATGACTCATTTGTTGATGTATTTATAGAACGATCTTGTGAAATGGAATCCAATAAAGTTTAAAAAAAATTGGCTCACCTGTAACTTACCTGGCTCACCTTTTGGAGAGTTTCCACTATTTTTAATGCTGCAATTAAAACTGTTTCTAAGTATGTTAAGTATCACAAACTGGTATCTTCCTGCACGATCCCTTATCAACTTGTCGGGAAACAAACCTCTTTCAATAGCCCAGGAAAGAATTAAAAGTCAGTAAAAGTTAACATTGTCTTAATATAGAATATGCATGTTGGGGGTTCGCCCTTCTTTCAGACATATAAATCTAGCATATACTGCAAATACAATTTACAATTAGTATTATTAGCTGTTCCCCCAATCTTATCACAACCTGTTGCAGCCCAGCTGTGTGGTGACACATGCCTGTAATTCCAGCACTCTGGAGACTACAGGAAGAAGATCATGGACTGAGGCTAGCCTGGACTACAGTATCTGTCTTAAAAAGAAATAATTGGGCCAGTGACATAGCTCAGTGGGGAAAGAAATTTGCTGTGCAAGCCTTGAAACTTGAGTTTGACACCTGAAATTCATGGAAAAGAGGAAGGAGAGAACTGCCTTCACAGTTATCCTCTGACCGCTACACATATGCTCCCCCCCCACATCACGTGCACACACAAGAATAACGTTTAAAGCAACAAAAGCCATTGCATGCAGCTGCATTCAAGTTGATTCTTGTTAATGATTAAAACAGGTGATTACAGTCTAAGAAGCACTTATTTAAAGCAGAGAGAAAGCAATGGGTATTTCTGGGTTTTAGTACATGCCACTGTTTCTACTTACCCCAGAGCAGTTTCTACACAGAATAATGTGTATATCCCTTCCTGTCTACCTCTAAGGATGCTCATGACAATTAAGATGTAATCAAGATGAGTTAAGGGTCTCCACCATTGTCTGATTTCACTAGAAATCAGCCTATTTCATAAAGACTTTATCTCATACCTTTCTCTGTTGAACATCTGTTGCCTTCAAAGGGCATCATTCTATTCACTTCAACAAACCTTGTTGCTAACCTAATAATTCTTAGATCTGACTCAATTATTAAAAAAATCTCTTTGATATCTTCTGAAGAAAATATCAAGAAATTCATTTCAGTCTAACTCCAAAAGTATTGTAAAATCTCATTAAATTTTAATCACTGGGAGAACTTGAATTAGTGGAAAATCTGAATAACTATAAGATTTAAACATACATATAAATGGCGCAGTAATTGTAGACTACTACTGTGCTGTCCAAAAGAGTTTATGATAATGTGGCTTTTAAAAAATGATTTTAAAATTGTTATATTTAATATGCTATGTTCAAGAAGATAGAACTAAAATCATTTGGGGCATAAATACAAAAGCACATTTTCAGCTGATCAACTATTTCTCTTGGAGCCTTATAAATATTGTTAACTTAGGAAATTTTTTCGTAGGTTATACACAAAAGAAAATTTTAGTGTAATCCATGGCTACTTTTTCTTAAACATTATGACTGAGAAAATTCCAAGGTCATGATATTCTTCTACAGAGGTACTTTAAACTTAATCTCTGAGAACCATGGACACTGGTGGCTAACTGGATCAAATGTATCTTTAAATAGATTCAATAGAGGATTTTTATATGAAAATTGGGACATTTTCTTAAAGTACCAAAAGCACATTAAAGAACATTTTCCAAGTTCTAGATCTTCTGTGACTTACCTCTAAGGTGTCTCCATCAGCCTCTCCCTCCAACTCCACTGTACTGCCCACTCCATTGTTTAGCATCTCTTTGACCAAAGAGCAAAACCTGGAATAGCAAATATCACAAAGATACTGTCCATCAGGATCACTCTTGCTCCTGTTTAATTTAACCTTGTGTTAAACTGTACTTAAACATAAACCAAACTTATACACATCAAGGACAACTAACCCACTCCTGATTTGACATGACACTTTAGTGATTACCTAATCTAGTTCCAGCACTTATGGGATACTTGAATCCTCTATATACAGTACCTCTACCAACTGGCTGGTCAATTGATGCCTAAGCACCTCTAGCAAAAGAGAATCCATGACCTCCCAAACGCAGCACATATGTACAACCCAACAAGAAGTGTTTCTCTTCTGTTGAAGACTTCTTTTTAAAAATATTTTATTATTTTTATTTTATGTGTATGAGTGTTATGCCTGCGTGTAGGTAAGTGCACCCCTGTCATGCAATGCCCACGGAGGACAAAAGAGGTTGTCGGATCCCCTGGAACTGGAGTTACTGACAGTTATTAGCTGTCATGTGGGTGCTGGGATTCAAACCCGGGCCTTCTGCAAGAGCAGTCGGTGTTCTTAACTGCTGAGACATCCCTCCAGCCCCTGAACTGAAACCATCTCTCTAGCCCCTACACTCTTTTATGTGGGTTCCAACCACAGACTGCTAAGAGTAACTCCTTTTTTGTATATGTACCTCATTTTCTTGATTCATGCATCAGCTGATAGACACTTAGGTTGCTTCCATTTCTTGGCTATTATGAACAGTGCTGCAATAAACATGGGAGTGCAGATGTCTCATTGACAGGCTGGCTTCAGTTCAGAGTAGAGTGGTAGTTACCAAAGGATGGTATGGGACAGGGAGAAATACCAAAAGTTGATTAATGGGTACTGGACTATGTATAGTTAGAAAAAGAAGTATTGGTGGTCTCTGTATAGTAGAGTAACTACACATAATAATGTACTGCATTTAAATTTTTCATTTATTTATTTGGTTTCTTTTTATTAATCTTTTAATTATTTGTATGTGTATGAATGTATTGCTTGCATGTGTGTAAGTGCACCCATACATATCATGCAATGCCTGTGGAGGTCAGAAGTCATTGGAGACCCTGAAACTAGAGTGTTGGGAATCAAACCTGGGTTCTCTATAAGAGCAGTCAATGCTCTTAACTGCTGAGCCATCTCTCCAGCCCCTTATTTGGTTTCTTGAGCCAGTATCTCTGAGTCATAACCCTGATTGGCTTGGCTCTCACTATGCAGCCCAGGGTGGCCTAGAAATTGTGACAATCTTCCCACCTCAGTCTCCTGAGTGATGGGATTGTAGGATTGAGCCACCATGCCTGGGTGTACTCTAATTTTCAAAATGACTAGGAATAATTTTGAATGCTTTCGCCATAAAGAAATGAAAAATTGTAAAAGACAATTTACTCCAATTTGAACATTACATAATACATATCTATTGAAGCATAATGTGGTATCTCATAAATATATATGTATCATTTTGTGTACCAGTTAAAAATTGAAAGTTAAAAAGAGAATCAATTCCTCCTCTATCTAACAGCACCTTTTAGAAATGTACATCTTTTTATCATGTCCTCCTAAGTATTTTCTTCTTGTCCTTTACTGAGTCCCCCAGGAGTTATCAGTGAGTCACTCCACAACAGGTCTTTTTCCAAATGCATCCCTCCCTATGTTACTTTTCAAGTCTGGCTCTGAGACCAGCACTCCAGAGGCAATCCAATCAGTGCTAAGAAAAGTGGGGCCTTCCCTTCCCCTCTCAAGACATGGGCAGTCCAGTTCTACGTGAGATAGGTCTTGTATAAGGGAGAGGTAAGGAGGAAATGCACAAAGTGCTAACATCATTCTAGTGACAAACATGAAACCAAAGATCAACTATTAGCCATCTATCTTTCTCACAAATGCTGAGCCACATGGGCCCCCTTCCTAGTCCTATGTAGTTGTTTCTTTTCCATACACAATATCTTGACCCAGGTGACAAGTTTTATCCTGTTAAGATGGCAGGGAAGAATTGTGTAAACCTGAGAATAATTTCTACAAAACATTACAATGTTCTTTTTTTCTAACTCATTCCACCTTTTCTTCTTCTAGTACTTGAATGCTGGGAAACCTGATAATCAGAATTCTTAGGAGACACCCGATTTTCACTCACTAGAATAAAATTTAAAGATAATATTAATTTTTGCCAAGCAGATGGAGCAACTAGACCTCTCATACATTGTTAGTAGGATTCATGAGATTACTTTGGAAAACCACTGGCACTGACTATAAACCCAAGCTAAATATAAGCCGCCCCTATAATAGAATATTCTACTTCTAGGTATACACTCAACAGAAATCAATGTATATGTTCATCAAAAGGAATCTGTAAGATTGTTCACAGAAGTTTTATTTATCAAGGCTTCAAAATGGAAATGATGCAAATGTTCATTAGTAGGAGAACCAATAAATTGTTGTATGTTCATGCAATGACCTGCCAAAAGAAGTAGAAAGGAAAAACAGATAACAAACAGCATGGCTGTCATCACATGGCTATTATTTTAAGGGAAAGAGAAGGACAAAAGAGTACAAACCACCTAATTCTATTTATTTGAAGGTAAAGAATAGGCAAAAGGAACCTGGTGATAGAAATCAAAGTAATTATCACTAAAGGGGTTTACTGACTGGGATGGAGCACAAGGCACTTTTGGGTGCTGACATGAAAGACAGGCACATGGGTACCGATATATGTAGATGTGTATCTAGCTGTATACTAAAGTGCACTTGACACACTAATGTGTATCACATATTTCAATTAAAATTTATTAAATATATGATACAAAGCCATTGAATACTAAATGAGGATCAAAACAGTAAACTTTGTAGTAAAATGATTCTCTGCCCAATATTTGGCAGCATTTTTATGCAATTTGAAGCTTATAACTCAAGGATTTTGTATTTATTCTGATCTCTAAATATGTTGTGATAGCAATTGAGACACACTCGATTAAAATTTTCTCAAATTATATAATACAAGCACTCAAAGTAGGAATAAAAGGAACCCTTCAACCTGATAAAGGCTGTCTATGGAAAAACTGGTTAAGATCATACTTAATGAGGAAATCGCTTGCTTTTCTCTTAAAATTTAAAGATAATATTAACTGTTGCCAAGCAACAGTTAAGATCAGGGCCAAGAGTCAGTTCTTGCCACTTCTCTTACATGCCATACTGCAGATAGAGAGCCAGTATTTTAGGCAAGATAAAGAAATAAAGACATCTAGGTTGAAATCAAGACATCTAAGTTGAAAGGAAGGACCCCCACTATGACACCTGCAGATGGCATCACTGTGGACAGAAAACCCTAAGGAATCCAATTAAAACTAGTAAGTTCAGCAAGATTGCAGGTTATAAAATCAATATACAAAGATCAAATGCATTTATGTACAATGACATCAAAACAATAAAATATTCAGACATATATTTAGCAAAATAGTACAAGATTTATACACTGAAATTACAAAGCACTGTTGAAATTTAAGAAAACCTAAATAAATAGAAAGGCATCTTATGAGCATAGATTGGAAAGCAACCTAATAATGTGGTGATACTCTCCAAATTCATATGTATTTCCAACATACTTCCTGTCAAAATTCTAGCTGCCTTTTTTCAATACTTTGCAAGGTGATCCTAAAATTCAAATGGAAATACAAGCATTGTAGAACAATAACCAAAACAATTTTGAAAAACAAACACAAAATTCAAAGCTCACATTTCATAATTTTACAACTTATTCAAAGCTACAGTAATAAAATGTGGTACTTGGAAAAGGATAGATACACGGAACAAGGGAATATAACTGTGAGTCTAGAACTAAGCTCTTAAATTTATGACCAATCCATTTTCTAAGAATGCCAAGACCAGTCAATGAGGAAAAGAATAATCTTTTCAATAAATGGTGCCAGGACAATCATATATTCACATACAAAAGAACAAATGTATATCCCTATCTTACACTATATTAAAAATGAATTAAAGAGTTGGTGAGATGGTTCAGTGGATAAAGGCGCTTGCTGTCAGTCCTGATGACCCAAGTTCAATCTCCAGGACCCACATGGTAGGAGAGAACCAGCTCTCACAAGTTGACCTCTGACCTCCACAAGAACACCATGGTACATACATGTCCCCCAACAATAAATAAAATGTAATAAAACTTCATTGAAATGCATTAGAGACCTAAGTACAGGAGCTAAGCCTATAAAGCTCCCAGAAGAAAACATAAGAACCACAGACCATATTTTCATTTGTGTGTGTGTGTGTGTGTGTGTGTGTGTGTGCCTGCTTGTGCATATGTGCACCATGTATGTGCAGTGCCGATGGTGGCCAGAAAGGGGATCCAAGCTCCTAGTGCTAGAGTTATAGGCAGTTAGGAGCTACCTGATGTGGGTGTTGGGAACTGAGCCTGGGTCCTCTCCAAGAGCAGTAAACACACTTAACCACTGAGCCATCTCTCTGGCCCCTAAAGCCTTCTTCAATATGATTCAAAAGTGCAAGTGACAAAAAATAGGATGAACTTCATCAGAAATAAATGTTTGTGCTACAGAGAATATACATCTGAGAGATGCCCAACCCTAAGTGACACATTTACAGTGGAACCTCTATACCTAAGGCTCATGGAACATAGCATAACAACAACGTGCAATGCACACAGAAGGCCACAACTGGCTAAGTTTTAGAGAATAAGAGACTGTGGAGTGAGTGTCTCTGGACAGAACTCCTAAACTAAACCAGGGTTGGTGCATGAACATAAGGAAACAGAGGCTTTCAGGCCACTGGGCACTTGTTCATATGAACATGCAACAATGTTGACAGCATGCACAAGACCCATACCAACTCATTTAGACAAAAACCCAGCACAGAATGGGGACAAAAGGCAGCAGGCCAAGGAACTACTGGCAACTGATTACTGCTGAGTGAGGGAGAGTAGACAGTCTTTAAGAGAGTGGCTCTAGATAAGCTGACTAGACTCCAGTGGATGAATTTGCACTGAGGGACATCTGGGTACAAATGCTTGACCAGACAGGACTTAACATATATGAAGGAATGCATGAAATCCAGTCAGGAGGTCTGAAGGGGCATGGATGGGGGAGTATGTCTAAATTTGATTAAGATTTATTATATGAAATGCAAAAAATCACAATAAAACATTTTTAAATGTTTGTGCTATGAGTGATACCATCATTGAAGTGCAAAACAACTCAGAATAGGAGAAAGTATTAGCAAATTGTATCTGATAAGGAATTTACATGGAGAATATCTCTTAACAAAAAGACAAATAGCCCAACTAAAAATGAATAAACGCTATGTTCATTAGTTAATCCTAGTTAACATCACCAGGAATGACACAAAAGTTATTGAGTATCCTTTGGTATCAAGCACTAAGCAACATGAAGTATCACTTTGTACTATTTGTACCCAAAATACATCACAAAAATATAATTATGAGGAAACAGAAAACAAACCTAAATCAAAGGACTACACCACATATGGTGCCTGTACTCTGTTTCAAAGAACTAAGTCAAGAAAGACAAACAATGATGACCTCTTCAAGATGAAAGGAGTCAGCAACACAGACACAATAACTAAATGCAATATGTGACGGTGGATAGCACTGTGAACCAAAGGCAAAATGTTCTGTTTCACTGTAAACAGAATTAGGAGGACAATAAGTAAAAGGTAGACAATGTTTCTAGATTATAGTACCATACCATCTTAACTTCTGATTAGAAAACTATAATAATGACATAAGTGACCATTCCTTGGCTTTAGGAAGCATACTGAAGTCTTTAGAGATAATGCAGCATTGTTTCCACAGCTTACTCTTCACCAGTTCAAAAAACAAATCCATATGCATAGAGAAACAATGTAATCTGAAAGTGGGAAAGGATTAACACTGACAAATTCTGGGTAGAACATTCATGGAAACTCTTAGTTTCAATATTTTTGAAAATTAAAAAGTATATTTTTAATGGGCAAAGAAGCTAGATACACATTTCTTCAAAGGGGATGCATAAGTGTCCAATAAGAACTCAGAATCATTCATCACTAGGGAAATGTAAGCCAAATTCACAGTGAGAGTCAAACTCATATCCACTAGGATGGTCATAACTAAAAGAACAGAGAGGCAGAGAAATTGGAATCGTCACACACAGCTAATGGGAATGTAAAATGGGGAAACAATCTGACAGTTCT
This sequence comes from Nannospalax galili, assembly GCF_000622305.1. Lineage (NCBI taxonomy): Eukaryota > Metazoa > Chordata > Mammalia > Rodentia > Spalacidae > Nannospalax > Nannospalax galili. Next base: position 1,254,993 of record NW_008340643.1, read on the forward strand.
TCAAAAGGCTAAATAGTTACCTTAAGATCCAGAGTTTTGATGCCAGAAAGTAAAATCATATGTACTCTCAAAAACTTGCATGTGAATGTACACAGAAGCAAAATCCATTAATAATTGGGAAACTAGAAGTATCTTACGTGCTCAGCAACTGATGAACAAATAAGTAAAATGCACCATACTTACAGAACGGAGTACTGTTCAGCCACAAAAAGCAGCAAAGTACTGAGTATAGTACACCATGGAAGAACCTTGAAAATACTATACTGTGTAGAAGCCAACACAAAAGACTACATAGCATTCAACAGTATGTACAGAAAATAGACCAATCCATAGAAAGTATGCTGGTACCCGTCTATGGCTGAAGTTCCAGGTGGTGAGAGTGGAAATAAATGGAGAGTGCATGAGAGCTGATACATGGTTTCTTTTAGGAACAATAAAAAGATTCTGAAATTACACTGTGATGGTTATAGAAGTCTGTAAATATACCAAAGTCATTAAGTTGTGTACTTCGAATGGTTGCAAGGTATGTAGATTATATCTCAGTGCTATAGAGACAATTTTCTATAGATTAATATTTCAAGAAAGATAGCACAGCAAGTAAATATTTTTCACAACAAAGGTCCTTTAAAAATGATTTGCCATAAATAGATTTCCAATACCTGAATCAGCTATAACTCACCTATTACACTGGTCTTCAGTGGAAAAGTAGATTTGAAAGTCATCAGAATTATCATGGACATAAAGAAAACAACACCGTTCATCAAACTTGGATAGGCTGTAAAATTTCAAAACATAAGGATGCTTGTAAGAAAACAATTTCAATTTTTAAAATATTTGTTATTTTTATTTTATGTATGCGTGTATGGCCTGCATGTATGTTAGTGCACCCATGTCCTGGAATGCCCACAAAGGTCAGAAGAGGGCATTGGATTCCTCTGGGACAGTTGTTAGCTGCCATGTGGGTGCTGGGAATTGAACCCAGAGCCTCTGCAAGAGCAGCCAGTGCTCTTAACTGCTGAGCCATCTCTCCAGCCCCAATTTTAATTTTTAAAAAGAAAGTCTAGCAACAGATTTTCATTCATTTTGTAAGTTCTTGATCTATTAATCTTTCCCTTAAAAACATTTATTTTTAGCTGGGCGTGGTAGTGCACGCCTTTAATCCCAGCACTCGGAGGCAGAGGCAGAACTCTGTGAGTTCAAGGCCAGCCTGGTCTACATAGTGAGTTCCAGGACAGCTAGGGTTACAGGGAAACCTTGTCTCAAAAAGACCAAAAAAAACCATTTATTTTTATTATTTTTATTTTCTGTGTGGGTGCCATATGTGTGTGGGTGCCATGGAGGCCAAAAGAGAAAGTTGGATCCCTTGGAGCCGAAGTCATGAGTTACTTGATGTGGGTGCTGGGAACTGAATTCAGGGTCTCTAGAAAAGCAGCAAGTGTTTTCAACTGCTGGGCTATCTCTCCAGCTCCAATGATTCATTAATCTTTTAACATATATTTCCATTATACTCCTTTTATTCCTTTTTGAAATTTAAAAATCGGGGCCATTTTTCTTGCTAATATATTTATCAACTGACTTTAACTGACATGTATCAAGAGCTTCCTCTATATTCAGGATGACAAAAATGAGGACAATAGAAAAAGGTAGAAAATATGGGACTGGAGAAATGGCTCAGCAGATAAGAACACTTGCTGCTCTTACAGAAGACCTGGGTTTGGTTCTCAGCACCTACATGGTGGCTCCCAACCATCAGTACCTCCAGCTCCAGGGGATATGATGCCGTCTTCTGGGCTCCATGGGTATAAGGCATGCATGAGGTGATCTATTGTGTTGTGTCATGCCAGGCCTTGAACTCAGAATTTTCCTGCTTCAGCTCCCCAATAGATTCAAAAATTCTTAAATTAATCTTAATGCTATAGATGACACAAAAAATAATGTATTGAAACAGCAATAGTTCAGGATGAGTCAGAACAAATTAAAGCTAGGTTATATATAAACCAGTTTTGAACACAATCTATAAAAAAAGAACTACCATAAGACCCCAAGTATGCCTGTCGTGTTATGTGAGTCCTGAAGCCCCACTGATGGTTGAAATGGCCATTTGTATCTGACATACAAACAGAAGGCCTTGATTACAAGTTCTTGCACTTTGTGGCTAAGTAATATAGTCTTGAAATGCTTAGGAGTCTTCAATTTTCTTGTGATTTCTAGTAGGCATTATCTAAGCACACTACTCTGTACTTAACATACATCCCTCCCTTTTGAGCTCTATGAACATCATTCCCATTTAAACACTGATGTCTTCAAGACAGGATCATACTGGAGGTAACTGGAGATTTGTTCATTCAGTGGCATCTGAGTTAGTCATAGATTCAGAGAAAAGACTGAAAGTTCCAGTCCCTGATTTGATTAAAAACAGAAAAAAAATTGAGACGTAGAAAGGTTGAATGATTTTACAATGTCACACAGCACTCATACTCACTTCACGGCCACTCCCACCTTTGGACAAACTTCCTAGGAAGTTGATGAAGGTAGCTAAGGTGTGTTAGCCTTGCTTAGGGAAGCCACAAGACCTCACCATTCCCGGTTCCTAAAAGTAAGTGGCACATTTTTCCTTGGAATATACCATCTGCCTCCCTAATAACAAATATCCTTGCCTCCATGCTCTGCTCAGAAGGTCCCACAGAAGAAACAGAAGCAAGTAACTCCTGGCTTCAGCTCTTGAGGGGGGCTGAGTACTTGAACATTGAAAAAGATATTCTTTGTTCAGTCAACACATACACTTTTAAGTATTTCTTCTGTGAGATGAGAAAAACTTGCTTATTATAACAAGCCAAGAGGCTCTTATTAGCAGCACATTATGAACCTCAGATGGGGCAACAAAACAGAAAAGGCTATTTTAGGATCTGTTAGAAATAAGAACATTACATCTTATGAATAAGTTGAAACACTGAAGTCCATTAAACACCATCATTATTTGTATTAAAACAATAATTACACTTTTCTCTTCTATTCTCACCTTATTCCTTTAATAGAAGAGGCCGTAAAATTCCATTCATGGATTTGTTTCTGCAAATATCAAAAACAGAAGTCAGTAGCTTGCTTCATTTTTTCCAATAAAGGATAACTTCTGGTTTCATTCTACAGTCAATCATATCTGTTGTTTTATTTTCAATGGTGATCAGGGCAGGGCTGGAGGGACAGCACAGCCTTAAAGGCTAAGGCTAACAACCAAAATGTTAACGGTGATCAGGGATTAGAGCAGTATGTTCTGCATTAACTCAGAATGTACAATAACATTTTCTGACATATAAAAATAATATATAAAGGATGAGACAAAAATAATATACACATGATCTTAAAATTTCTAAGGTCATAGTTTAGTCAACTAGTTTAAGAAACAAAATACATGTGAGAACGTTTGGGGTTTTCTCAAGCTTTATCTACATAGCAGATGGTAATTAAAAGTACCAGACTGATGGAACTAACCTTCTTGGATGTTTAACAGCCATACTTTGAGGCCTACACTAATCTGGTCAGAGGGACTTAAAGGACAGGTTTTGCTCCTTGCCCTATGGAGAATCTCTCAAAATGTCTTGTAACTGTGATGAGTCACCTGTCCTCCTGTTCAGGGAGGCCATGGAGACCCCACCAGATGGACTTGAACCAATGTCCAATCTACAAAGAGGAGGGTCAATTCAGAGAAACTTTTCCTCCATGCTTCCAAGGGAAGGCCAGCCATGGTTGAATAGGACCTTTGACTTATCTTCACATAGATGGAACTGGTAAAAGAAAGGAGCCAGGGGCTCCTCCCAAGCCCACGTGACCCCTGAGGAACAGATCCTCCAACAACCTTAAGAGTAAAAATAAATTGGTTTATTTGGGCCATCTGTATGGTCTTAAACATCCAAAAGGAAAGTATAACCAAATATTAAAGTGATTGGTATATTTCTTTAAGAGTTCAAGGGATTACACTTCCCTTAAGAGTAAAAATAAATTGGTTTATTTGGGCCATCTGTATGGTCTTAAACATCCAAAAGGAAAGTATAACCAAATATTAAAGTGATTGGTATATTTCTTTAAGAGTTCAAGGGATTACACTTCCCTTAAGAGTAAAAATAAATTGGTTTATTTGGGCCATCTGTATGGTCTTAAACATCCAAAAGGAAAGTATAACCAAATATTAAAGTGATTGGTATATTTCTTTAAGAGTTCAAGGGATTACACTTCCCTTAAGAGTAAAAATAAATTGGTTTATTTGGGCCATCTGTATGGTCTTAAACATCCAAAAGGAAAGTATAACCAAATATTTGGCAGACAAAAGAAAAATGAGGAACCCAAAAGAGGCATGCTTTTGGAAGCTCTCGTCAAGAAATCCCAATGGACTCTGATATGAACATTTGAAATATGCTCTGTTCTGACTTTTTTTTTTCTGGTTCCCTGTCTAGAACTTGTAATGCTACTTACTCTTGCCTTTACTTCTCTTTCACACCCCCTATTCACCAGTCAATGACTTTATTTTCTCTCTACAGATAAGAGTTATGCAATTTGTGAGTCTTTTGGATAGATCCACTGAAGGGGTACTCCAGTTGCCTTACCCTGTTTCCCTAGTCATCATGGAAGAAGCCCGAGCGGTCTTCATCCCGATTCCCAATTAGCAATTTGAGTAGCCTCTTCAGAGGATGGTGTGATAAGAATAAGAGGTAGGAATTGGCTAGGCAGTTAGGGTAAAAAAGACCCCAAAGAAAAGTAGCCAGTTTCTTGGCAAAAAGTCAAAATGTCCTTGGGCCTCTTAGCAACCTACTCTGTTCCAAAGGCCAAAAATGTCGAAAGTATTTGGGAGCTCTTATCTAATCCCTTAGAGGTTTCAGGATTACCTCTTCAGAGAGGGGAATGTTAAAGTAGCAAAAAGCCCCATTTTAAAGAAAGGAAGGGAGGGAGGAAGGGAGGGAGGGAACAAGCAGTTGTCAGAAAAAAGTGATGGGGAGATATGGGAGGTGTTGGAGGGGAGGGAGTGGACGTGGATTTGATCAAAACACCTTATATGTATGTATGAAATTCTCAATAAAGTTTTTTTTAAGTTAAAAAAATTAACTTTCTAGCCCTTAAAAAATTATGTGTGTCTGTAATCCAGTTTAGAGCAAACAATATAAATTTGAAACAACTTGAGGTAGATATAATAAGCACACAAAAACATACAGTGAGTAGTCTCTCATCTTCTGTCAACACAGTAGGCAAACACTAAAACAGGCTTAGGAACAGCCCCTCTAAGTTAGAGATTTGTAAAAATACTTGGAGAAGCAAAACTGGAAAAATTCATTCATCTTCACCTCAGTTTCTCCCTGGGCACACAACCTAACTACATTTCCCAGCCTCCCTTGAAGTTACAGGAGGCTATATGGAGGAGTTCTGGCCAATGGGATGTGAGCAGGACTGATACACAACACCTGCAGGTCTGGCCCATGAAAACCTCTCAGGAAACTGGGCATAAGGGCACAAATCTATAATCCCAGCACTAGGGAGGCAAAAGTAAGAAAATCATTACGAATTCAAGACTCACTTCATCTGATTTGCAGGTCAGCCAGGTCTAATACTAAAAAGGGTACTTTTCCCATCCTGCATATTTCCTCCTTAAAAAAAAATTTTCCCTTGGTTATTACAAGATGGAATGAGATTTCCTTCCAATCTTGATATGAGTTATAAACAAAGTTTCATCATGTTAAGATGTTGAGACTAGGGATAGTTTTAGCAGCTGGCCTACCATAACAAGAGAAAATTAATGGGTTTCACTGTGTACCAAAATTTGATTTTCAGAACAATTTTCCCTTCTCTCTACCACCATTACCTACCCTTAAACTTTGCATAAAGGTAAGTGTTAGAATCAATGTTTAAAATAGTTTTGGAAAAGTCAAAGTCTCTGGTGCCAAACGTATCATAACTAGAGAAAAATAACTTTAAGAAAATCCACTTGGATGTCTTGAGGTTGTTTGATATTGGTCATTGGGACATAGATCATAGAAATCAGCAAATATCACACATTTAACAGTCCAAGGGAGGTAGCTGCTCAACATCACCCAGTGCACTGCTGCCTCCCTACTTCCAATGAGTTTCAGCCATCAACTAATAAGCCAGGAATTTAATCTTATTTTATAGTGATGTTACATGAAGTTGATTACAATGAGTATTCTCTTCCCATATGTAGCCCTCCAGGAAAAAATGCAACTGTATAGAAAAATGTCATCCTACTCTAGGAAAATCTGCTTAATTTTCACAGTTTGCAGAATTTCAAAATTGCAAATAGAGGCAAATGTAAAGGCTTTCTCTGAAAGTAAAAGGCAACTTGTATTTCTGACATTTCCTCTGCTAAGTATATAAGAATATGTGCAAAACATTTCTTTGGTCAAGGAGAACCGGCATTTGCTATGGGTGTAGTTCTCTTCTGCTTCTTATTAAGACTGCATACAAAGTAAGATATTTACAACTACTGGGATATATATACCAAGGGAAAATTCTATAAGAGCCAGCGACCATTCCAGGATTCAAATAAGGTGGGGCCAAGATGGTAGAATTCTAAGAGATCAAAACCATTTTGTTTTAAGAGCATTAGGTTTTTTTCTATTACCTTCTTTCACAATGTGAGGTGTTTTGCATCCAGTTCAATGAACATATGAGACTATGGATTTTAACTTTGAGAATTCTCTTGTACTGATAGTAGCATCAACAGTACAAAGATAAAAAGGAAGTTTAGTATCTGGGCCGGAATATCCAAACTGAGGACAGGGTGCTTCATGGAGGTGGCACTTAGAGGTCTGCTGGGGCTACAAGGAGGCCCTGTCTCAGAAAACAAAACAAACAACAAAGTCTTTGCACCTTCAAGAGTGGCCAGCTTATGAATTGTGTGTTAACTTAGAGTGAAAAGATTTTGAGTCAGGGCTCAAGGAGCTCTGTAAGTAAGGAACGGGTCTTTCATTTTTGATATCCCAACCACTGACCTTTGCTGTTCAATAAAAATTAGTTGAATCAAAAAACAAACAAACAAAAAGAAGCAGCAAGTCAAATAAAATATGCGTGCACTCTTCAAATCATGTATATCTATATGGATGTCATGTATATATTTTAGTATAGGTTGAGTATCTCTTGCCCTCAAATATTTAATATACTTTGTGCAGGAAAAACACAAGCACATTATGGCAGCCCATCCTCACTAATGGCTGTTAACTGTGTTTTCAACAAGAAGAGTGCTCCTGTGTTAAATATTAGTCAAGGCCACTGGCTTTCACTTGAGATTTGACTATAGCTGATTAGGTGGGGTTTTTTTGTTTGTTTGTTTGTTTTTTGGTTTGTTTGTTTTTTTTCGGTCATTTTGAGACAGGGTTTCCCTGTAGCCCCAGCTGTCCTGGAACTCACTATGTAGACCAGGCTGTCCTTGAACTCACAAAGATCCGCCTGCCTCTGCCTCCCGAGTGCTGGGATTAAAGGCATGAGCCACCACGCCTGGCTATATATAAGGTGTTTTTAATATGAATTTGAGCCTCTGTTTATTCTACAATGTTGTATTTTATTTGTGAAGATAATGCTTATTTTTACCTGATTATAACATAATCATTCACATTCTTGCTAACAGAAAGAAAAATAATCTTCCTTTGCCAAGCTAATGGTAAAAATCTCCCCATACTCCATGGAAACACACGCACAGCAAATAAATCTATCTAATGCGCTTGTCAGAGGTGCTATGTTTCTTTATTACTGAAAATTTTATGAAAGAGAAACCAGATGAAGCACTTTAGATAGAGAGATGAAAATACCGCTATTACTACAGAACAAAAGACCCAGCTCAGCATTTCTGTAATCTCTATAATGGGCAGTTATAATCGCTTATCTCCTGTATTGTTGGTATGCATACAAACTGGTCTAGTGTAAGTTTGATAGTAACTGTCAAAGTTCTAAGCATACATACCCTTGAGTCCGGCAAGCCCATCTGTGCTCCTAGTACAGGAGGTAGAGCCACCAGGATATACACTAGCATGTTATTGGCAAGGGTAAAAAATGAGATATTTCACTGTGTATCACTGAGAAAAACCTAAAATAAATAGGTTCATCTAGACCAAGAAATACACCATATGATATGGAAACCTATGGAATATGACATTTTAAAAATCAGGTGGATCAGTATGTGTTTTGTGAAAAACTGTCCATCATGTATGGAAATCTTTAAAGACAAGTCACAAAGGAATAAATGGATGTTGGGCCAGTGAGATGGCTGAGTGGGTAAAAGCATTTGCTGCACAAACTTGACGACCTGAGTTTGATCCCCAAATCCTTAGGGTGGAAAGAGAGAATGAACTCTTCAAAGTGGTCCTCTGACCTTCACATGTGTGTTGTGCCACACACGCACGCACGCACACACACACACACGCACGCACGCACACACACACACAAAGTAAAATACAAAATTCTAAATATTACACAGAATAAATATATGCTGTATGCTGTGCAAAATCTGTAGTGTGTGTGTGTGTGTGTACATTATGCACATATGAGTCAGTTTTGGAGAAAAGATGCAGGTTCATCCACTGAATCACTGGAGATGGGGATAGGAATTGGGACAAGTTTTGAAAATGTGGAGGATTGTTACATATACTTTATCTGCTTTCTTACGGCCTAACATTTGAAAATGCAAAACTGTACTTGTTTTATATTTATATCTATTACACACAAACGCACACACATCCACTTACAAACTCTCACGTATGCCCCCTATGTATGTAGAGTCCACATACATAAAAACAGTGCACGCTCCCTTCTTTCATCTGTGATTAAACCTTCTTATATAGCCTCCTAATTCAGAAGTTAAGCATAGATATTACCTCTAATACTACCACATAAACTCTCCCACTTGAAAATCAAACCATTGATTAAATAATACAGAAGAAAGAACTAGTCATAATTTCCCCTTACCATTTCTGTGGGTGAGACATGCCATAAAGAAACAGTTCTTTCCTCAGCTTCATTGTTGATAGAGACATAAGAAGGCTGGTAGACTTTAGTTGGCTCTATTATCAGAACCTGAATAAGAGCAGAGTCTTATAAAACATAGCAAGCTGAAACAGGTAACCTACCCAGTGAAGAAGTGGGAAGATTTGTAACTCATCAAATACTAAGCAGCAACTATGCCACGCAGGGCTGTAGGAGCTGGGTTTATAACATGCCATGTAAGTAAGCCCTTGTCTTCAGGAGGACTGTGTTCCACTGGGGCACACAGAGCAGCAAATGCATAAGCCTATACAATTCAGTGCTACAAAACACTCCAGAGAGAGAGAGTACAGCAAAAGGCAGGAGATAGGCTTCGTCACATAGGGTGGACAGAAGAAAGGAGGTTGTTACAGTTTTTGAGTGAAATAAGGAAGTAGATGGCCAGCAGGTTATCAAGTGTGTAAACATGCAAAGAGATGAAAAGAGAGTTATAGTTCCACCAGTAAGGTGTTAAGAGTATGGAAGGGAAAGGAAGAGAAGGAAGTAGAGAGAACGAGGGCAGGTAAAGATGTAGGAGGAAGGAGCAAAAGAGAACGAATAAATCTCCCAAACAGCAACATGTTTAAGATGATAAACCTAAGAGCTTACACAGGTACCTGTTTTGTTACTTATATGTTCCTTCAGGTTTGAAATATTTCAAGATTAAAAGAAGATTTTTAAATTACTTCTCAGAAACAAAATAATTATAATCATTTCTAACAAGTACATACTTTATTAAGTGTTTAATAATATTCTGGAAACTGTGTATCTAGAATATCTCATACCATAAATATGAAACATAATTATTCAAGTGTAATTTCCAGGATACCTAGATATCTTACTTGTGACTATTCATGAGATAACCACAAAACTGAAACAAAGACTTAATGAAAAAGCTAAAAGCAATTCTATTTTTTCAATAAAAATTTTAAATATTAATTAGTGGCACTGGAGGCAAACCAAAGCTTACCAAGACACAGCTATAAATTCCATGTACAACACTTTTAGAGCAGGATTTCTTCACCATAGTCCTAATGAATGTGATAATTCTTGGGGGTTATGCTGTGCACTAGGGGATATTTAGAAGCCTTCCTAGCCTCTATCCTATTGGTGTTCAGTAACATCATCATTTCCCAAGGTGTAACAACCAAAAATGTCTCCAAACTTTGCCAAATGTCCCTTGGTAGGAAGCAAATCACTCTCAGTTGAGAGCCACTATTTGAGAATACATGGCCAACTTGTCCCTTAGAGTCTGATCTATCACTTGCTGATTCTACACGGCATAGTTATCCAAGTGCTATCATTTACAGTTGTCTTCCCTTGAGAGCATTCAATCATTACATAGCATGAATTTCTAGTTTCTTCTGTCTATCTTAAAGAAAAGGATTAGGTGTCAGAGCTGTAGCTCAGAGGTAGAGTGTTCGCCTAGCATGCGCAAGGCCCTGGGGTTCGGTCCCTTGCACCAGCAATTAAAGAAAGGAACAACACAACAATCATGAGTTTAGCATATCTTACCGGAAATCTGAGTCCATTTGTAACTTCATTTGTTGCTTCAAAAATTATATCTAACCAGAAGTTAAGCCGTTCCTGTCTGGGTGAATGCTCTGTAATGGGTTTCTTGAAGCGCTGAATTAGCAACAAGTTCTGAACTAATGACCGCAGATACCTGGAAAATTCATAAACCCCATAAGTTAGATTCCTAAAGAAACTGAAATCAATTCTAATCCCTTTAAAAGAAGCTCCCCTAAGCTTTATGTATTTAAATTTGTATTTGTCATAAGCTCTTTGTAAACAGTCACAGAATAACCACAGAACTAATTATAAGAAATGCCAACAGCACACAAAACAAATCCAACAAAATTATGAGACACGGCTTTTTAATAACATTGATATAAATCTCAATTTTAGTGCACACTGTCCATTGCTTTTTGGCCTTTTGGCTAGGACCAAGTTTCAGTACATAGTGTCTATTTATAGTACTTGGAAAGCATGTGATAACTGTTTTGAAAACAAAAGCATGTAGCTCAAAAGTAAAAGCAATTACAAAATGAGGATATGTCAAACTCTCTGTGGTTTTATTTTTAAGTAAACTTAATTTTGAGGTATTTTTATATTTACATTCAGTTTAAGAAATAGTACAGAAAGAACCTATACATCCCTGATCCAGTATGTTCCAGTGACAACAACTTGCAAATAGTACAGTATCATAACCACAATTTTGCCATTGACATGATACCATGCCCAGTACCACCAGACCCACCAGTACCACCAGTACCACCAGATAAGCAATTGCTTATCTGAAACTCATTTTCTTTTACTTAAAAAAATTTACAATCTGGCCAGCTTTGATGTTAGGAAGCCTTGACTCTGCCCATAACTTTTCTGTCTTCAAGCAAATTGAACTTTTTGAAATATAGTTGTCAGGCAATGGTGATCACATCCTCTCTGGGACTAAATAGGGATGGTTCATCTGAAAGCATCCCAGTGCTATTTTGTTCTTTGAGGATAAAGTACAGCATTGTTTGGGGAGGCAGACCAGCTGGACTCCAGCTGACCTGCTTAGTTACTCAGCAAACCTTAATCTTCCACGCTCAATACAGTCCTCAGAAAGGTCTGGCCCTTGTCTGGATACTAACACTAACCTAAGAGCTTGGAATATTCTGTCTGCTAAGTATGTGTTTACCAGGTGCCTTAGACCATGCTAGACAGCTTATGCTAACAATATGACACATGGTAGAGGCCTTGGTCCATGTGCCATATCAGCTTGACCTCTGGAGAGGCTGGAGACTTAGATATTAAGAGCAGCCACATGAACACTCTGTGCCTACATAATTCACCCCTAATAAATAAGCTGGACATCAAGGCTTAGTGAGCTTTCCTAGTTGGAAACACTTCATACCTGATACTGATGATAGGAAAATTACACACTGTGCATGTAGTTCCACTGAGAGATGAGAACTGGAAGTTTGTACATAGTCTCCTCTAGACTATGACCCATGTACCTATTGCCATCACTGATTTAATCTGTATCCTCTTATTGCAACAAGCCAGAACTATGAACATAATAGCATTTCTGAGTTCTCTGAGTCCTTCCAGTAAATCCTAAGTCTCAGTGTGGATTTTGGCACTGGGAACCCCTGACAGTAAGCACAATAACACTGTAAATCAAGTCTAGGTACTGATGTAAGGGCAATGAATCTAACCCTGAAGCTTCCTCTCTCTGGAGTCTGTTCTATCTGGTCTGGATGCTGCAATGTACCTTAAGATTAGGATGCTGCACACAGCAGCCATTCTGTGAAGATGGATACTCAACATGGCTGTGCTTACTCAGTCTTAGATAACTTCCAAAGCTTTATATGCTTTGAGAGCCTAATGTTAGGCCCCACAGATTAGGAAAAATGAGGTCAAGCAAGGTATGACTGAAGAAATTCCTACCCCCAGAATCCAACTGGTCCACTGAACCCAAAAGTAAGAAACAGCAGGTAAACGTGGGTCGTTAGAATATTTTTGAAATATGCAAGTACACAGTGAGCCTTAATTAGATAATCAGAAATCTGACATGTTCAAAAACCCAAAACTTTCTGAGTACCATACGTGAACATCAGTGTTTATTACACCACTATCCATAGTAGCAAATCACAGACTCAGCCTAGGTATCCATCAACAAATGAGTGGCTAAAGAAAATGTGATATATATATATATATACGACTGACTTTTATTTGGCTATAAAGAAGAATAAAATTATGTTATTTCACAGGAAAGTGGATGGAATGACCACCAGATTAAGCAAAATAAACCAGGTTTGGGAAGAAAAATTATTACGTTTTCTCTCATGTGGGGAAATCTAGGCTTTAAAAAGCCTTGAAAGCAGAAGGAGTACTATTTGGGGAAAGGAAGGGAACCAGGGGGAGGAGGAGATGGGAAAGGGTAATGGGGTAAGATCAAATTGGTGCATGATTATCCATAGAGAAAAAGGACACAATAAAAGTTATTTTGAACAATCGACAAATGAATTTCAAAAGTTTTGGTTTTTGAAGTAGTGCAGATTTGAGTTAGTGATGCTCAACTGGTAAAGTCTATGCAAATATTCCCAAATTCAAAAACTCCCAAAATTTCAAACACTTAGGGTTCCATGTATTTCAGATAAAGAATACTGAACCCAAAATAGATATCTATTTTATAAAACACAGACAAGGGAAAAAACAGATTAAATCTTTGAAAGGTCATCTTCCTGAAGTAACTACTGTCTAAATTTCCTAGAATACTCCTCTTCATCATTTATGCATTATGTGAGCATCCATTATGTGACTAGCAACCAGTAATGGTAACCACAATTCTAATGGAGCTTCATGTCTATGGGGAAATCCAGCATTGCCCACACCTTTCCTATAAGTCACAAACCAAATACATATTTTAAATTAAAATAGAATCCTACATAAAAATGGTTCTCAAAGTGAAGTCCCCAGATCAGCAACAGCAGCTTGTACTTTGAAAATGCAAATTCTCAGGCTGTAAGGCAGACCTAGGAACTAGACAGTGGAGGTTGGGCCTCACAATCTATGCTTTAATAAACATAGATGATTCTGACACACACCAAAGATTAGGAAGAAAAATATACCCTGTACCTGGTCTTTCTCAGTCTATGAAAAACCATGTATACACATCATGTCTTTTAAGTGTTCTTTCCTGTACAGTTAAACGGCTGAATAGGGGCTGGAGAGATGGCTCAGCACTTAAGAGCACTGGATGCTCTTGCAGAAGACCTGAGTTTGAATCCCAGCACCCACATAGCAGCTAATAATCATCTGCAACTCCAGTTACAGGGGATCTATTGCCCTCTTCTGGCCTCTGTGGGCACTGCACAACACTGCTGCACTTACATACAGGCAGGCATAACACTCATACACATAAAACAAATAAATAAAAAATGGCTGAATAACGGGTTAACCTCGGGATGTTGTTATGTCATCATTGTATTGATCATACCCCTTTATTGATCTTCCATTCCAAGTTTTTGTGGTGAACATCATTTTTGGTGTGATCTTTCAATATGCTTTCTCATAAGTGCATAACACATACTAATACCAAATGGTGTTTCATTCTTGAAGACATAAAACAAGCTAAAGAAGTCAAAAGGACAGAGCATCTACTCAGGAATGGAGTTTGCAGGGATATACTCTGTGCATACATGCATCTATCTTTCCCTCCCTTCACATGAAAGCAGTGAGCCCTCTGGGCACCCACATCTGTCCTAGCTGCTTTTATGAAGTCAGAAGAAAATGCAGTTGGTATTCTGGCACATTACCACATTTCTCCTTGAGCGAGACATTTCAGAACAAGTTCAGACACAGAGATGTGTGAAGACAAGATAGAGATGGGACTTACCAGACCGGAGGTTTCAGTTTGAACAACCTCTCTGCTGCCTGGACAGCCTTCCCAACATCACTTGCCAACATGCTGACAGTAAAGAACTGACCCACATCCCAGTAATTTTTCATCTTCTCCAGGCTCCCTTTTCTTCCCAACAAGCTGTTCAGCCGGACACCTTAGGATATGAATTTTAGATAGCCATGAAAGATCTTTCTAGTTCTGCCATATTATGCAAGACTTTAGGTAAAGGACAAGCAGACATTTTATCTGGGTTGCTGTCTTGTGTGTGCTATTAGAATGTAACTGATTGTTCCTTGTGGAAAGTAACACTAGTTGTTTGAACTTTTTTTTGGAGACAGTGTCCTGCTATGTAGTCCTGGCTGACCTACAACTCACTAAGTAGACCAGACTGCCCTTGAACTCATAGAGACCCACCTGCCTCCGATTCCAAGTGCTGAGATTAAAGGCATGTGCCGCACTGCCCAGCAATTTGAAAATAATTTTTACTGATAAACTTGTGTAACTAAAGCATCAATATCTGCAATAACAAACAGCCTTACCTATTTTTCTTAGTTCCATAGATGTTTCAAACTGTTGTCCAGCAACGATCAGCAAAACTGCAAGGTTAATTCCCGAATAAAGAGATGACTGGAGCTCAAATCCTTTGCGATACCTGCAATTATAGAACCGTCAAACTCTTATTATATCATCTTACTGTATTAGAATGAAAACGTGTAGTTAACAGTACAAACTATCTTCTCAAAAAGTACTTATAGTTCCCTCCTCTTATCCTGATCAACACCTATATACAGTATTCAAATAACATTTTGAAAATGTACTTCCACTAGGAAATTTTCATTCATTGCAAGGCTTCTAATTTTATTCTAACAGGTCATGATAATCAGACAGTGAGATCATATTAAAGCATGCAAAACTAATTTGAAATATTTTATAATCCTTTTCCCCAAAGTGACCAAAATTTGATGTCTCAATCTCATTTTAAGTTAAATTCTAAGTATATGTTGTATTTTTTATTTTATGGAAATGGCATAAATGATGGGCTATTTCTGTACATGCTATTTGTTTCTTGCTTATATTACAACACTGAATTACTTTCATGTATGAAAATAATGCCAGAACCTCAAATCCTAAATGGCTCTCAGCACAGAGGTACAAGAGAGGTAAGGGATCCACCACAGTAGGATAAGGAATGAGATATAAAACTCAGAATGACATTTTTACAGGAAAAGGTTGACGGTTTCATTTTAACACTTATTTTTCTCTATATATAAAATGTTTCTCTTCTATGAAGAGGTATGATTATTTATGACAAGGGAAAATGATTCAATCAATGAAGTGGTAACACAAAAATGTCCAAGTGGCACAGTAAATACCTAGGCTTTACAAAGCAGGAGTGATTATTTTTCACTCATGTAACAAGAGAATTTAGTGCTATATTAGTTTTTTAAAAATTTTTTTATAGAAATGGGAAAATAAGAGATCTCAACCATATCTGAGGAACTATTGGAAACCCAAGGTGCTGACAAGAGGACAGTCAGTTTTTTCAAGAATGTGACTCTGGGTAGGTTAAGCAGGCTCCAGTGGACAGACCAACACTGTAGGACATTTTGAGACAGAAGTTTGACTCAATGGGCCTTAAGTAAATACATACATACTTACATATATAAAATGGAGTGCATGAAATTGGGTGAGGGGTGGTAAGGAGGGTGCAAATAAGGAAGGGATTTTAAATATGATCAAAATCCACTAGAATTCAATTCAAAAAAGTAAGAAAACATTTCATGATATGCAAAACTAATTTAAAAATGGAACTTAGTGCATTAAATTGATAATTATGACATCAAATATATTTATTATATTTATTTTTTGGGTGTTCAAGTGTGTGTATGAGAGAGAGCAAGAGAGCAAATGAGAGCGAGAGACCAAGACAGAGAGAGAGAGAGAGAGAGAGAGAGAGAGAGAGAGAACAACCTTTTGGGAGACAGTTCTCTCCTTCCACCATGTGGATCCTAGGGCTTGAACTCATCTGGCTTGGTGGCAAGCACCTGCTGAACCATCTTGCCAGCCCTATATATTAGTTCTTAAATGAGAGAAGTACTTACCATTTAGTCGATCAAAACCTGGCTTTATGAACTTCTGAAAAATAGCACAAATACTACTAAGCAGACCAGAGGACACCAACAAAGTTATTCTGACTCAACTCAACAAAAGTCCAACTTTCTCCCACTCCTGGATGTTCTGACACTTAAAATTTTGCATCCTCCTTGATTTTTCTCATTTTTTCCATAATGAAAACTTATAAAGCTGGGCATGGTGGTGACTCATGTATATTCCCAGTTCTTGAGAGGCTGAGGAATTCAATGAACTCAAAATCAGCCTGGGCTACAGAGAGCAAGACCATGTCTCAAAAAAAAGTTTTACTAAGAAAAGGGCAGAGAGGGTTCCTTTTCCATAAGTCAAACAAGACTTACTCAGGGGAAATTATTTGAACTCCAGTCAGTAGATCCAAAATTGCCACTAACCATTCCTGGGACTCTGGACCAGGTATCCACCTCTCTGGGCCACATGAATACTTGAGGCTCTGGTGAGTTGATCCCCAAGATCCCATCCAGAACAAATGTGCCATGA
The DNA here is from genome assembly GCF_000622305.1 of Nannospalax galili. Taxonomy (NCBI): domain Eukaryota; kingdom Metazoa; phylum Chordata; class Mammalia; order Rodentia; family Spalacidae; genus Nannospalax; species Nannospalax galili. The sequence goes on from NW_008340643.1 coordinate 1,272,025, forward strand.
TCTGAAGACTAAGCTGAATTTGCTCCTGTACCTACTCCCACTACCCTCTGGAGTAGATGGAGAGAAGTTCCTGTGATTTCCTGAAGGAGCCACAGGCAATGATTTCCTGACATGAAGGTTGCATTTCTGATCACCAAAATAGGAATGCAACTTACTGTTTTAGCTATATCAAACATTAACTTTCCTTCAAAACTTAAATGGGTGTATATATCATTCTCCACCTCCAAGGCTCAGGGAGTATCATGGAAGAGGTGGTAGAAAGTTTATAAAAGCCAGAAGCTGGAGAGGACTGCTGTGAATCAGTGTCTTCTAGTCATGATAGGGCCATTACACTCAAGAATTCACAGCACTGTTGTCACCTACACATGATCAGGCAATCAACATACTAATATGGATGGAGAGGAGCACACAAGACCTTACTCCTAGATGAGGAGCAGCTGATGGTTGCTGGGGGGAAGAAGAGTCAGTTTTCTTTAGGGTGTGGCCACTGGTAGGTTGCCCATACTCAAGTGGATGACTCTATATCCATGTGCATATGGGTAGCACTAACTGGACTTGATGGGTTAAGAAAAAAGGACATCAAGTTGAGAGTGTGATATGTTGGGAGGGAGTCCAGAAGGAGTTGGAAGTGAGGGAGCCAGTGGTGGATATGATCAAAATATATCATATTCATCTATGAAATTCTCAAAGAATATAAAACAAAGCCCCAAAGAAAAACAAACTTGAGTCACTCCTCTCTACCACATAATGCATTAGGTAGTTCTAGGGATTAAATTACAATAAAGAAAGGTCATTGTTTTCCAAGATCCATACACAACTTACATCCAAGTGTCATGGCATGTGCCTATAATCCCAGCTGAGACAGGAGGATCCAAGTTTGAAGCCAGCCTGGACTACATAGATACACCTTGCCTCAAACAAACAAAATCTTTTAAAAAACTAATAAAAATATAAGGAAGTTAAGAAATATCCTAAAACTGCATACATCCAAATCTAGACGGGCTCAAATAAAACAAAGTCCTCTCTAGAGACTCGAGATGTGGTAGGAAGATGGTCAGAATTTAATGGTGGTGATTTGGAACAGAAACCCCTGACATAGAAAGTGGAAGGAGCAGAGACGGGAGCTCTGGGAGTTCCCAAGGAACTTCTCTCAGTTGAATATACACCAGGAAAAGAGAAACAAAGCTAGGATTGGATAGTTTTCAGAGCATCTAGAATGACACTCTAGGTCTGGACTTTTAAAAAAAATGTGTATGGGTGTTTTGTTTGTGTGTTTGTTTGTTTGGGGTTTTTTGTTTGGGGGGTAGAGTCTTTTTGAGACAGGGTCTCCCTGTAGCTCCAACTGGCCTAGAACTTACTTTGTAGACTAGGCTGGCCTTGAACTCACAGAGATCTGCCTGCCTCTGCCTCCTGAGTGCTGGGAAT
>NW_008340643.1:1276193-1297039 GCF_000622305.1 Nannospalax galili
TTTTTTGTTTGGGGGGTAGAGTCTTTTTGAGACAGGGTCTCCCTGTAGCTCCAACTGGCCTAGAACTCACTATGTAGACCAGGTTGGTCTTGAACTCACAGAGATCCACCTGCCTCTGCCCCGAGTGCTGGGATTAAAGGTATGCACTACCACACCCGAAAATACGTGTGTGTGTGTGTGTGTGTGTGTGTGTGTGGTGTTTTTTTTGTTTGGGGGGTAGAGTCTTTTTGAGACAGGGTCTCCCTGTAGCTCCAACTGGCCTAGAACTCACTATGTAGACCAGGTTGGTCTTGAACTCACAGAGATCCACCTGCCTCTGCCCCGAGTGCTGGGATTAAAGGTATGCACTACCACACCCGAAAATACGTGTGTGTGTGTGTGTGTGTGTGTGTGTGTGTTGTTTGTAAATGCGCCCATGTAGTGCAATACCTGTGGAGATCAGAGGAGGGTGTCAGATTCCCCAAGAACTGGAGTTACAGGCAGTTGTTAGCTGCCATATGTGTGTGCTGGGAATCAATCCTGGGTCCTCTGCCCTGTAGCTGACAATAACTTTAAGAGTGAGGCCAACAGATGAACTTCCTGGAAATCCCACAGAATCACAAGAAATCATAAAGGGCTGCTATTTGAAGTCACTAATTTAAAGTTGATATGTACTATACCACAGCAGGACATGCCTTAAAATATATTCTTTGCTTAACAGAGAGACTACTCCTATTAAAACTGCATGTCAAGTCTCATCAGTCTTTGCTCAGAATTCTCCACTGATGTCCCTTCTGACTTAGAGGATCATCTTCCCACCTCATTTCACATTGCTCTTCTTCTGCCTATTCCTCACCATCACTAAGTGTGTCTGGCATGCTACCTCCCTGATATCTTGGGCCTTGCTCTTCCCTCTGCCTGAAACACTTTCTCCATAGTTATCTGTGAAACCCACCCCCTCACTACCTTCATATCTTTATCCCCTTCACTAATTACCCTATTTAAAATTATAAACTAGAGGCTGGAGATATAGTCCTGCAAGAGAGCACTTGCCTAGTATGCACCAAGTCCTGGGTTTGATCCCTAGCACGTCAAAAAATATGACAAAATAAATTAAAATTGCAGACCACTCTTAAGGTCTTCCTTTACTCCTCCCTCTCTCCTTTACTTCTCCTCATCTCTCTCACCATCAGCTGACATCCTATACATCTTACTTTGTTTGCTGATTTTCTTTACCATCAAGGCAAGGTCAATAAGGACAAGTCATGTTTCAAGGCTGGACAGATGGCTCAGTGGTTCAAAGCACTGGCTGCTCTTCCAGAGGATCTGGGTTTAGTTCCCAGAACCCATATGGCAGCTAACAACCTTCCCTAATTCTAGCTCCAGGGAATCCAATGCCCTCTCCTGGTCTCTGTTGGCATAGGATGTATGTGGTATACTTATATCAATGCAGACAAAACACTCATATACATAAAAATAAATGTGAAAAAAGAATTCATGTCTTCTGTGTCTTCACTGCCCATCTAAAAATGTCTCTAGTACAAATTAAGTCCTTAATAAACATTTGTTGGATGAAGACAGGCAGGCATGAACAGCTCACGGAGAAAATGTTGTCCAATGGTGGTGGACAAGATTCTGGAAAGGGTAGCTGGCTTTCTCTCTGAACGGGGATTCTAAAAATTCCTATACCACATTTATTGCAGTGGGTTTATCACAGGCAAACACATACACTAGGGAACAGACCTGGCTGCTCAGCCTATGTTGTTCAGCTCTACACAGAGCTGCACGTGCTATTTACCATTCAATGGCACTGTCTCGGCTTGCATCATCTTCACAGTCTGAATCTAGGAAGAGATCCTTGTAGATCCTTCCACACAGGCAAAACATGTCAGGGGCTGGGTGGTCACAGCTCTGCAGAACTTGGAGCATGACCTGAAGAGCCTTCTCACGGTCGCCAGTGCTGTTTCTCCTGAAAGATACATATTATGAGATCATAAATATCTAAATCAAAACTGAGAACACGTATATGCATTTGTTCTGCTCAACAACTGGCTGTGAGGAAAAAATATTCTAAGCAATATTTCCCTTTTCTTTTTCCAATGCAGCAACTGTTTAAGATCTGTATCAGGGGCTAGAGATATGGTTCAGTGGTTAAGAGCAGTGGCTGCTCTTGCAGAGGGCCCAGATTTGGTTCCCAGCACTCCCATGGCAGCTAACATTTCATAACTCCAGTTCCAGGGATTCCAGTGCCCTCTTCTGGCCTCTGTGGGCAATATATGACATGAGTGCACTTACACACATGCAGACAAAACATTCATACACACAAAATAAAAACAAGTAATTTAAAAATCTGTGTCAGAAAATCTCATATTAAAGTACAGTTAATGCCTTTTTGGATTTTTAACAAATGAATCAGAAGAAAAAAAGTAAAAGGAGAAAGTAATATAATAAAAGACAAGAATCACGTCATTCAAAAGCGGTTGATATGCCAAGGTGGATGGTAGAAATTTCATGGGGTTGTACCTCAAGATGAAGAGCTATAGGCAATCACTGGATGCTGAGGGAGGGAGGGTCAGTTTTCTCCAGGGACTAGCTCCCTGAGAGGTTATCTAATCCCAAGTGGGCAGCCCTGAACACCAGTACACATGAGCACCACTAAATGGACTGACTGCATTATACATATATGCATATTTACAAATGTATGTATGAACGCATAATAATAAAAAAGAATAAGAAAATGAGAGTGAGTCAGGGGGACATGGGAGGAGTTGGAGGGGGACCAGAAGCAATGGAAGTAATGCGAAATGAGTATGTATGAAATTCTCAAAAATAAAAAATTTTTAAAAGGGTCATGTAGGGCTGGTGAGATGGTTCAGCAGTTAGGAGCACTGGTTACTCTTCCAGGGGACCTGAGTTCCATTCCCAGCACCCACATGGCAGCTAACAACTGTTCATAACTCCAGTTCCAAGGGGTTTCATGTCCTTTTCTGGCCTCTGAAGGCATTTCATGCACATGGTGCATCTATATGCATGCAGGCAGAACACTCATTCACATAATTATGTTTAATTTTTAAAAAGAAAAAAGAGTCATGTCATTCAAATGCAATGTATAAACTATGTCTTGATTACAGGCAAACCCACTGTTAAAAAAAGTCAGTAAAACAACTGGAAAACAAGAACACTGACATGGGTGAAGCATTACATTTAGGAATGCTACCATGGTTATCATTGTTTCCTAAAAGCATCCTTAACTTTGAAATGTCAATGGGTAAAATAGAAGTCTTTGATTCATTATAGATGTAGTATTGGAGTACAAGGGAGTAGGGATAAAGGGGAAACAAAATTGACTATACGATAATTATCTAAGTGAATAAAGGGTCCATGGGGATTCATTATCATGTTGGTTAGTTCTACGCATTCACTTGACTTGGCTAATGGATGCTCAGACTCTTGGTTAAACACATGATTTCTGAGCATGCCTGGGTAAGATTAGTATCCAAGTCAGTGGACCGACTAACTATCAAGTAGACCAGAAAGGCTGAGGAAGGAGACACCTAATCTCAATCTATCTCCCTCCTTCCCTCCCCTTTTGTTAGTACATCATCTTTTCTGCCCTCAGACATTGAAGTTCTTAGTTCCTGGCTTTCATACTCTAGGAATCACAACAGTAGCACCCCTAGTTCTCAGGTCATCAGATTCAGATTTAAGTGTAGTACTGCTTTTCCTTTTTTTTTTTTTTTTTTCCAAGTCTCTATCTTGCAGACAACCTATCATGGGGCTTTTAAGCCTCTATAACCACATGAGCCAATTTTAATAATAAATATCTTTTTGTATTTCTTTTCCCTCACTCTTTTTGAGACATGGTCTCACTATGTAGCCATGGCAGGCCTTGGAACTCACTATGTAGACCAGGCTCACTCAAATTCATAAGAGCTCCTTCTGCTCCCAAGTGCTGGTACAGACAAGTGCCAGTATGCCAGGATCTTCTTATATTTTTGTACTTCCTATTGGTCTGTCATGGCTGGAAGGATGGGTTAAGGATGCTTGCTTTTCTTACAGAGGAGCAGAGTCCAGTTCCCAAAACCACATAATGGCTTACAACTGTTTCCCCATTGATCTATGTTTATGCAGAGCCCTACCTACAATCACAGTGTTCCGTACTTTTGAACTTTTTTGAAATTTTACATAAAAATGTAAATCCTCACTTCCACTTCTAGAATTTGTAACATACAATTTTTCTTTCTTTCTTTTTTTTTTTTTTTGGTCTTTTTGAGACAGGGTCTCCCTGTAGCCCCAGCTATCTGGGAACTCACTATGTAGACCAGGCTGGCCTTGACTCACAGATATCCACCTGCCTCTGCCTCCTGAGTGCTGGGATTAAAGGCGTGAGGCACCATACCCGGCTACAATTTTTCTTTTTTTAAAAATATTTTATTATTTTTATTTTATGTGTATGAGTATATTATGTATGTGAGTGCACCCCTGTCATGCAATGCCGCAGAGGTCAGAAGAAGGTGGGTGCTGGGAATCAAACCCGGGTCCTCTGCAAGAGCAGTCAGTACTCTTAACTGCTGAGCCATCTCTCCAGCCCAACATACAATTTTTCAAGAATTTTTCAAACATGATGTTTGTTACAGCACTGTTTACAATAGCAAAAAATTGGAGATGATGCAAATGTCCATTAACATAAGAAATTACCATATGTAGTGTATAGCAATCTGCTATGTAATACTATGTAGCCCTTAAAAAGCAGCAGATCCATAAATGACTGCATAGAATAGCCATAATATTGCATGGGAAAACTAGTGAAAAGCATGATCCTGTTGTTTGAAAAAAAAACACTATTAACATATGTTCATGTACATGGACAAAAACCTAGAACACTTTAGAATATGCCTGCTGGGTTTTATATAAGATGGTGCTGTTTATGCTGTGCTAATAACTATTCTAGTGAATCTTTTTCATTTTTGTTGAGACAGGGTCACTCTGTAGCCCAAGCTTGCCTGAAACTCACTATGTACCCCAAGCTGACCTCAACCTCCTGGTGAGCCACCTCGTTCAGCCTCCCAAATTCTGGGATTACAGGCGTGAACCACCATGCCCAGCTTTATTTTAGTATATCAATAAAGAAATTATCCTTCTTAATTTCTTGGTAATTTTAGAACAGACTTTCATGCTTTCTTTCCTAAGGTCATATACCTCAGGAAGCTCAAAATCTACTGCATCATCTAAGAAGACAGATTAGTACATAAATAGCCTTGGAGTCCACAGTAGAATTAAACCTTAGAGAAAATTATTTCATTATTTGAATGGATATTTTATTCATTCTCCCAAAGATGGTGCATGGCTATCCCCATTGTACACCACTGAAATTGGTTCATTTCATACAATGGATGCCATAGGGCATTAGGGTTTAATTCTCTTGCTGGAACTCAACCCAGGTTGAAAAGGGCTAATTTAGACAATTGGCATTCTTCTGGAAGCCTGTAATAATTAATCCTGTATTTCCATTCTGTTTTTTTCCATTTTCTACCTTGGTTCTGTTTTAATATATTTGGTTTTCCTCTTTGCCACATAGAATCTAATTTAACCGGCCTGCAAAACATGTCTCAGCCTACAAAGATATTCTTTAATTTGTAAAGTGCTAAAAGATTTCAACCCACTCAAATTTACTAAAGCATTTAAATAACTACTAATGTCTATGTCAAAAATATGAAAGAGATTAAAACTTTCATGAGGTACAAAATTTCTACACCTATTACTAGCCAACTTCTAAGGTGTGAGATATGCAGAATTTTGCAAATAAAGTCCTTAACTCACCTAAATGCTCAATTATTGATTGAAATTCAGGGTGGTTTTTGGTTTTTTTTGTTTTTTTTTTAACCAGTTGCATCAATAGATTTGCCTTCAAGGTTTTATTAACTTGAAACTTACCCTTGTTAAAACAAAACGTCTTTTGAATATACACAAAACAAAAAAAAAAATCAAGCACCTGGAAAAAAATGAAAAGCAAAGAGATTTTCAGCTTAAAAGCCATTTTGAGACAGGTGCTAAATAGCAAACCCCTTTAGTGGTTAATAATCAGCCTTCAGATATGCCTCTCATTTTCAGATCCTAAGTATCCAGAAACAAGCCTATAGATAAAAGCTCCTGTGTTTAATCAGTCAGCAACATCTGTTTCTGACAATAAGACCATTTTACAACAAAAAGAAAGAGGAGGTGACAGTGGATCTTAACCTCATTAGAAGCATCTAGGGGTCCTTAAAACCCCAGGGATCTGGATACACCCCAGACCAATTAGATATGAATCTCCAAAGATGAGACTGAGACATCCGTACTTTTTGTCCTACTATTTTGATTCAGTAGGTCTGTACTGCTGTTAAATCTGTTCAGTATTTCTCAGTCCCTGTCCTATCTGACCATTTGATCTACATGTACATTTGTCCTGTGTGTGCACTGACAGTTGTGGCTCCTTTCTCTTTCATTTGATCACCAGGATACCACATTAACCTGGTTTTCTTACCATAGCTTGATTTTTATGGTTCCTATTTGTCTCTTTGGTCTTTTAATATTGGAATATTCCCAGATACATCCCTTCAGCCTTTCTCCTCTCTATTAAGTACATTAGATCCTTAGTGATATCATCTGGTTATAACATGACTTTTCAAACTATCTATATTCTTTTGAGCACCAAATTTCTAACTCTGGACCAGACCTTTCCCCTAAACTCCAGTTTTATATATCCAACTGCCATCCGAGAGTCTCCTTTGCATGTCTAATACCTCAAATTCAACACATCAAACACCTTAAATTCAACACAGCCAAAGACACCCTCACCTCCTCCCTGGATACCACTTGACCATACTATCACACCTGTCCTTATGGTGTTCCCCCATCTTGTTTAACGGCCAGTCCATAATTCAGGCCAAAAAACCTTTAGTCATGCCTGATTTTCCTTAATATCTCTTGTTCATTCAGTAGATGCCATTGGTTTCTTTTTCAAACCATATCTAAAAATTATCCACTTCTCATGACTCCCACAATTTCCACCCCAGCCCAAGCCATTCCATCATTCCGTCTCTCCCTTGCTTCTTTACCATCTATTCTCAACACAGAAGTCGGTGATCCTGCTACACTTTTAGGTCTGGTTGTGACTCTAAACTACAGGAGCAAGCTGGGTGTGATGGTGCATGCCTGTAATCCCAGCTCTCAGGAGGCTGAGGCAGGAAAAGTGTCAAGAATTTGAGGCCATCTGGGCTACATAGTGAGAGTGTCTCAAACTAGAACAAACTTTCCAGGGACTCCTAGCTTAGAACAAGCGTCATTTTTTTCAACGTCCTGTAACACTTTCCCATATGTGGTGCCCAGCTATTTCTTCACCTTGTCTTTTACTATCTACATTCCCATCACCTACTTACTTTGCCCCAACTATGCAATCTCCCTTGCTACCCCATGTGCTGATATATCTAGAATGTTCCTCCTCATATGCTTTCTGCCCCTTTCTCCATGTCACTTTCTAGTAAATAAAGATCTTCCCTGAGCACCCAACTAAACACTGCAAACTCCTTGTTGACTGGCATCCCCTTTGCCAGGTTTCAAAATTTTACTTATTTTTATTGGCTTTCTATATTTTAGTATGTAAGCACCAAGAGGTTGGGATTACTTTCTTGGTCTATTTACTGATGAGCTCCAGTGCACAAAATCGAGTCTGGAACAAAATAGGTGTTTAATAATTGTTTATTAAATGGATGACAAACTGAGCAAAATTAGTTGTACTGACATGGAAAGATCTCCAAGCATTGATAGCCTGATATTTAAAAATCCTATACCATGACATTTTAACAGTACACAAGTACATAGAAAACTGTCTGAAATGATATATGCCAAATTGACCAGAGAGGTTAGTTCTGGAATTCTAGTGGGATTCAAATTAGGAGGAACAAATTTTAGTTTTTCAAAGTAATAATATTATAAATATATTTTATGCAATAAAATGCACAGCAGAACAATAAAATGCAACAGAACACTGGACTGGGAATCATGTAGTGCTCCATTCTGCTTGTTTTTGCACCGGGCGCTGCCGACGTAAATGCTGAGCAAGTCCCTCTCTACATTTGTGCTTCAGTTCTTCATTTGGAAAGTACTTTGGACTTCACTCACCTTGCAGCGTTATCATGAGCTACAGGTTTGCTCAACAATGATTTGCCACTAATTATCCTGTCTGCCTGTGCATCTTACTATATCATATGTCCATCAGAGGAAATTTTACGGTGGGAGACTAGGTCTCAGTAAACTTTTCATCTAAGCCAGCCCTGAGTACCAACAAGCACAGTGTCTTATCAGACAAGTATCCTCTCTAGAATAAACTTTGTTTTGCACCTGCTGAAAACATTATAAAAGACTTCGTGGGGCTGGAGACATGGCTCAGTGGTTAAGAGCATCGGCTGCTCTTGCCGAGGAGCTGGGCTCGATTCCCAGCACCCACATGGTAACTAACAACTGTCTGTAACTCCAGTTCCAGGGGATCCAACAACCTCTTCTAACCTCCGAGGGCACTGCATGACACGAGTGCATTTGCACACATGCAGGCAATACACTCATAAAATAAAAATAAATAAAATATAAAAAAATAAATAAAACATTTCTTCTTCCAATTAGGAAGTCCAAGCATGTGTGAACTGAATTTCAGAGCGGCTGGCAGTTTCTACACTTATTTGCCTGCATGTAAGTAGATGACTGAAGAAGAGAGCATTTGAAGTAGGAGAAACATTTTGAAAAGAGAAAGAATGAATCTGCTAAAGATTTGCTTCGGACAACAGCATAAGCTGACAGAAAAAAAATGCAATCTAGAGTCATCAGAACCAAATCATTCGACCTAACAATTCTCTTACCTCATCCCTATCCCCTGAATTTGGCCAAGAAAGCCACAGTGAAAGAGAAGCTCAGAAACCAAAAGCTATTATATGTATTAATCACAACACTTGGACTCCACGTACTGTGAGTACTGAATTCAAAGTTATCAGAAACAGCAGTCCCTACGCCTTCCTGCTCAAATATTGACTAAGGCAGAAAAGGCAGCAGAGGGACAGGAGGTTGGGGGTTGGGATAATCACAGGTGAACTGAATCAAATTAAAAATGCAATCCACCATCAACCCAGCTATTCTCTAGGAGAACCATAAAAAACAGTCATAAATGCTAATCACCAGGCTTAGGCAAGGGCTCCAATATTTGCAGTTAAAAAAAATCGTCATACCTCAGACTTCAGTACTTTTAGATAAAATGTCCAGAGTACCATAAAATTAGGAGATGTGCAGAGAAGCAGGAAAATGTGACCCAATAATTGAGATACAGCATATACCACTGTACTGACCCAGGGATGAATCTATTGTAATTGACAAGAAGAGAGCGGGCGAGGGGTTGTAAATAATCCCAGCACTTTGGAGGCTGAGGCAGTAGGACTGCCATGAGTTTTGGGCTAACTCCAATGTGAGACACTGCCACAAAAGAAAACACTGCAAATAAGAACTTAAAAGCAACTAATAAAAATATATAATTTATATAAACATAGTGTGTGTTGAGGGTAGAGGGAGGAAGAGGAGGAAAAAGGAGAAGGATTAGAGTAAAAAGGAAGAGGAAGGACAGAAATGAAAACTCAAAAACACAAGTGCAAGAACCACAGTAGAAAAAATTTAAAGCACTGAATGGGCATATGCCAGTTTGGGCACTACAAAAAAAAATTAATAAAAAAAAATAAAAAATAAAAAAAATAAAAAACTAGGAAACTAGAACAGAGATCAATCAAAGCTACTCATATTGGAGCTGGATTGGTAGAGAAAGTGACTAGGAAGAAACAAAAGGGAACTTTCTGGGATAGATAAACCATTCTACCTCTTGGTGATATTAATTTCATAAGTGTGTTTACGTGGCCACACTCATCAGCATTTTACTGTATATAAATTATGCCTTAAGAAATTGTCTGTAGATAGAAGACAAGCAATGTATCTAAAAGTGTTCCATGGGGCCAGAGATGGGTCTGTTCACTGTCACATACTTCCCAGTCTTCCCCACTCTGCTCTGTGCAGAGACTGAGTCTCCAGGTCCCTGATGATCACCTGACAGTAAGCAGTGAGAGGTCCTGGAGGGCAGGTAACTAGAGAATGAGGAGGACAAAAAGAACACACAACTTTGGGTTTCTCTCATAGACTCGGCTCCCAGCAGGCTGCCTCAGGATCACTCCAGGTGACCCTGGCACTTGGATGCTGGTGACATCACCTCTTTTCTAGGTTCCTCCAGCCAAAGGGTGCTGATGATTTCTAGGCTGCCTCGTGGCTTTCTGTTCAGCGCCTCCACTCTTCCAGCGCCTGTGCAGCCAATTTCCTGTGCTCAGTTTCCTTAATTTTGAATGCATAGGGTGGTTTCTGTTTCCTGATTGGACTCTGACAGATATACACCTGCCACAAGAAAGCAGGTGCCCTCCCCTGGCCAGATGCCTCATATTTACAGAAGAGAAAGGAACAATTAGAGGCAACCTGGGTTTTCATGAGAACAATGCCCACAGCCAAAGACAAGCAAACCAGGATGGTCTCTTTTTTTCTACTCTATAAGTGGGTCCAAATTATAACACAGGGCAGAAGCAGTTCTGCTGTGCTCCTGTCACCCCAAATTTCCCCAGTCTCCTGGGGATCACAAAGAAATATATATGAAGGCTGCCTCTACATTGACTAGAAGGCCCTGCGACATAACTGAGCATTTTGCAGGCTGGCTTTCCCACTTACACAAACGCAGCAGGATCTGAAGTATATTCCTGCCTGAAGTCTAGGTCTTGTCCTGTGACATGTTGTTGCCAGAGATCTTCACAGTGATGAGTCCATTTAATTCCCACTCCTTATCTGCAAGCTGTAGCAGGTTCACCACAGTCTATTTCATTTTCTTCCTCATCACTCAGCCAGAACCTATTTCCCAACTTCCCTTGTGGTCATCAGACTTAATTTGGGCCACTGAAACACAAGAAGGAGCAATGTGCTTCATTTCCTCACCAGGCTTATACAAGCCTCCCTAGGATGATAAAAAAATAGAAACAACCCAAATATCCACCAGCAGATGAAATGATAAGTAAAATGTGGTCTATAGAATGTTAGGAAGCAACCAAAATTATATGCCGTCATATGCTACAACCTGAATGTTAAAAATATTATGCTACATGCAAAAAGCCACACATACAATATGTATTATATCATTCCATCCATAGGAAATGGCCAGGAAAGGCAAAGTCAGAGAGACAGAAAAAAAAGAGTAAGGCTAGACAGTGAGGTGGGGGAATTGGCAGTAACTAGAAGAGATTAACCAGAAGATAGTAATCAGAAGAGATTAATGATTGCTTAGTGATGGGGAGGAGGGCTGGAGGAAACTAGGAAGCGGAGTGGCTGGTAATGGATAAATTTATTCAGGGGGAACGTTGTAAATGCTCTAAAATTAATGATAGTCATGATTGTACAACTCTGTGAATATGCTAAAACTCACTGACTTGGCCATTTTCAATGGGTGAATTTTATGGTATTTGTGTTACATCTCAATAAAATAGACACAAAACTTCCCTTGTAAGTCTCCGTGTTATCCCTTTTCTTATCACCTGATGAAAAGGTGATCTGAGGCTCTAAGAAAGAGCACCAACATGGAAAGAGACTAGGTTGTCAAGTAATCATCTGAAGAAGGCACTATCCACCCAGGATATACCTACACTGGGATGCTACATGAGCAAAAGTAAACTTTCATTATGGTAAACCACTGACTTTGTGGGGCTGTTTGTTATAGCACTTGCCTTATCCTAAAGAATATATGAATCAACACCACTGAGGAGACAGGAGTTTTCCTTATGAGGAGGATCTACTGCACTCTGAGTCTGAATCTTTCGGAAAACACTTGGGGTCCCTGACTAGGAAGACTTTGCTCATCGCTGACTTAGCCTACACAAACCTCCAGTCTTCTAATTCCTCGGCTTTGGGCCATATCCTAATTCAATGGTTACCATGGGTGGTGGTATTACCAGTAATTATATTTTGATATGTTCCGGTATACACTGAATATGACTGAAACATTTCTATGCATAGACTCACATATAAGCAAAGAAAACACAAAATATTTGCTTTTATACTGCCAAACACTGAAATTAGCTATATTATTCAGACAGTCACTGCATATAGCTCTCTTCTAATGCTATACCATGGTTGATCATTTAGATATTCATTCATTTACCCATTCTGCATTTATTAAGCCCCTGTCATGTAGGTGCCACAGTGATCCTTGGCATCAATACAACTGGCTAGTATATACCACAGTGAAGTTGTTCTTCAGATTTACAGTCTAATGAGAGGATGATAGATATTAGACAAGTAAAGAGATATATCACTTTTAGATTCAGTAAAAGCATCTCTTGGTAAAAGGATTCTTAAACTACATACTCAAGAATAACTCCACTCAGTGGGGTGAGCAATAAGGGAAAGAGCATTTATAGCATGTGCAAGCACCTACTGGTACCAGCAGCCTGATGCTCTTCAGACTGAAGGCCAGCTGGAGCAAGGTAAACCGGGGGTGGCACCACGTCACATGGAGCCATTTCTAGTCCTCTTCTGAAAAGTTCCTCAAAAGCTCTGCCTAACCAAGGAACACTATCCAGAGGAACTCAGAAATTCTTGTTCAAGTTTCACATTTCAAATGCCTTTTCAAAGCCCAGATCCTTCCAAGATATGCTTGCCCAAATACCTAAGAAGCAGTAAGTTCTGGTAGGCATGTACCACACATTTGGCCTTCCTCATTTCTTCACATATATAAGACAACAGACATGTGGAGAAGTGAATCCTTCAGGTTTTCATATTCCTTTTCAATATACCCTGGATATCCCCCTAGCTCAGGAGCTGTTCGCAGTTGATGGCCCCTGGGGGAGGAGAGTCATTATTTGAAGGGTAATCACTGGCAGGTTGCCCATACCCCCAATGGATGACCCCATACCTATGTACCTATAGGTAGCACTAATTGGACTCAGTGGTTTATATATTAAAAAGAGAACAGTGAGGGGCTGGAAAGATTGCTCAGTGGTTAAGAGCACCAACTGCTCTCATAGAGGAACCCAGGTTTGATTCCCAGCATCCATATGGTGGCCAACAATCATCCAAAATTCCAGTTCCAAGGAATCTAAGAGACCTCCATGGGCATTGCACAACATGGGTGCACTTACACACATGCAGGCAATACACTCAAACACATAAAATAAAAATAATAAAAAATTTTTTAAAAAGGACATGGACATGAAATTGGGAGGGAGATGTGTTCAGGGCATCCCAAGGGAAGTTGGAGGGCTGGAGAACAGGGAAACTATGGCCAAGATACACTTTATACATGTAGGAAATTTTCAAGGAATAAATAAAAATATTAAATAAAAGGAACTTTCTTAGCTTAAAAGGTCCTCTGATGATTAGCAATGATGTTTCCTTTGGATCAAAGACAGAGTCAGCAATCTCCATCTGTTCATAAAGGAGAGGTCATGGGGAAATTTTCTTGCTATAGTGATTCTCCCAAGCTGCTCTGAGAAGCTCAATGTATGTGTGTATAACCCAGAGATGCACCACTAAAAGTTTTCTGGGCACTCATTCACTAGACACTCAAACATATGCTTAAAGAAACAACACTTTTTTTAGACTAACTGGTGAAAACAAGAGGCATTAAAGATATAAAACCAACTCCAACAACAGTAGGTAGCAGACACTTAGAGTCCTGCACATATCCCACCAGCACTCATCTGTGCACACAGGCTTGATAAGGCCTAATGCCCCTGCCACTGCCATCTCCTGGATGGTGTGAAACCAGTGATTGGTGGGAACTGGTGTATGATTGACAGATTCCTCTCCCTTGGGGTAGGACACCTATAATGTTTCTGCCACATCGAGTAGAGCTCCAGTTTTCCAGACACCCAGTTTGTGTCTTCACATGTCTTCTACATCTATAGTATTTTTCCTTTCCCTATCATACATTCTCTCTCTTCTGAAGCTTCCTATGATCACTTCCCAAATAAATTATGATTATGTACACCCTAATTCTTATTTCATGGACTGCTTCAGGTAGACGACAACTCTCTCTCTCTCTCTCTCTCTCTATCTCTCTCTCTCTCTCTCTCTCTCTCTCTCTCTCTCTCTCTCTCTCTCTCTCTCCTCTTCCTCCTCCTCCCCTGTCACAGAGTCTCATATATCTCAGACTGACCTAGAGCTCACTAAATGGCTCAGGAAGACCTTGAACTTCCTCCTGCTTCCACATCTCCAGTGCTGGGATTACAGGTGTGCATCACCACACCCATTTTACATGGTGCTGGGGAATCAAACCCCGGGCTTCATACATGATGGGTAAGCACTCTATCAACTGAGCTTCATCCTCATCCTCAGAATGTTCTTATTAAGGAAAATCCATGATAAAAGTATCAACCCGCAATTGCTTCTAAATTCCTAAACAGCAAGAAACAACAAAAGCAGACAGGAACTAAATGAGGAAGATGAAAAATAATTTGAGTAAAGTTTTGCACTTAGTATTGAAATAAATTCTAAGCATCGCTTCCAGGTAGCCCTTGTCTCCTGACAAAAATCTTCATTGTTTCAACAAAGCATTTAATACAATGTGTTATTAGAAAGCAATTGAAAGCATATAGAGTATCCTGTACCCTCCCTGAAGTGGTGATACAATTGAGCTTTTATCTATGACTAGGACTCCAGTTGCTGCTAGGATAAAAGATCCACTATAGAGACAAAGTTTCAAGAAATCTATGATCCTTTAATAAAATCACAGAAATATAAAATCCTTTTATAAACTCACAGAATTTTTGAAAGGAAAGCAATGTTCAAGATTATCTAGCTCAACTCTTCTGTTTTCAAAGAGGACTATCATGTTCAGAAAAGGTTGGTGACCTGCTTAAGACCAAGGTCATGCAGGTAGTAGTAGAGTTTGGACCTAGCTCATGTTGGTGCCCTGCTTACACAACCTTCTGTAACTCCCTAATATCTATAGAACAAAATCTAAATTCCTCATGGTTGTAGTCCTCAATCCCTGAGATCAACCTTCCTCAACCATCTACTTATCTCTATCTTAAATGACTTTTTCATTCAGGTTGAACTAAACTGATCATTATGGTTGGAGACCACCTTACCTCTTGTCTTATCAAACATCAGTCTACCAGAGGTAGAGCCAGGTCATCTTGCAATCATGTACTGAGTACACCATGACACCTGTCCTATAGCCCGTTCTCCTTTTTTTTTTCTATATTTTTATTACATTCAGAGAGAGACAGACACAGAGAGAGAGAGAGAGAGAGAGAGAGAGAGAGAGAGATCAAAAGCCAACTTTCCAGAGTCAGTTCTCTCCTGCCACCACTCCTGAGAATTGAATGCAGGCTGTCAAGATTGGCAGCAAGCACCTTTACCCGAGCAACCTCACAGGCTTTCTCCTCTTTTTCTTCCTTATCCTTACCAGGTCCTAAATCCCAAGAAATCACATGATTTGCCTACAGGTACCCCAGCTAGAAAGCAGCAAAGTAGGGATAAAGTACAGGTCATCTAACTCCCAAACCCACCACACAAATGCCTTTTTAAATTTTTAAAAACTTATTTGTTTTTATTTTATATGCACGGATGTTTTCTGTGCATATAGGTAAAGTGCACTTGTGTGTGCAATGCCCATGGAGAACAGAAGAAGGCATTGGATTCCTTGAAACTGGAGTTACCAATGGTTGTTAGCTGCCATGTGGGTGCTGGAAACCAAACCAGTCTGCTGGAAGAGCAATCAGTGCTCTTACCTACTGAGCAATCTCTCCAGCCTCACAAATACCTTTCTTTAAAACTTCCAGGTTGTGAAGGTTTAACAGTCTCCTCTCAGTATTGCTTAAGCATCAGCTGTGTAACACTGCAAAGGTTTTGATACACACCAAGAATAATGCTTCAGTATTATGGAAAGCATTGTCTGAAACTACCTTACTGACAGTATTTAATAAAATGCAAATTGCTACCCTTCAATCTTTATAAGGGAGTTGCATAGGCTTCATTTGGTGGCCCTTGTGACCCTTTGAAATTTGTCCTGAGAAATCTGAACAACTGGAAACTGAACAATCTGTTTCTTTCTGATCAATGCCCTATGTCAAGGGTAACAGTCTAATGAATGAATTTATGGGAAATCTCTTAATACACACTCTTAATACACAAGAGGTTGAATCAACAGGAAAATCGGTTTCCTAAATGAAAATAGGCCTTTTTCTTTTTAAACATGTGTGGAGTCCTTAGGTAGAAGATGACAAGGCAACTTTCCCAAGTATAAGCTCAGACCTACAATTGCTCTCCCAGATTAAATATGGGAACTTGGACTTGAAAACACAGGTTACAGCTGGGTGTGGTGGTGCACCCCTTTAATCCCAGCACTCAGGGAGGCAGAGGCAGGTGAATCTCTGGGAAGATTGAGGCCAGCATAGTCTATACAGTGAGTTCCAGGCCAGCTGGGGCTATAGAGAGATCCTGCTTCAAAACAAAAAACAACTGCAACAACAACAACAAAAAATGCAAGTAACAGGGAATGTTCGCATGCTGTTTCATACAGTGCCAAGTAGAGGACTTGTTAGCAACCTATATTGATTGGGGTTTTCCCCAGGAATGATTATTAATTAACAGTTTATTCTGGGTCAAAATGTATTACAAATAATTCCCTGATCCTTAAATGATATCTGAAGCTGGTAACTGCAATACTTACTACCATGAGCTTTAAAGCATTAATAAAGTGAGTGACTGGTAAGGCTGTTGTCGCTGGAATTTTCTGCATATCCCAATGAAAAGATGAACTTTTTGTTAAACCAAAGATAAATATCACATTTTCTCTCATATGCAGATTCTAGATTTAAATATATGTACGTGTGACATGAAAGCAGAAGGGAGACTATCAAGGGAGGGGACACGCAGAAGGAAGGGGCAGGGAAAGTAACGGGGGGACGAGCAAGTACAATGCTACATATGTATGAAAATGTTATGATGAAACTCATTTTATGCACTAGTCTAAAAAATATAAAAACAAAGACAAAAAGATATGCTAAAACTAAGTGCCCTATATATGACTCTCATGTTATAGGGTAAAAAAAATACGTTAAGCTACCAATGAGAAGGCATTCTTTTACCCAAAAAATATGCATGAGAAAAACATATAAACATAAGAAACCATGTTCCCAAATCTTACCGACGGAAAGATTGGTGTGAAGTAGTAAGGAAAACCCCTCTTCAAAAATCTCTTGCTAATTGCATTTAACTATTTCAGGGCTACATTTTCTTTGGCTGACAGAAAAATGGCTGCAACATAGGATTCATTTGAGGGCTTCTAAAATTTAAATGAGAATACCATACGCAAAAATTTTAATGTAGTACCTGGCACACAGAATACGCTGAATAAATATTAATTGCACTTCTAATTCCCAAATGAGAATCCTAAGCAGCCATGTTAGGTCATCTTTAATGATAACCCTAACTTGCTGGTGGTGTTTAATCCACCCCATCCTCCATACTTTGTTATGGCAGTCCTTGCCAATGAATAGGGTGCATGATATGACTCAGGTGCTTTATTTCTTACACAATCTGAGATTAAGCTTATAAACAGCCTCACTATTACCAGTGCAATAAATGACTAAAGTCTGTGTAAATATTCCAAAATCTGGAAGAAAAATCTAAAATACTCTTGTCCTAAAATTTTTAAATAAGAGATTCCTTTGTGGTTGGCGGGGGGGAGTCATGAATATGATTACATTAAAGAATAAAAATATTTCTATCATTAAAAATGATTGAGGCTGGAGAGATGGCTCAGTGGTAAAGAGCACTGGCTATTCTTGCAGAAGGCCCAGAAACCACATGGTGGCTAACGACTCTTCCAGGGGATCTGACGCCCTCTTCTCTCCTCCGTGGGCACTGCATGATACGGGTATACTTACATGCAAGCAATACACTCATACATATAAAATACAAATAAATAAAACCGAAAGATTATTTTTAATTCAGCTTTAAAAAATTTGCTCATTTGTCCATTTATCTATCTAAATATTCATTTATTTTTGAGACAGAGTCTCAAACCGATTTTAAATTAGCTATGTAACTAAGGATTCTCTCTCTCTCTCTCTTTTTTTTTTTTTTTTTGGTCTTTTTGAGACAGGGAGACAGGGTCTTCCTGTAGTCCCAGCTGGCATGGAACTCCCTATATAGATTGTGCTGGCCTCGAACACAGAGATCTGCCTGCCTCTCCCTCCCAATTGCTGGGATTAGAGGCATGTGCCTCCATGCCCTGCAATGTAACTAAGGATTCTTAACCTGAATTTACCACATGGTAGATGCTAGACACTCATATCCTACTTGATAAGAAGGGAAGTGCTTTGATATTCATCATAAAACTTAAGTATAGGTGCTGTAATTCAAACTCAGATCTGTCTGCAAAACCCATTGAAATGATAATAAATTTTCTGATTTTTTTTGTTTGTTTTGTTTTGTTTTGTTTTTTGCAAGTTGGTTTTAAGACAATTCTTTTTTTTTTTAAATCCTTGTCTCCACATTCACAATACAGATCAGGCACAGTGACCTGGGCTGAGGTGTACATGAGACAGGTTTGTTCTGCTGCCTCTTTCTATAGAGTCAGTGTAAGAACACAGCCTGTAGCAAGCATCAAGAGGCCCGCCCTAAGGCAATTCTAAAGAAAAAAAAATCCCATCTCCTCTCTGGTACCATAATATTCTGAATAAGGGCAACACAGTCAAAATAAATGTAGATTATTGAAGTACAATTCCTTTGAAGAGAACAAGTTTGCTTATCTGTGTAAATTCAAATGCGTGTGGGTGTGTAATGCATACACATGTGATGTTATTTTTTTATTTTGTTTTATTTTATGTGTATGCATGTTATGCCTCCACGTATGTAAGTGCACATATGTTGTGCAATGCCGGCAGACATCAAAGAGGGCATCGGATCCCCCCTGGAACTTGAGTTATGGAGAAATGTTAGCCACCATGTGGGTGCTGTGATTTGAACCCGAGTCTTCTGCAAGTACAGCCAGTGCTCTTAACCACTGAGCCATCTCTCCAGGCCGTGATGTTATTTTTTATATTCCCCACTACTTCATTTATCCCTCATTAGTGTCCCTCCGACCCCTGCTTCCCATACAACCTTCTGATATATAAATAAATCAGTAAACAAAGGAAGACACAAAGGAGGGAACCAAAGGAGCTTTTTTTAAAAAAAGGATGATATGGTAGGCTCAAGGCAGCCAGTGAGAAGGGATATGGGGAGACAGAAAGGGTAAAAAAAAAAAACAAAAAAACAAAAAAAACAAGTATTATTATTAGCAAGGCTGCTGTACAGAAGAAAACAAGCTAATTCCTTTCTCAGGGAAATAACACAGCAGACTTTTTGCTATAAAAACCTGCATTATGGCAATGATTAATGGCTAGGCCACCAAAAGCACAATCAACAAACCAAAAATAGACAAATGGGACTGCATCACAATTCTGGGTTATCAAATGACAAAACTAGTCAGGTGTAGTGGCACCTACATGTCTGTAATCCCAGGAGGCTGAAGCAGGAGAACTGAAAGTCAGAGGCCAGCTTATGTCAAAAAACCAACAGCAGCAGCAAAAAGACTCTGACAATAAACAAATACAGGCAACAGAGTAAAAAGATGATCTATTGAAAAGGAGAAAGTATTTTCAAATCATATATCTAACCAGAAGTTAATATCCAGAATAAAAAAAAACCCTCCTGAACAACAACAAAAAAAAACGTGATTAAAAATAGGCAACAGACTTGATTAGCCTTTTCTCCAAAGACAATCTAAAAATGTCCAATAAACATTTGAAAATGTGTTCAATATTATTAATTATCAAGGAAATACATATTGAAAATGCAGAAATATCTATTTATATCTCTTCTAGTTTGTTTTCTCCATTGCTGTAACAAAATACTCTGACCAATACCAACTTGGGGAGGAAAGGGTTTATTCAGCTTACATCTTCCCAGTCACAGTTCAACAGGGAACCCAAGGTAGGAACTCAGGGCAGGAATCTGGAGGCAGGAGCTGAAGCACAAGCCATAGAGGAACACTGCTTACTAGCTTGCTCCTCCGGCCCCCACCAGCTCAACCTGCTTTCTTATACAACATAGGCCCACCTGCTCAGGGCAGGCACCACCCACAGTGGGCTGGGCCCTCCAACATCTCTCAATAATCAAAAAGATGCCCCACAGACATGGCCACAGGCCAGTCGAATGGAGGCAATTTCCCAATTGAGGCTCCCTCTACACAGATGTGTCAAGTTGACACTAAAGCTATCCAGCACAACAGTTTCCTTAAAGTCAGAGTTTCCTTAAAAATATTAACCTACAAAAGTGTAGCCTTTCTATATACCAATAACAAGCAATGCGAGAAAGAGCACATGAAAACACTCCCCTTCACAATAGCTGCAAAAACAATTTCAGAATAAGCCTGACCAAAGACATTAAAGACCTCTACAATGAAAAATTTAAATCTTTTAAAAAAGAGACTAAGAAGACATGAGAAGATTGAAGGAACTCCCATGCCCATGATTGGAAGAATTAATATTGTGAAAATGACCATCCTACCAAAATCCATTTATAGATTCAATGCAATGCCAATCAAAATCCCCATCATATTTTAAGATGTATTACAGAGCTATTGTCATAAAAACAACATGGTACTGGCAGAAAAAAATAGACCCATAGATCAATGGAACAAAATTGAGGACCCAAATATGAGTACATGCAATTTCAGCCACCTGATATTTGACAAAGGGGCCAAGACCATTCACCGG
>NW_008340643.1:1298205-1327877 GCF_000622305.1 Nannospalax galili
AATATTCCTCAACTGATGAGTGGATAATGAAAAGGTGGTTCATTTATACGATGAAGTTCTAATCAGTAGTAAAGAAAGATGAAATCATGGAATTTGCAGGTAAATGGGTGGAACTAGAAACTATTATACTAATTGAGGTAACAGAGACTTAGAAAAAAAATCGATGTATGTTCTCCCTCATATGTGGATTCTAGAACCAAACCCTGATAAGTGAGTATGTATCCAGACATAACTACAGGAACCAGGATAATGGAAAGGAACCAGGGAGGTAAAGGAAAAGAAAGAACCTGAAAGAGAAGAACAGTAGGAAACAGGCCTTAATAAGGGAGCTGTGGATAAAAATTGGGTTAGTTTAAGGGAGCGGGGAGGGAAGGGTATACCAGGAACCTAGGGGATAAAGGGAAAGAAGGAACTCGAGAGGTAGGACAGTAGGAGAAGGGTATTATTAAGGGAGAAGGGGGGAAATGGGGAAACCTTAGTTGGGGAAACCATGATGGAGGGGTCAGAAAATGCGAGAGATAAATAATGCCTACCTGGTTTTAAAAACTAGAGGGAATCATATTAGTCCAACAACCTACTGACAAATTATACATAACAGATCAAGAAATATATCTCTAGATAAGGTTTATTTGAGACCAACTGGTCATTACCCAAGATTTATCTGCATGACACACAGTAATTAAAAATGCCAGAATGGTGGAACTAACCTTCTTGGATGTTTAACAGACATACTTTGAGGCCTATACTAATTTGGTCAGAGGGACATAAAGGACAGTTTTTGCTCCTTGCTCTCCTAGGTCAACTAGTTCCAGGGGACTATGAGCATCTCTCAAAATGTCCTGTAACTGTCGTGAGTCACTTGTCCTCTTGATCAAGGAGGCTGTGGAGACCCCACCAGATGGACTTGAATCAGTGTCCAGTTGACAAAGAGGAGGGTCAACACAGAGGAACTATTTCCTCCATGCTTCCAAGTGAAGCCATCCATGGTAGAGAAGGACCTTTGACTTATCTTCACATAGGCAGAACTGGTAAAAGAAAGATATATATATATATATGAACTATATGATTCAGCAATCCTTCTGTGTATATATCTACAATAATTGAAAGCAGGATCTCAGAGACATTTTCACACTTATGTTCATAAGAACAAGACTGACAATAGTTAAGAGACAAATGCAACCTGAATGTCCAAAGTGTGGACAAAATGTGGTCTACCTATACAATGAAATATTATTCAGGTTTAAAAAGGAATAAATTTGGCTGGGCATAGTGGCAAACACCTTTAATACCAGCACTTGGGAAGCAGAGGCAGGTGGATCTCTGCGAGTTTGAGGCCAGCCTGGTTACATAGTGCAATCCAGGCCAGGTGGGGCCAAAGGGAGACCTTGTCTCAAAAAGAAAGGAAAAAATTTCTGGTTCATAGAACAATGGGGACGAACCTTAATTGTACTGTGCTAAGTCAAATAAGGCAGGCATAAAAGACAAACGCTGTATTATTATCCTTATAGGAGGTATATAAATAGCTCAATTCTTAGAAAGAATGATGGCTACCAGAGGCTTGAGGGAGGGGAATGCAGACAGTTGTGTAATAGTTACACACAAGAGATTGAAAAGGTTCTAGAGATCTGTTCCATAACAGGGAGACCATATTTAGCACTACAGAACCACAAGCTTACAAATCATCAAGAGCAAATTTTAGATCATGTATTTTTACCACAATAAGAACCAAATCTAGACAAAAGCATATATTATAAAACAATATCACCATTCAGCTACCATCACGTCAAAGCAAAAAAAAATAAAGAG
Organism: Nannospalax galili; assembly: GCF_000622305.1. Taxonomy (NCBI): domain Eukaryota; kingdom Metazoa; phylum Chordata; class Mammalia; order Rodentia; family Spalacidae; genus Nannospalax; species Nannospalax galili. Next base: position 1,300,012 of record NW_008340643.1, read on the forward strand.
ATTGCCCAACAATTTCAAGTGGAATCTCACGGCTTATTTTGGTGGTCCTGTAGGCATAGAAAATATAAGCTAAATCCTTCTACAAATAGTGAAATTAATTATGTCATAATATTATTAGCCTTAGCATTAAAAAGCTAGTGCTACATAGCATGCTCTGCTAAAATGAGGAAGTTGTCATCCCAGATTGAACTGACCTGTTGTTATATTTGGGGGCCTTTACTTTTTTCTTCATCCTTTCTAAAATACAGAGTTTGGATTCTATGATGCCATCTAAGTTGTCACTTGTAGGAAAGCAGCAACAAATATATTTCTTTTTGTAATCTGCTTTTAGGTAGCTGGGGACAGTGTACCATGATTGGGAAGATAACATCGTTTTTCCACTGGTGACAAACATGTAATACAGAATGGCTATTTATATAACCACAGAAAGGAGATAGTGAATGTAAAGAGAAGAGATGAAAGGAGGCTGATGGTTATTCCAGAGTGACAAGCCCACACCACTGTCCTAGGCAAAGTGTCCTTTTGAAAAAACAATGACCTGGCTGTGGGTTCTGAAACAAGATTGGAGTTCCTGTGATATATGCTGGATTAAGTCACTTTTGTCTATTATCCCATGCCTCCATTTTCAGGGACAGTTATCAAGGTGGAAAGATCTGCTCTGAAAGTAGACGCCATCCACCAATAAAAATCTAGAGATCCAGATAGAATAAAAGAGGGAAAAACTAGTCTACCAGCCAGCACATGCAAGCTCTGTTTTTTCCCAAGCAAGTGGTCTATTGCTGCTGCCTCAATTGCCTATAAATATCAGACCCCAGGTTCTTCAGTTTTTCAGTGCAGACTCACATGAGCCACCTTCCAAGGAGCTTCCATACATGAAGGCTTGGACTGGGAATGCACCACTGGTTCCCCTTAGACTTGGAGGCTTCTAGCTATTTGGACTGAGAAACTACCAGGTTCTCAGAGTTTCCAGTGTACAGATGGCTACTGTTGGACTATCCAGATTTCAAATGTGTAAGCCAAACTATCCAATTCTCATCTATAATTATATATGTACAATTATATATAATGTATAACATATATATACACATATATACATACGTATATAACTTATTGGCTCTATGTCTATAGAGAATAATGACTAATAGAGATTTTGGTGCCAATAGGGCTTTAGCTGTGGGTTTACCTGATAATATGGTTCAGAAGTCTTTGGAACTAGTCTTTTCTGAGGATCCTGGAAACATTTGGAAACACAGGCTAGAAAAACTGTAACCAGAGTTTGGTCAGTAATTCTGGTGGGTGCTCAGAACACTAGAATGTTGATAGAAATACAGGCAGCAAAGACTAGGCTCATGAAATTTCAGATAGGAACAGGCCTCTATTGGGAACTAGACTGGAGGGCATTCATACTAGATGATGACAAAGAACTTCTCCACAGTGTCCTGAGAATTTATAGGAGGATGAGTTCAAAAGTGATGAACTAACAAATTTGACAAAGGAAATTTCAGGGGAGTCAGGCATTCAGACTACGGCAACCATTTTAGTTGCCTGCTTTCAGCCAACTTTACAGTGAGACTACTGAGCAGAAAGGTTTGGAAATTTTGCAACTTGCCCAGAAAAGCAGCAGGTAAAGTTGGGGTCAGGGAAAATGAAGTGGCTGAAGAGACATGGGTCACTAAAAATCAGTCAAGTATGTTACATCAAGACAATAGGAAAGATACCTTGAGGGCAGCTCAGGCATTTCCCACCAGGCCTGCTCTTTGCAGGCTCAAGGTTACAAAGTTTAACTAATTTGAAAGACATTGATTTGGAAAGAGAGCTCCAGGGCTCCTAGTTGACATCAGGTCACCATACGGAAATGTTTTCCCATGTTCATTCTTCCAGCCACTCAAGGGCCACTGAAGTCATGGTCCAAGGGGCTCAGATACTGCTCAAACTGGTAGCAGACCTTGATGTTGTCCATATGATACTGTTTTGGAAGCAAACAGAAAGCAAGACTTAAGGGGAGTCATGAAGCTTCACCTAGATTGCAAAAGAAAGCCTGGGAGGATAGGCAGTGTGTGGCAAGATCAGGATCCCTATAGGCAACCCCTAGAGGGGTTGCAATACGTGACGCTGTGTGGATAAAGCTACTAGAGATGTCAGAAATGTGGAATAGCTGAAGAAAGCTGTAGGTATTGAGCAGAGCTATCCCAAAAGAGAGGCCATACAGGCTGCAAACAGCAAGGCCATAGCAACAGGGCCACCTAAACTCGCTTGGAGCTCATATCACAGCACCACATGCCATGGATGCTGAACACAGATCTATACTATTTAAGGTTTGTCCTGTTGGGTCCTAGTCTTACTTTTGTTCCATTTCTCTTTTCTATGCCCCCATTTCTCCTTTTTGGAATGGAAATGTTTCCTCTGTGCCATTGAGTGTAGGTTGTACATACCCTTCTTTTACATTTTACAGAGATTCACAGCTAATAGTTTACCTGGAGTCTCAAGAGACTTTGGATGTTTTAACAATGCTAGAACTATTAAGATTACAGGGGCTCACAGAGATAGACTGAATGCATTTTGCATTACGAGATGGACATGAGCTTTTAGGGAGCCAGGGATAGTGTGAATATGAAATATCCCCAATAGGGTCATATATTGGGGGCTTAGTTGCCTGCTGATGGACTTTTGGGAAGTGACTGGATTCTAAGGGGTCTGATCTAATCAATCCCTTGATAGATTCATTATATGATGACATTATTGGGAGACAAAATTAGGCGATGGGGCTGGAGAGATGGCTCAGTGGTTAAGAACTCTGACTATTCTTGCAGAGGACCCAGGTTCAATTCCCAGCACCCACATGGCAGCTAACAACCATCCCTAACTCCAGTTCCAGGGGATCCAAAGCCTTCTTCTGACCTCTGTGGGCATTGCACGACATGGGTGCACATACACACATGCAAGCAATATACATACACATAAAATAAAAATACTTTTTTAAAGTGGGAAATAAGGGCCGAGTGTGGTGGTGCATGCCTTTAATCCCATCACTCGGGAGGCAGAGGCAGGCAGATATCTGTGAGTTCTAGGCCAGCTGGGGCTACAGAGAGAGCCTGTCTCAAAGAGACCCTGTCTCAAAAAGACCAAACAAACAAACAAAAAAAGGTAAGAGATAAAGCCTACTTGAAGGAAATAAGCCACTGGACGCATGCTCTGGAAAGATGCATCTTGTTCCCTGCCCCTTCGCCTCCTGTCTGCCATTGAGTGGCTATGTTCTACTATGAGCACACCACAATGATGCTCTGCCTTATCACAGGCCCAGAGGATGACAGTCTGAAACTCCCGAAGCTGAGTGCCACACACAATCTTTCCTTCTTTACATTGTTTCTCTTGGGTAACATCATGGTTACAAACAATATTTAAAAATTAAAAAAAAAACTAATAGAACCATCTTTCTGCCCACTGGCTAGATCCTTGGTTAGAATATTGTACCTGCATTAGTGTACATAATAAAATCCTGTCTATAAAAGCAATAACAAATAAAAAGTTGCTCATAAAGAATTCCATGCCATTGAGAGGCCAGCAGTTTAACAGCTCAGTGGAAACTTGAAGTAGCTTTGAATGCAGTGAAGTGGAAGATACCAGGAAAAGCTGGCTGGCTCAAGCCAGCTTTCTTACCGACAGGGAGCCCTTGCCATCTGAGGGTCAAACATCATTCATTCCTGCCAACCTTTAGTAACTAATTTATGGCCATGTTTTGGTTCGCTTCCTAAGAGTTAAAGGTCATCTGTAGTGCAGGAGCATTCTTTTTTTTTTTAAATAGATACAAGGTAGTACCACTAACTTCCTCAAAACTATACACAAAGTCATATTCTGGTGCACCTATGCTGACAGCTAGACAAGTTCAAACAGAAACATGAACTTCAAGACTGGATTGCATATATAAATGAGGCAATAGGAAGCCCCTAGCTTATTGGGTGAAAAATAAGGTTCTTAGCACTCAGGATCCTTGCCTGGCCTGCAATACAGAGCCAGTGTCTGACAAGAGACAATCAGACCAGAAAGCAAAAGAGAAATTGGTTCTTTTACATGCAGCCCTAGCCATTCTGCCTCCAATTTAGAAATGTTTTTGTCTCCGAATCATCTCATCCTGCCATATCCATTTCTTAGATGCCAAATTTCCATTTCAAACCTGTTTTATGGTTTTTGTCATTTGACAGGATGGTAATTATTCATCCACTGTTTAACAATAGGTATCCTCTACTCTAGAATTGAAAGAAATGAGCAACTTACATGGCTTTTGGTTTTCATTTAACAAACCAACTTTAAGTGTGCCAGGAATTTCCCCAAGAGCCTCATAATTGATAATACATTTAATTCATATAAATCAAGGAACAATCAAGTGGAGGTAAGTGTTACTAAAATTGGATCCCATTACACTGGGGGAACAGAGTTCTTAGACTTTGTTTTCTCAGGCTTAATAAAGGCTTGCCTTCATTCTTAAGATATTCCCCCACTTTGGTTTGTTGCCTTTAAAATACACTGTAGGGAGGGAGGAGGCGAGAAAGGGGAGGAAAGAGAGAGGGGAGGGGAGAGAGGGGGAGAGAAAAGAGGGAGAGAAAGATGGGAGGGGAGAAAGAGGGAAGGAAGAAGGAGAATACATTTTCATAGAAACCTTGAAGCTTCCTCCCCTAAATGAAACAAAATCCCATCATCATCTGCTGGTATCTAGTGCATGTATATACTATATATCCGACACAAATGTGTGTATATCTATCTATATAAAACATGTACAAAAATGTTCATAAAAGCATTGTTTTTAATATTCCAAATCTGTAACAACCTAAAGGCCCATAATCAATTAAATGAAGAAATCATGGCATATCTATACAAATGGAATATTCTACAGCAACAAAAATGCTAGTGATACACACAACAGCATATATGAATCCCACAAACATGAAGCTGAAATCAAGAAGACATGAAAAGAGCATTTTGTAGGGTTCCATTAATATGAAGTTCAAAAACCAGCAAAAATAATCTATGAAGATTGAGGCTACAACATTGGTTACCTATGGAAAGGGAGGGGCTGCCTACAAAGCTGAACAAGGAACTTCTGTGATGATGAATATGTTTTTTTTTTAAATTTTGGTAGAGATGTTGTTTACTTGGGTATATTAATTTCTCAAACTCATCAAATTTTATACTTAAGATCCACACCTTTTACTATCCACAAAAATTTATCTTGACTTAAAAGAGAAAGGAAGCGGGGGTTATATGATTCCTGGAAGCCATTGGCTCCTGTTTTGACGCTTAATCCAACTGCTGAAACAAGGTACAGCCTCTGAGGCTAGGAAACCAGATGCAAGAATTTCCAGCACGCTCTGAACCCTCGCTTTATGGACCCCTTGTTGAAAATGTCATTCACTCAAAGGTTGATGAGGACATGACAGACCCCATCGGCTCTCAAGCTAAGTTGAATGCATTGCCAGAAGGCTCCTCTGGATGATTTGACAATATTAAGTAGCAGCTCCAACCGGGGGCAAGAGAGAGGGGATCTAGGCATGATTCTTAAAATATTTACTTCTTCCTATATATTATCAATGAAGGAAGGGAGACAGTAGAACTAAAGCATTCAGTTACCTGGGATTTCGTAAGTCTGAAGTAGCAAACTCTTAGTTATCCTTCAAAACCCTAGTAGTCATGTTTGGATAGGCATATGACCACCTACCTAGAAACTACATTTCCCAACTTCCCTTACAGCAAGATGGAAGTCATGTGACTGAGTGTTCACCAAGGAAATGTAAGAAGCAGTAATTCACTTTAAAGAAAATCACTTTCCTTTCCCCCAATATGCTTGCTTTCCCCGCCACCCCAATACTGTTCCATAGGTTGTCACACAGTCGTAGTGACCTAGCTTCAACCATGCAGATGAGGCCAACATTCTAGAAGATGAAGAGAACTTATAAAACAGTTGGGTCTTATGTCCAAAAACAATTCCCAGAGCAGTGCTGAGCCACTAGCCCGGTCTATTCAGCTCTACCCTGCTTTGCAAAAAGAAAACTTCAATCTTATTTAAATCATTGGAGTTTCAGGCTCTTTGTTACATCAAATTATTTAAGCTTTTAAGGCTTGTGGTCTCTAAGCAGGGCTTTCCAAGTTTAACATACAGTCTACATAGGCTTAGCACTTTGATTTCCTAAGTTCAGATTATAAAAGTACATAAAACTAACTCTGTGCTTGCCTATCATACAACATCAATCTTATTGTTTCAGTTAGGCCCCCATAGCCTACAAGATACTATCAATGCCTTCTCCATGCCCATCATCCCATTCTCTATGCTGACTCTTACATCCTGCATTGCTTCTCTAGCATCTCGTGTTCTAGTTGCACTGGATTTTCCAATACACCTTGCACAAAAGAACACTATGCTCCAACTCAGGCCAAATGGAATGGTTTTTTCACAATTCCTTACACCCTACCCTCTCCCATCCATGATGTAATTCTTCAAAACTCAACCCAGAAAACACAGAGAAGCTTCTCTACCCCTAAGCAGAATAACTCCTTCCCTCTGTTATACTTTTGAATCACCTTGGACAACCCCTTTATTAAACCACTTATCACCATGTCTGATCTCATAGCTAGAATATTTATAATTCAATATATACGCAAAGTCCCACAGGACAAAGAGACTGTACCTTACCCATTTTTATACCCTTGGCAGTTGTTGGCATATGACCTGTCTCATACCTGATGAGTGCTGATAAAAAGAAGAATTCATCAGGTGTTTGCAAACCCTATATACAGTCATTCTTACCTATTTAGTGCAAATGCATAGTGGAATTTAATATTATGTTGATCAGCCAAATCACACGTAGGCAGCATCTCCAGTGTTTCTACCAGCTTGACCATCGCATTATAGTCCTGTTGGCAAAAGGTCTCAGAGTGAGAAAGAAAGGAAACACAACTTCGAAGATTTCTCTGAACAGTTATAAACATAAGACAGCCTCCAAATTTAAGATAAACTTTTCGTTACATACAGTATTTAATGGAGCTAATTATAGCCTACTGTTTTGGTTTGGTTCATGGGATTGGCTTTCACTATGTAGCCCTTGCTGGCCTGGAACTTGCTATGTAGACCAGAGTGGTCTTGAACTCACAGAGATCTGCCTGCCTCTGCCTCCCCAGTGCTGGGATTAAAGGAATGTATGACCATGCCTGGCAATTGTAGCCTTTACAAATATAGAAAAATAATCAGAAAAGATGAATGAGAGAGAAGAGGACAGAAAAGGAACTACTGCTACCAAAGGGCACAAAAGGATCAATGGAAAATTAAATCAAAAGCAAGAAAAGAAAGCAAGTGAGCCTACCAACCAAGATGATGTTATGTGTTGAGTGTAGGAGCGTCATCACCAGCAATGGGACTGTATTAAAGTGAGTTGGATATATATACACAAGGAAACTTAGATATTTTCCCACACAAATGGAGAAACTTCCTAGTTATTTTGCCAGAATCAATCAAATGAATCAAAGTCAGGATTTCTCACCTGCAACACTGTTGATGTTTTGGGCCCACATCTCTGCTGTGGATGCTGTCCTGTGCATTGTCTGATAGGTAGTTGCAACCCTACTAGAAGCCAATAGCATTCCTGTCCCTCACAGTTTGACAACCAAAATGTCTCCACACAGAAGCCAAATGCCTCATGATGAAAAATCATTGCTCTAAATGCTATGTAATTACTCAGGGAAAAATGTCTCCACTGGGCTCCCTTTTAACAGTGCTACCAGTTACCCTTTCACGCAGATTCAGAATCATTGGCATTGGTCAACTCACTGTCAGTTAGTCACCAGAGAGGACCTCTGCACAGAAACCTGACATCTGGTTCTAGACCTTGATGTTACTGGCTCAGAAGAGAGAAGTCTGTATCCAAGGAACCTTCCAGCTCTTCTTTGAGTCTAAGTTCTACCAATGCAAAATTAGGAAATGAAGGGATACATGAATGCAAGGACAGAAGAAAGCTAGCAACTCGAAAAAAAAAAACATTTCAAAAGCAGGGCATGGTGGTATACACCTATAATCCCTGCACTTGGGAAGCAGAGGCAGGAGGATTAGGAGTTCAAAGTGAGCTTTGGCTACATGGCAACTTTGAGGCAAGTTGGGCTGCATAAGACCCCTTCTCCAAAACAAATGAACAAAACACAAAAGGAATCACTTCAAGAAAGGTCACTTTCATTTTCTTGTTGCATAGGGATGATGTAATCATTAGAATAATTCCCAACACCACCAATTACTGAAAGCAGTTAGTTGTATTTGTGTGTCACCAGGCCATGAGTTCCTTTGTAGTTCACTCTGTTCTTGGTCCAAGTCATAAATCAATGCCTCCATCATTTACAGAACAACCATCTCTAGTGTAGCTCTGTAATATTCTATAAGTAAAGTATGTTATCCTTTTTCTATGCCCCCAGAGGGAAAAGGGGCGAGTTACCGTTAACACTGGCTAAATGTGGAGGCAAAATGCTCAATTTCCTTCATGGTACCACATCCCACAACCTTGGTCTCCAGTAACTTCTGCAATAAATATCTGCATTTGCTGGTTCTTGAACATACCTTGGCTATTCCTATTGTCAATGACAAGTGGTAGCAAAGAAAGAAGGATGTGACAAAGGCAGAGAAGTACCAGAAGTAAGACAAGGGCAGGGGAGTCAGCCAGCTTTAGTCTGAATCTTCACCTCCATCTGCTGTGACTTTGAGGAGCAGGCTACTTAATTTTTCTAAGCCTCAAATTTCCTGATTTGTAGAGTAGGAATAATCAGAGTACACCTGAACCATAGGATTAAGAAGACTTAATGGACTGGGATTTTAAATGGCTTGGAGTAATACCTATCACAAAGTATATATAAACTTTTAAATTCTTAATTTCTTGTTTTAAATAAGCCTATACAATGTGACCTCTTGTTGGAGTGGTCACTCCAACCCTAATGTGACAAAAACCTCTAAAACAGCCATAATAGCTAAGCTGGATAGCCTAACATGAGCCTATGTTTCTATTTATATAAAACGGCTCCCTCATCATACACCTGCTATAATAGTACTTCATATGAGGACTTCCTCATGCTCAAGAAAAATCAAGACTATGCTAGCCTAACCTAGGCATACTTCATACCTGGATATCACGGTAGGACAGGAGTAAATTAATGATGATGTCTGAGGTTAGAACCTCAATGTTATCCATGCGGAGTTTGATCCGAGTCAGTTCCTTTGCCAGTTCATCACCCTGGTATTTTTCTCTGGCTTTCCGGATGTCATTTAACAGGGTTTCTTTGTAATACACACTGGAGGAGGAAACAAAAACCTCCTATCATATCTGTCTACATCCAGGACCTTCTTTAGTGTTCAAACCAGCATGGTTCTCACTGACATGATTTGGGTTAAAACATGGAGGAGACCTTGGCCAGCCCTAAGCCTCCTTCTGCCAGCATTTCTTGTTCACATAATGTAGCAATGAACCAGTAAGTGATAATAAAACTCAGTTTACTACAACCTTAAAAATCTATTCAAAGCTGAAATAATTCAGACAGCCCACAGGACATTCAATGTACCTCCCTCATTCTTAAATATATATAAGGCATGAAGGAAGTTTATTGAAATATTTGTTTTCACCACTAACAAGAGATTATCATAAACCAAACAAAATGTCAAAAAACATGAAACATAGGCAATTCACTTTTAAAACATTCTCATTTACTAAGTGGTCCCAGTTAGTAGTCATGAAGCTGTTCCTAGCTGAAGGATAACTGGAAACTGGTGTTGCATCCCTAAGAATCCAAAAAGTGGTACACAGCGGTCATGCCAGGAAATTTGCAGACAACTTTGCCCTTCACCCCTAGCTTTCCTTGTTATATTTGTCTGCCAGAATGTTTTTCTAATATAAAATACAAAATTCCCCTTGTGAGCATCTAGATAATAAGAGGATATGCAAAAACTTTTGGAACAGTTTAAATACACTATCTGGTACTTGATTTAAACCTTGAAAAACATCTTAATTTGGTGGGACAGAGGCCAACTTACAATGACCATAGACTGATTTAAATGTCTTGACTATTTTCCAAGTGATTTTAAATAGAGATTGGGCATTAGCAAGCAGTAATACTGTCAACCCATTAAGAAGCTAAAATGATCTAACTGTACAGAGCAAAATGAAACTGCTCATTAAGAAAAAGTAAACCAAATTAAATAATCACCTTTAGAGAAAGAAAAACAAACAGACAAAATAGGAACAAATGGCACTTACTCTGAATAATTAAAAAACTATGGCACATAAATGTACATGCAGTACATAGCCTGGTCCAATGCTCACAATAAGACCTCAGTTAACATTTAGAGAATAAAGTGACAGTCTAAAAAAAGAGGGTTCTAATGTAAAAATATCATCTTTCATCTTTATTTCCTTATTTGTCAACTGCTATTACCCTAATGATGCGCAAATTAGCAGATTCTGCCAGTGTTCAAAATTCTGTCATTAATTGAATGAGTCATTAAGTTGGGTGACAGCCATTGCCCATTTGGCAGACTATAAAGGCATTAAAGCTACTAAAGTGTTATTGGTTTAGCCTGAGAAGTAAAAAGTTAGATTTTAGTCTTGTTTTCCAGGGTAATTCTGAAAAACATTTAAATAAACAAAATATAATAAGAACAGTAACTTTTCAATAACTAAAACTATGTCATATGTGTTGGAGACATCAGATATGTAATAAATGTATAGGCATTTCTGCTCTGGTAACCAGGGAGGATGTTGCTAATGACTGTAGTTTTGGAAATGTTTTCAAAGTGATTTTTAGCATAAGACTCAAGATAGCTTATAAATCTGCCAGAATTAGCACTTGGACTAAGACCTTACCTGGCATCCCTATTATAGAATTTTTTCAACCAGAAGCACCATTCAACTTCTTAACTATCATCAGATGCCAGCCACCAGGTGAAATTCACCAAAAGGCATTTTGAGTCCTCAGAAAGTAAAACATGTGATAAAACTTGTTTTCCTCCTAATAAACAGATTCACTGAAGGAGAAACAAACTTGAACCCATTTCTTGCAAAGACCTGATTCACCTGGTAGATTCAAGCTATCTCCCTCTGTTATATCTGAACATATGTCACTGAGAGAAATTGCTTACTAAATTAGAATAAAACATTTCTTTTTCATAAGATAGCTGATAAAGTATCAAAGAAATCCCCTATTAGTGTGCTGCCATGTTGGTTGCCAGGCTTCTTTCCCACTAATATCTGCATCCAGAGAAGAGGCCAACAGGATAGAAAAGGTGAGAAGACTTAATATGGGTGACTCTCATGCCAAGATTTTAATGATAACCCTCCACAGTTCAGAGTACCATAATTTGAGTGAAAGCATGACACGAGGACCTTGAAATTTTATTCCCAGTCATTTCTGCCAGGCCTTTGAATTTTCATTTGTTTTGTAAGAACAAATCCTTCTTATGACACAACTTGCAGGAATAAATCCTTTAAATTGGCTGCAAACAAAACTGAATCTTTCAATTAAGACTAACTTCCTGCCTTTAACTTATTACAAACATTGAAGGTACGGTTTCTTAAACACTGAGTTTCAAAGAGCGGAAATGACTTTCCCAAGGCTACCAAGTGAAGAATCATCTAAGCCAGGATTCATATTCAAACTTGTATACCTCTGAGTGAGTATGCCATACCACATGACATAAATCTACAGATAACATGTCACAGGACATCCTGAGGTCAGGTTGGCTACAGCTTGAATCAACCCATGCTCATAAGAACTTAAGGTCAGAATGACCTTTCTCTGGCATTTTAAGAACCTGAGTAACTGAGGGAGTACAAAGCCATGTTCAGAAATTATCTTAAGACACAGACTCTCAAAGTTGAAAGAGATCATTAAAAACAATCACTGAGTTAACGTCCCTGTTTTCTAGAGGAAAAAAAAAAGCCACAGTGAAGAAGAGTTACATATTAAGGTAACACAGGACATGGGGAGTTAGGACTAGATTCAGGCCCAATTCTAACCATGTAACTCATCTTCTCTTCTGGCTTCATCTCAGGAACTCAGCTCAGTGAGGCACCAAGGGAGCAATAGTGAATTCCAGGATATTTTTTAAGTGGATGGCCAACCTTCCCCATCCTCTGGGCATCCTGGACACTTCAAGGTATTCCACACATACCCACCCTCAAAGTGAAGTGAAAAATTTTCAAGAATCTCAGAAAATTACCATGAGGTCACATGGATGTCCTTAAGGAGGGTAATGAACCTGTCCACCAGGGGCATACATAGTGGGCCCAGGATGGTGTCCCAGTTGGGTTGTATGTACTCCGAGGCTCGCCTTTGGGCATCATTCTCGCAGCAAAAATAATCAGCACATGGCGTCACAATGTAGGGAATGAAATAATAATTCCCACTAGATGCCTGGAAAAAAGAAACAAAAATGTTCCAGAAAGCAATTGACATAGAAGCACAGCTGTGGTTCTGGTCAGGTAGACCTGGGAGGAGAAGATGCCCTGTATAAACCACACTTTGTACAACAGCGTTTCTAATATGTTAGGCTCAAAACAGGAAACCACTCATTTTCAAAATCTCTACCAAATAAATAACATGACAACAATTTGGTTTCAACTGATAAACTGACCTGTGTATACCTCTGAATTTTATTAGCAAAAATGCTCAAGAGTTTTCAGTTTTAGAAATTACATTGATTCACTCACTACCTGTTCCCCAAACCAAAAAGAACTTGAATCCTTTGATAACCAAGGATTATAATGTGGCATACTGTTGTTTTTAAGCATAGATTAAAAAGGCACATTACTTGACAATACAGGTAAACTATTAACTTGGGCAAATAAAAATTTTTTATAAGAAACATCAATTAATATTAGTCTCAGATCTTTTTTAAAAACTACTGAAATTGTCTTCATCCTTAAGTAACAGCCAGGTAAATCAACATCTTCTTTTCTATGGAACAATGATAGTTGACTATGAATCACATTCCTTTGTAAAGCATTACCTTTAAAGGGCATTACCCAAGTATTCAATTTTTAGCACATTTAGAGGCTAAAGCTACATTCTTTATATGATATTATTACAGTCAATCTTTTTATATCTATAGATTTAAATATTCATACTATATATAAGTATATAATATACACAAATAACTATGGAATATATATATATATATATATATATGTAATTACATAGGATGAAGACCAAGGGCCTGATTCTGGAAAACAGTCTATTTGAAAATACTGGATGTTTAGTTGGATCAAATCCAGTAAGGATTAGCACTCAGGAGGTGGAGTCAGGAGGAGCAGAAGTTCAAAGTCATGCTCAGCTACATAGCAAGTTTGAGGCCACCCTGAGATTCATGAGACTTTAGCTCTGAAAAAAAAGAGACCTTCAATTCCTGTATCTCATCTTTCATTTTTAATGAATGTATATCACGTGAAAAATACTTGACTTCTTTCAGTTGAAGTAATAAATAGATGCTCAGGGAGTTTGATCTAATGCAGACATAACCTGAGAAAGCACACTTTCTTGAGGCTAGAGAGATGACTGGGTCAATAAAGTGCCTGCTGCAGAAGCATGAGGACCTGAGTTGGGATCCCCAGAACCCAGATAGAAGGCAGACACCGGGCTTATCTAGAACCCCAGCTCTGGGGAGTGCACACGTACAGATCTCCAGATCTCACTGGTCAGCCAGCCTAGGTAAATCCATAAGCTCCAGGTTCAGTAAGAGACTGTCACACACACGCAAAAAGGTAGAGAATGATTGAGGAGGATGGATACTGGACATCAATCTCAGGCTTCCACACTGGTGCACCCCTTCATGAATATGTACATATAACACATATAATGTATATATTTTTAAAGGCACACTTCCTCCAAGAACTGAACATCAATCAAGGAATAAGACTTCTTTAAAATTAAAGAGAAATTTATTAACTTCAGGGAAAATCGTCAGAATGCCATAATTTAAGATCAAACAGGAAACCAGGGGAAATTTACAACATCTAAGAAGTATTCTATTTGAGTAAAATCAGCTTACAGAATAATCAGCAGCATTTTTGTTTCTAGCTTAACTTAAAATGTAATTCTCCTGAAATTCTCTCCTTTTTCTATCTTGTTGGGCTCTATGACGACACATTTTGAATCTTAAAATTATATATTTTGAGGCGGGCGTGGTGGTGCACGCCTTTAATCCCAGCACTCAGGAGGCAGAGGCAGACAGAGATCTCTGTGAGTTCAAGGCCAACCTGGTCTACATAGTGAGTTCCAGGATAGCTGGGGCTACAGGGAGACCCTGTCTCAAAAAGACCAAAAAAAATTATATATTTTGTTAAAAACCATCACAAGCACTGCTTTACTTACAGTGAAAACTAGGGGAGCTGATTTTTTTTCTTTTTGAATTTTTAGTGTTTAATAAAAAAAATTGGAGGGGAGGAGGTGTTAGAGAAATGACTCCGCAGTTAAGAGCACTTGTTGCTCTTATAGAGACCAGGGTTCCATTCCCAGCACCCCATGGGAGCTCATAACCACCTGCAACTCCTCAGGCATCACATGACACAGGTGCACTTACATACATGCAGTCAAAATACCCATAAAATTTTAAAAATGTATGTGTGTATGTAGGTCAGAGGACAGACAACCTCTGGTGTCAGTCTCAGCCTTCCATCTTGTTTGAAAAAACAGGGTCTTAGCCAGTTGTGGTGGTGCACAGCTTCGATCCCAGCACTCAGGAGGCAAAGGCAGGCAGATCTCTGTGAGTTCAGGACCAGCCTGGTTTACATAGCGAGTTCCAGGCCAGTTGGGGCTATAGGGAGACCCTGTCTCAAGAAGACCAAAAAATAAATATTTTTTTAATTTAAATTATGTGTACATGTGCATGTTTGTGTGTGTTTGTACATGTGAGTGTGGTGCCCAGAAAGACCTGAAGAGGCCATCAGAGCCCCTGGAGCTGGATTTACAGGTGAATGTGAGCTGCCCTGATGTCAGTGCTGGGAACAGAACTTGCCTTCCCTGGAACTGCAGAATGTGCTCTTAACAGATGAGCCATCTCTCCATCCCTGTTGGAAGGGTTTCTAAGGTGCCTCCCCACCACCTCCTTTCCCCTCTTTTTTGATAAGTGAAACTCCTGAGGTGCCTTGCAAAGGACTACAACCTAATAAGGTAAAACCATAGGTCACAAAGGTTGCATGAGGTGGTTAAGATTTGTCTTTTATCATAAAAGAAAGCTCTTGTGAGATTCCTAGAAAACTGCAGGTTTATAGATGGGAAGGGCACTTAGGTCTTATTTTATTTATTTATTTTTTGTTTTGAGACAGGGTCTCACTAAGTAGTGCTGACTGGCCTGGAACTCATAGAAAGCCACCTGCCTCTGCCTCGTGAGTGCTGGGACCAAAGGCATGTGCCACCACACCCATCCTTATTTTAATATCCTTTTTTTTACTCTATTTAATTTAATAACCCCATGATTAGAAGAAGAATTTCATTACAGCTTTAATATATTCAGTAACAATTTCCACAGCAAGGATTCATCTCTTTCAAAAGTAGCTGTAAATTTTTAGGCTCACAGTTGAATTAATACAGTTATACAATATTGAACTCAGTATATAGGCCCTGTAAGACATAGAATTAAATGAGTTTTTACCTTTTAAAGAAGATCTCCATTTCATTTTCTAATATGCTGTTTCCTACATTTTTAATGCTACTAATACTTAGATGTTTGCATGTGTGCCTTTAATCTCTATGTATCTGATTATTACTAGTCACAGTCAGTTACACTCAGATCCTTGGCACCTGTGTATGGATATAAAGTGTAATGTTTATCATCCCTACTAATTAACATGAAGTAAATTTTTATGCTTCCTCCTCAAATATGTCTTTTTCATTAATTTGTTGATTTGTGTGCATATCATACAGAACATCCCACATAATCTTTTTCATCTATATACCCACTTCCCAAATGGTACCCTCCCATAGCCTCCCACACACACATTGGAGCCCATATATTCTGTCATCCCTGTTACTGTCCACTGTGTTGTCGGCACCCGTAGCCATTCCCACTGCTTGTCCATCTGCTGAATCTAGTCAGCCTATCTTCATAAGTATTAGATGAGCAATATTGTGGGTTTTGCAGACCTCAAAGTATCTGTTCCAACTACTCTACTCTGCTTTTGGAGTGCAGAAGGGGAAGCACATCACCCACAAACACCTGAGCACGGCCATGTGCCAAGAAAATTTTATGTATGGACACAAATTCAGAGTTCCTATTTTTATGTATCCTAAAATAGTTTTACTTCCAATCATTTAAAAAATATTTTTGAATATCTTGGGGCTGGAGAGATAGCTCAGCAGTTAAGAGCCCTGGCTGCTCTTGCAGAGGACCCAAGTTCAGTTCCCAGCACTTGCTTGGTGGCTCACAACTGTCTGGAACCTCAGTTCCAAGGGATCCAATGCCATCTTCTGGCCTCTACAGGCACCAGGCACACATGTAACATACATACATGCCAGTAAACAATACACATAAACAAAAATAAATCTATTTAAAAATCCTTAGCTCAAAGGCCATACAAAAAATAAGTAATGGGTCTACCTTTGTCTTCAAATAAGTTATCAGATAGTCCATTAACTGTGAAAATATGATTCTCTGAGAATAATTACCCTGCTGTGGAGACCATTTCTGAGGGTACCAGCTACTGGCATTAAACCCAACAATACAAAAGTGCCAGGGTTACAAATATAATGGGCAACAGTTCATGCGTGTGGATGATGACTGGAAAAGGGTGGCTCATAAGAATTTCTTCACTATCACCAGGAACTGACTGTGCCAGAGGACTAAAAGACCCTCCTCCTCCATCCTAGTACTTTGAAGTTCTCAAAGAGACTTAAATTGCTGAGCAAACAAGGGTTTTGGCAGGTCAGAGAAAAATTTCTCCCTCATCCATGCTAGGAAATCTAAGTTGCTAAGGCAAATTAAATTAAATGCCATTTACAGATTCAAAAGTTAAAATGTTCTTTTAACCGAAATTGTTGGACTCTATGATAAAAAGCCTTCCTATTTCAGATTGAGAGAGGAAAAGACTGTGTGGATTGATGAGAGCCAAAAGGTAAAATATGTTTGAAAAATTATAGTTTATTTTCTGGGACTTTGTGTTAGACTAGAAGTACCCCAAGTTCCTTGGAGCCTAACTCCAAATAAATTACCATAACTAGTGAAATTCTTTTTTACAAAACCATTTAAAGTCTCCATAAATGGTTCTAAGGACATATAACAGAGAAAACAATCTGGTCATGAAAAACATACTAAATACTGATAAGAAAAGTGAGATTCCGAAGCATTTAACCTGCTCTTCCTCCTTGCCCAATCTCAAGTGACAGAAATTTTACCCTGGGTGAGTGTGACCAAGAAGATGGGCCTCCCTTTGAACCCCAGAAGGAAAAAGGGAGTCCTTCTAATACTTTCTGTATAGGGCAGAAGCTCTATCATAGGCAAAGTATATCAAGAACATGAAGTTCTGGTTTGATATTGCCCCTGCTCATCCATAAGGTGAGGCTCATGCCCAGAAGAGGCAACTAAGATGACCAAGGGCTACCACCACTACCCTTTGCATCACTCACAGAACTCCAAGAAAAGCTACTGGTAGTGTAGTGCCTGGGGAAGGAGCAGACTGTGAGAACAGAACCTCAGTAGCTCTCAAGCTGGGGTTGACTTTATGAGTAATATAGCATGGATAAGTTCATGTCTATGTGCACCAATTATTTTAAAGAGATTCTGCTGGCAAGTACTTAAGAGAAGTCTGGTAGCTCGAGGAAAGGAAAGGTAGATCAGCTCCACGTTTTGCAGAGAGTGAGCTAAACAAAGAGGGAGCTAAGAGAAGCCTTCCTAAGGTAATAATGTCTCAATAGAGAAAATCTATAAAGAGAACATTTTGAATTCTAGAGTTGGAAAATTCAACTTCCAAAATGAAAGATCTACTAGAGGTCAAGCATAAACAATCCTCAGGATAGACTGATATCTCTATTAATGCCACCTGAAGAACAGAAAAAAGCAGAAAGAAATAGATGACCTTTTTTGTGTCTTCTTTGAGACACGGTCTCCCAGTAGCCCCAGCTGGCCTGAAACTCACTATGTAGACCAGGTTCACCTTGATCTCAGAGATCCCTCTGCTTATGACTCCTGAGTGCTGGGATTAAAGGTGTGCGCCACCATGCTCAGCCTATGAACATAGTCTTAATGAAATATAAGACAACATTAAATCCACCAATATATACAACATAAAAGTCCCTGAAGTAGCCAGGCGTGGTGGCGCACACCTGTAGTCCCAGCACTTGGGAGGCAGAGGCAGGTAGATCTCTGTGAGTTCAAGGCAAGCCTGGTCTACATAGTGAGTTCCAGGACAGCTGGGGCTACAGGGAGACCCTGCTTCAAAAAGACAAAAAAAAGTCCCTGAAGGAAAAAGGAGTAAAAGAATGCACAAAGAGATAATTGTTGAAAACTTCCTAAATTTGGTAACACTAAGCTCTACATAACTAAGAAACTCAAGAGGGTTCAAAGACAGAGGTTCACACTCAGACACATCATACTCAAAATCTTGAAAGACAAGGCTCAGTGGGTAAGAATGCTTGCTATCCAAGAATGAGGACCTGAATTCAGATCCCATCTCCCACATAAAAAGCCAAGTATGCCTGCACAGTTGCAACCTTGGTGCTGCTGGAGCAGAGACGGGAAGATTGTTGGTTGCCAGCCTAGTTCCAGGGCAGGGAGAGACCCTGTCTCAAAATAATAAGGTGGAGGGTGGTGGTGGAGAGTGATAGATCAGGACACCTAACATCCTCCTCTGGCCTCTGCACATGCACACACCTGGACACACATGTGCATATATAATAAGCGTGCGCGCGCACACACACACACACACACACACACACAAATAAAAACAATAAAAAAGACAGAACTAAAGTCTTGAAAGCAACAAGGTAAAATGTCATGGACAAAGGAACTCCAGTAAGATAGTACTGACTTTTCATCAGAAACAATGAAGGCCCTGGGATGACATTCAAAGTGCTGAGAAAAATAATTAAGTCAAACAAGTGAATTTACAGGAATTGCCATACACCTATAATCCTAGCACTTAGGAGACAGAGGCTGGAAGATTCCAAGTTCAAGGCCAGCCTGGGCTAACAAGTTCAAGGTCAGGCTGATCTACTTAGCCCCCATCTCAAAGAACCAAGGGCTAAGGATATGGCTCAGTGGTAGATTGTTTTCCTACCATGGATAAAGCTCCCAAATATGATCCTTAGTACCATAAAACAAAATTAAAATTAAATATTGTATAATAGCATTTTTCTCTTCTCTTAATAAATTTAAAAATCAAATGCAGAAATGCAATGCATTTGACAACAAAAACAAAAAGCATACAGGTGGGAACAAAGTTGTGCTGGAACAAAGAAACGACACCAAATGGTAAGCAACTTAAATCCACAGGAACAAATTAAAATAACCAGAAATGGCAAAGAGCAAGATCAATATAACACCACCTCCTCACCACACATACACATGGGCATATGCATGGTTTCTTCTCAGTTTCATTTAAAAAGAAATAATTAAACCAGATGTGATGGTTCACTTCTGTAATCTCAGCACCCAGGAGCCTGAGGCAGGAGGATTCCTGTGACTTTGAGTTATGTACTGAATTTCAGGCTGGCCTGGTTAACAGTGTGAGACCGTTATGTAACAAAAGGCATACTCACAAAAATATTTATGAACATTACAATTAAATAATCCCAAGCCTCTGTAACATGCAGGCAAATTGAAGACATTAAAAAGCAATCTATTTAAATAGAATTTTTGTCTTAAAACTTCTGAAACCAAAAATTTCTGCTGAAATCTTATTTGCCTTATTCCTTTAGCAAACCTATCTTCCCAAATAGCATAGGGGTAAACTCTGTCCTCGTCCTGCTGAAATCCTAATAAGGTGTGAAAATAGGATTTTGACAAGCAAGATGTGTGCAGTGACAGGTTCCTGCTCGAGGAGGCAGAACAGTAGCAGCAGGAATTGATGAAGGCTTCCCTGCGGCTAGGAGAGGACCTGAGCTTGGAACAAATGTTTAGGCACCGTTAGAGAAAAATGAGGAGAAAGACAGGAAATGCATGAACTCTGAAACCAGCCCAGTGAGTTTAATAAACAAGACTGAAGAGACAGCAGGAATCTGGACACTTGGGAAGGTAAAAATACCTCCTTTGAGAAAATCTTTCAGAAACCATATAAAAGTTCAAGAAATCTGTCAGAAAGAAATTGGGACTAATGACTACATTTTAAAAAGCAATTCATAAACTCCAAATGAAAGCAGTCTTTTGAGTGTAGTACTTTTGTTCTTACAAAGAGCAAGAATAGGCCCAAACATCTTCAAATGATGGAACATATTCAGACTTTTGTTGGTGGAAAGACAAGAAATTAAAAAGAAAAACAATGATTAGCATAACACATGCTCAGTAGTGAAGTAGGATCAGCTATTTCTAATTGTTACATTTATAAATGGAAACATCTCAAGAGTCCAGCTCATTAAAACAAATCTAACAAAGGCAGCTTAGTTTCCTCCATAAAGAGGCACAAGAACTAGTATTCTAGCCACATTAATATGTAAACCTTATTCTAGATACTCAGAATATTTCTAAAAGGATGATTCTAGTGAAGTAAGTGGGGTCAGGGGGCAGAGTAAAAGCTACTGGTCTTTGGCATTGAGGTAGTAGAGCAATCTGCCCTCTCAAGATTTTAGTTCTTAACCTAGCAAGTGGAATTTTCCAAAAGTACTAGCATCTGTAAATATTAAGCCATGAACTGACTGTCCTATATCACCAGTAGGTTAAATAACAGATGCTTTTCATAAGCCCTCATCACAAAAGCTTAATTATAGTGTCTTAAATGCCATAACTTTTAAGGATGCCTGTCTCATTGCAATGCTTGCAGTTTGTTCTGAAAGATTTTAAGCATCACTTTAAGATTTACATATTTAAGGTTATGACCATAGATAGGTTAATCTGGCTCTGGTGGATGGACATACACTGAAGGACATTTGGGGACACAAACCTGACTTGACAGGCCTTTATATATATATACTAACTGGCCTAGTACTCACTGTGTAGCCCAGGTTGCCCTCAGTTGCACAATTCTACCTCAGCCTCCCAAGTGTTAGGATTGCAAGCATGCACCATCATGCCCAGCTTCAATAGTTCCTGGTTAATTGACTTGTTCTCACTGTATCCAAACAAGGCCTGTCCTCACACGGTTGTGCGACTATCACAACTCCTCTCCTTCTGTTCTTGTTTGAGTGGCTTTTTCCCCCTTGTTATTTACTGGGAGGAAAATGGGTCGTTTTCCTGTAGAATTACCTATGTTCTGAGTTTGGCTGGTGGCAATCCCTGGTATTCCTCGGTCACTGTCTTCCCTGGGAGCTGGGAGGGTAGATCCCAGGATGCCACCTGACTCAGGGCCTGTATGAGAGTTCCCAGGCTGAATAAGGATGCTATCCTATGTCATACCTGGAGGTATAGCCCTATCTGGGGAATTCTATTTTGATGTTAAGACTGACCTATATTGTCTTCCTAACCTCCATCTTAGGAAGTCCCCAACTTCCTAAGTGGGGTCCCCAGTGGTCTTAGCATCAGTCACCATTGCCTGGATGCATTATGACAGTAGGGTTTGCCAAAGGATATCCTTCCTGGTCTCTTTACCCTCCATGTATTAACAAAAAAGAACATTTCTTCATCTTTACTTAACCCATTTTCTGAATAACACCATATCTTAGTAGCCTCCAAAGGTGGCAGTCACTTATTTCTAAGTCATGGGTTATTAACAATTTGACATATTTTGATGCATTTTAAGTCATTATTCTTTCTGACACTCAAATGATCCATCTTGGTTTCTAAGAGTCCTTCAGGTTGATTCATGGCCTTGACATGACAACTTCTTTTTTTCTCACCATGAGGAGATGCTCCTAGCTCACCACACACTTCCTACCTAAATCCAGGGACCAGGATTTCACCAGGGAGCCTGGTTCCCTTCAGGACAATAGCATTTGCTAAGGACCTTAAGTGGAGTGCTAAACATGTTCGTTGCTGTTTTGCTGGCCAGTGCTTCTATATCTTTTGGTGGGCACAGGAAAAATATATCCTAAATCCGTATTGACATTTTGAATTTGGTTTTTATATAATAGAAATTTAATTTAATTTCTTTCAGTTTTCAAATTGTATCTCTTTTTCACTTGGGGCTAGGGTTGTAACTCAGTGGTGTAGTACCTGGCTAACATGGGATGGGGACAAAATAATAAAAGGAGGGAAGAAAAGGAGGGAGGAATGGAGAGAGGAAGGGAGGGAAGGAAGGATTTGGGCTCCTAATAATATGAACATTATTACTATCATGGAGGTTTTAAAATATCAGCTCCATTATTATTCATTCCAACAATATAACTGCTAAATACATATATATGCACATAGCACATTTCTTATTCATTTCTAATAGTTTATTAGATATTTTCCACCAGGGATATGTAGTTATGCTGTGTTGGGTTGCTGCTGTTCTGGTTCAACAAATCCTTGTGAGACATGGACTGGATGCCGATGACTGATTCTGCAGAGGGGCATGTGTCATTCTGTTCATTAGCCCACTCCAAATATGAGCCAGCTCCAGATCCTTCCAGTATCTCAACATGATCTTGTTTAACAATGTCTCAAACTATGTGGGACACAGAATGACCCAACAGATTCCAGCTACGGTTCTAGCGGGATCAGATAAGACCAACCCCTCCCTCAGCCAGAAATGCATCCATGTGCTTGCCTCCGGGCCTCTGTACTTAGGTTTTTCGTTCCTTCCCTGCCTGGCTCGTGTCCTCGCTTCACCCAAGCCTCTGCTCCAGCTGCCTTCCCTACCCATCATCTACATACATCCTCTCCCCGTTCTTCATCTACCTCACTCCGCTTTCTCTTGTAACATCATTTTTACTTCTACGTCATACCATGTTCTGTTTATTGGCTTTCCTCCCTACCTGCTCCACAGGGTATAGCTATGACAGCATATTCAACAATGCTAGTCAACTTCCTCTTAGTGTCACAAAATAGCTGAGAGGAACAATTTAAAAAGAGCAAAGGTTCATTCTGGCTCACAATTTGGATGTTTCCATCTTTGGTCGGTTGAGTCTATGGTAAGGCAATATATGTGTTAGAGAAGGCTGCTGACCTCATAATGGTTGGGAAGCAAAGAAAGTAAGGGAGGAACTAGGATCCCAATATCCTTTTTAAGGACCCACCTCAATAACCTAACTTCCTCCCACTAGGCCACATCTTAAAGATTCCACCATCTCCCAATAGCACCCTGGGCTGAGGATCAAGCCTTTAACACATGGATCTTTAGAGACATTTCAGTCCAAACTATAGTATGTTCCTATAACAGTACATGGGCAACAGTAGGCAGTCAATTAATTTGTTTAATGGCTAAAAAACATATCTCTAAGTATAGTATCTAGCTGCCCATGAGGGACTGGCTCCACATCACCCACAGACACCACATTCACAAATGCTCAGGTACTCAACTGTACTGGTTAATGTTATCAGCTTGACAAACTCTAGAATCACTTGGAAGCATCTAGAATCACCTCTAGGCCTATCTGTGGGGGATTATCTTGATTGCATTGATTGATACGAGAAGACTCATCTTGACTGTGAGCAAGGCCATTCCCTCTGCAGGGAATCTGGACAAACTCTAGAATCACTTGGAAGCATCTAGAATCACCTCTAGGCCTATCTGTGGGGGATTATCTTGATTGCATTGATTGATACGAGAAGACTCATCTTGACTGTGAGCAAGGCCATTCCCTCTGCAGGGAATCTGGACAAACTCTAGAATCACTTGGAAGCATCTAGAATCACCTCTAGGCCTATCTGTGGGGGATTATCTTGATTGCATTGATTGATACGAGAAGACTCATCTTGACTGTGAGCAAGGCCATTCCCTCTGCAGGGAATCTGGACAAACTCTAGAATCACTTGGAAGCATCTAGAATCACCTCTAGGCCTATCTGTGGGGGATTATCTTGATTGCATTGATTGATACGAGAAGACTCATCTTGACTGTGAGCAAGGCCATTCCCTCTGCAGGGAATCTGGACAAACTCTAGAATCACTTGGAAGCATCTAGAATCACCTCTAGGCCTATCTGTGGGGGATTATCTTGATTGCATTGATTGATACGAGAAGACTCATCTTGACTGTGAGCAAGGCCATTCCCTCTGCAGGGAATCTGGACAAACTCTAGAATCACTTGGAAGCATCTAGAATCACCTCTAGGCCTATCTGTGGGGGATTATCTTGATTGCATTGATTGATACGAGAAGACTCATCTTGACTGTGAGCAAGGCCATTCCCTCTGCAGGGAATCTGGACAAACTCTAGAATCACTTGGAAGCATCTAGAATCACCTCTAGGCCTATCTGTGGGGGATTATCTTGATTGCATTGATTGATACGAGAAGACTCATCTTGACTGTGAGCAAGGCCATTCCCTCTGCAGGGAATCTGGACAAACTCTAGAATCACTTGGAAGCATCTAGAATCACCTCTAGGCCTATCTGTGGGGGATTATCTTGATTGCATTGATTGATACGAGAAGACTCATCTTGACTGTGAGCAAGGCCATTCCCTCTGCAGGGAATCTGGACAAACTCTAGAATCACTTGGAAGCATCTAGAATCACCTCTAGGCCTATCTGTGGGGGATTATCTTGATTGCATTGATTGATACGAGAAGACTCATCTTGACTGTGAGCAAGGCCATTCCCTCTGCAGGGAATCTGGACAAACTCTAGAATCACTTGGAAGCATCTAGAATCACCTCTAGGCCTATCTGTGGGGGATTATCTTGATTGCATTGATTGATACGAGAAGACTCATCTTGACTGTGAGCAAGGCCATTCCCTCTGCAGGGAATCTGGACAAACTCTAGAATCACTTGGAAGCATCTAGAATCACCTCTAGGCCTATCTGTGGGGGATTATCTTGATTGCATTGATTGATACGAGAAGACTCATCTTGACTGTGAGCAAGGCCATTCCCTCTGCAGGGAATCTGGACAAACTCTAGAATCACTTGGAAGCATCTAGAATCACCTCTAGGCCTATCTGTGGGGGATTATCTTGATTGCATTGATTGATACGAGAAGACTCATCTTGACTGTGAGCAAGGCCATTCCCTCTGCAGGGAATCTGGACAAACTCTAGAATCACTTGGAAGCATCTAGAATCACCTCTAGGATAGGGAAGGGCACCTAAGTATGATAAAAAATACATTCCATGAAATTCACAATAATTAAAAAGAATCATATATTTTATTAAAAGGCAAATAGAAATTATTTTTTTCATATATGCCAGAATACAGAAAACAAAGCATCTTACCAAATTCTCATAGTGAGTGATCTCTGTGTAGGAGGGAGTGTGTGCATGTGTGTGAATGCAGCTAATTACCTTTCGATGGATTCTTTCAATGATATATTTTTACAAAAATATCTTTGGAAGTTAGAAAATGTTTCTCTTCACTATAATTTTTGACAATTTTTGGAAAAATTCATCTTACAGCCCAAATAAAATACATATTAAAAATTTACGTATTTGCACATGACCTCTTTGTACTGTGGTCTTTTCCTAAAGTTCATAGGAGCAAAATTAATAGAAAAAGCTTAAGGTTTTTGATGTGTGTAGCCCAGTTGCCAGGAAGAATTGAAGCAATTAACCCTCCATCAGCAGAGCATGAGAGCGTGTCAACGTCCTCGCCCTCTCAGCTGACCTGGGTAGGGTTTTATTTTACACATTGGTGGAGTTATGTGAAGAAGAAATGCTGTATTAATATTGAAATAGGCAGTGTGTCACAACAATTTGAAATTTTGAGAGGGCTTAAGGATTGAGTACCAGCTCCACCCCACAGTAAATGGATGACCCTAGAAAATGTACTCACCTATTTGAACCTGTGTGCTCACCTTTAGAATGGGGACAGTGACAATGTCAGCTTCAACACGTGATAGAGACTTAAATATAGCCATTTTAAACGTACATCTAACAAATATTAGCTATGTATAATAGTTCTAAATCAGACTAGGTTCTGAACCTGGGGGTCCATTAATTCTTGAAGGTCTATAAACTTGAGAAAAATTTCACCTTTGGTATCATTTGCCTTCAATTGAAATACAGTACTTACATCAATTAGGAATGTAGCTGACATATTCTAATAGTGTTAATAAGACCAGAGGCTTTGTCACTAATAGAAATCACAGAACTTAGCCGGGCGTGGTGGCACACGCCTGTAGTCCCAGCACTTGGGAGGCAGAGGCAGGCGGATCTCTGTGAGTTCAAGGCTAGCCTTGTCTACATAGTGAGTTCCAGGACAGCTGGGGCTACAGGGAGACCCTGCTTCAAAAAGACACACACACAAAAAAGAGAAATCACAGAACTTTTCCTATCATAGTGCCTTACAGAATACCGTAACCTTTATATTCACCACTACAAAATTATGACTACTACAATCTGTTGTTCCATCTTATTATTTAATACATTAGTAAACATAGGTCATCGTGTACAACTTAAAACTAGCATGACTATAATTCAATATAATTGGTTTTCTTTATAACACTTTGTATTTAAGCCTACTAAAACATATTCTTAAAACCCATAAGCCTTAAACTCCTCCAGCCTGATGTAGGAATGCATGCTCCCTGAAGATGCAAAGCTGCCACTCATGACTAGTTGTGACTACATCACATACAGTGTCCTAGATATGGCCCTAAAATGTCAATGCCTCTTCAGCAGGCTTCACAAATAAAGCTTTCTCTCATTGCAAGGCACTTCCCATCCATAAACATCTGCCTGGATTCTCTAGGACAGCTCCAGAAAGCAGAGCACTTTAGGGTTTCCACTCAGTTATGCACTGTTTTACTTTCATTTCTGTTGCTATTATAAAATACACTAACAAAACAACTTTAAGAGAGAAGGGGTTTATGCCGGGCATGGTGGCATGTGCCTTTATCCCAGCACTTGGGAGGGAGGCAGAAGCAGGTGGATCTCTGTGAGTTCAAGGATAGCGTGGTCTACATAGCAAGTTCCAGGCCAGCTGGGGCTACAGGGAGACACTCTCAAAAAGAGCAAGAGAGGGGGCGTGTTATGTGACTTAATTGCGGGTAACAGCACAACATTGTGGGGAAATCAAGACAGCTCATCACATCACATCCACAGTCAAGAGCAGAGAGGAATAAACACATGCATGCTTAGTGCTCAGCGTGTTACAAACCAGGGCACTGCCTGTGAAATGGTGCTGCCACACTCAGGATAGGCCTTCCGGCTTCAACTAACCTGGCTAAGAGAATCTCTCACAGGCATGTCTGCAGGACAAACCAATCCAGACAACTCCCAACCAAGGTTCTTCCCAGGTTATTGTAGGTTGTGTCATGTTCACAATTAAAAGCAACCATCACATCCATTGTGTTTAATAATTGCTACTAAATAGGGACACCTAGGATTTGGTCCTCAACTGTTTCTGCTGCAGATGTTCCATATAAGGTGGCCAAAGGTCTAAGACTAAGGATGGAAACACAAACCATGGGGCCTGATTGTACCAGCACTTGCTTTTATTTATGGCTAGCAGCAAAGCCAGTTGATAGCAACACAGGTTTATAAATTAATTCTTTGGAGCAAATACAACATGGGCAAGTTTATCTCAGGTAGCTTTGTAATGAGACTTTTATTCTTGACCGTCTAGAAAAAAATTATACTGCTACAAATATTTAATTAGCCAACACATGGCCTAGCCTGAAGAGAAAACAAG